>NW_028295467.1:0-472000 GCF_964341445.2 Mesoplodon mirus
AGAATGCTCCATGAGACTCGTCATCACAAGTCTCCATGTCTTCTCATCACAATGCTCCAGGACCTTGGCATCACCATGCTCCATTCCCTTGGCATCACAATGCTCCATGACCCATGTCATCACAATAATCCATGAACATTTTCAGCCCAGTGCTCCACGACCTACTCATCAAAATGTTCAATGGCCAATATCATCACAATGCTCCATGACCACTCTTATCACAACACTCCATGACACCTGACAACACAATGATCCGGGACTCTTGTCATCACAATGCTCCATTCCCTAGTCATCACAATGCCACATGACACATGTCATCACAACACTCCATGAATATTTTCAGCCCAGTGCTCCCAGAACCTTGTCATCACAATGATCCATGCCCTTGTCATCCCAATGCTCCATGACCCCTGTATACACAATGCTCCGTGACGCTTGTCATCACAGTGCTCCATGACACATGTCATCACAATGCTCCATGCCTCTGTCAGCAAAACGCTTCATGACCTTGTCATTACAAAGCTCTATGCGCTTGTCATCACAATGTTCCATTTCCATCGTCATCACAATCCTCCATGAACCTTGGGATCACATTGTTTCATGCCCATGTCATCACAATGCTCCATGCTCCTTGAAATCAAAATGATCCATGACTACTGTCATCACAATACTCCAAAACCTTGTAATCACAGTGTTCCATAACACTTGTCATCACAACGCTCCATGATGCCTGTCATCACAATACTCCATGCCCTTTTCATCACAATGCTCCATGACCTTTGTCATCACAATTCTCAATACACTTGTCATCACAATGCTCCCTGACACTTGTCGTCAGAATGCTCCTTGAACCCTGTCACGAAAAGGCTCCATGCCTCTTTCATCGCAATTCGACATGCCGTTTTCATCACAATGCTCCATGCCATTGTCATCAAAATAGTCCACAAGCTTGTCATCAGAATGTTCCAGGACCCTTGTCATCACAATTTTCCATGCACTTGTCAGCACAATGCTCCCTGACACTTGTCATCATATTGCTCCAAGCCATTGTCATCACAATGCTCCATTACCTTTGTCATAAGAATCCTCCATGACAATAGGCATCACAATGCTCCATGCAATTGTCATCACAATGGGCCATTGCATATGTCATCACAATGCTCCCTGACAACTCTCTTCACAATACTGCATGACCTGGTCCTCACAATGCTCCATGCCCTTGTCATCACAATGCTCCATGATCTTTGTCATTACAATTCTCATATACAAATGTCATCACAATGCTCCCTTACCCTTGTGGTCAATATGCTCCTTAAACCCTGTCATGAAAAGGCTCCATGCCATTTTCATAACAATGAACCATGCCCTTTTCATCACAAGGCTCCAAGATCCCTGAAATCACAATGCTCCATGCACATCTCATCAAAATGCTCTCTCACATGAGATATCAAAATGTTCCATCACTAGTCATCACAATACTCCCTCACACCTGTAATCAAAATATTCCAGGACCCTGTCATCACAATGCTACATCCACTTATCATCACAATGTTCCATGACGCCTGACATCACAATGTTCCATAAACCCTGTCATCAAAATGCTCCATGACCCTTTTCATCCCAAAGCTCCTAGACCCCTGACATCACAATGTTCTATAACCCCTGCCATCAAAATGTTCCATTACAGTTTTTATCAAATTGCTGCATGACCTGGTCATCAAAATGCCCCCTGCAATTCTCATCACAATGCACCATGCCCTTGTCATCAAAATGCTCCATGACTTTTCATCACAAAGCTCCATGACCCTTGGCATCACAATGCTCCATGTCATTGTCATCACAATGCTCCATGAACCCTCTCATCATATTGCTCCATGCCCTTGTCATCAGAAAGCTCCATGACACTTGTCATGAAAATGCTCGATGCCCTTCTCATCACAATGCTCCATACCCTTGTCATTACAATCCTCCATGACCCATGTGTCACAGTGTTCCATGCCCTTGTCATCACAATGCTCCATGCCCACTCTCATCACAATAATCCAGGAAACATTTCAGACCAAAGTTCCATGCCCTTTTCATCAAAATGCTCCATTACACCTGTCATAACAATGCACCATGACCCCTGCCATCACAATGTTCCACGGCGTAGTCATCACAGGGTTCCATGACACTTGTCATCACAATGCTCCAGACCCCTGAAATCACAATGCTCCATGCCCTTATAATCACAAAGCTCCATTACGCATGTCATCAGAAGGTTCCATGGCCTTCTCATCACAATGCTCCATGCCCTTGTCATCACAATGCTCCAAGACCCTTGTAATCACAATGCTCCATGCCCCTTTTCATCTCAATGCTCCATGAACCCTGTCATCACAGTGCACCATGCCCATCATCATAATGCTTCAGGCTCTTGTCATCACAATGAAATCAATATTCTCCATGACCTCTGTCATCATAATGCTCCAAACCCTTGTGATCACACTCTTCCATAACACTTATCATCAAAACACCCCATTACGCTCATCATCACAATTATCCATGGTCTTCTGATCACAATGCTCCATGGTCTTTGTCATCACAATGCTCAATACACTTGTCATCACAATGCTCCCTGACACTTGTGGTCAGTATGCTCCTTGAACCCTGTCATGACAAGGCTCCATGCCTTTTTCATAAGAATGATCCATGCACTTTTCATCACAATGCTCCAAGATCCCTGTAATCACAAATGCTCCATGCCCTTGTCATCACAAAACTCCATGACGCATGTCATCAGAATGCTCCATGGCCTTCTCATCAGAGTGCTCCATGTCCTAGTCATCACAATGCTCCATGACCCCTGTAATCACAATGCTCCATGTCCATTTTTATCAGAATACTCCATGAGACTTGTCATCACAAGTCTCCATGGTCTTCTCATCACAATGCTGCAGGATCTTGTCATCACCATGCTCCATTCCATTGTCATAACAATGCTCCATGACACATGTCATCACATTGCTCCATGCCTTTGTCAGCAAAATGCTACATGACCTTTCCATTACAATGCTCTATGCGCTTGTCATCACAATATTCCATTTTCATTGTCATCACAATCCTCCATGAACCTTGGGATCACATTGCTTCATGCCCTTGTCATCACAGTGCTCCATGCTCCTTGAAATCAAAATGATCCATGACCTCTGTCATCACAATGCTCCAAATGCTTTTGATCACAGTGTTCCATAACACTTGTCATCAGAATGCTCCATGATGCCTGTCATCACAATACTCCATGCCCTTTTCATCACAATGCTCCATGACCTGTGTCATCACAATTCTCAATACACATGTCATCACAATGCTCACTGACACTTGTCATCAGAATGCTCCTTGAACCCTGTCACGATAAGGCTCCATGCCTTTTTCATCACAATGCCCCATGCCGTTTTCATCACAATGCTCCAAGCCATTGTCATCAAAATACTCCACAAGCTTATCATCAGAAAGCTCCATGACCCTTGTCATCACAATTCTCCATGCCTTGTCAGCACAATGCTCCCTGACACTTGTCATCACAATGCTCCAAGCCATTGTCATCATAATGCTCCATTACCTTTGTCATCAGAATCCTTCATGACACTTGGCATCACAATGCTTCATGCCATTGTCATCACAATGGGCCATTACATATGTCATCACAATGCTCACTGACACCTGTCTTCACAATACTGCATGACCTGGTCATCACAATGCTCCATGCCCTTGTCGTCACAATGCGCCATTCCAAGTGTCATCGCAATAATCCATGAAACTTTTTAGACCAATGTTCCATGCCCTTGTCATCACAATGCTCCATGCCCTTGTTATCACAATGCTCCATGACCCCTGTCATCACAGTGCTCCGTTACTCCAGTCATCACAATGCTTCATGACTTTTGTCATCACAGTGGTCCATGCCCTTGTCATCAACAGTCTGTGTCACCTTTTTAACCACAGTGCTCCATGAACTTTTCATCACAATATTCTTTGTCCCTTGTCATCACAATGGTCCATGCGCTTGTCAGCACAATGCTCCATGACACATGTCATCACAATGCACCATGCGCTTGTCATCACATTGCTCCACAATCTTGTCATCAAAATGCTCCTTAAAATTTGTCATCACAATGCTCCACGCACTTCTCATCAAAATGCTCTCTCACCACTGATATCACAATGCTACATCACTATTTGTCACAATACTCCCTCACCCCTGTCATCACAATGTTCCATGACTCCTGTCATCACAATGCTACATGCACTTATCATCACAATGTTCGATGACACCTGACATCACAATGTTCCATAACACCTGTCATCAAAATGTTCCATGACACTTTTCATCAAATTGCTCCATGACCCTATCATTAGAATGCTCCCTGCCTTTCTCATCACAATGCACAACGCCCTTGCCAGCAAAATGCTCCATGTCGAGAGACTTCCGGGTAAGATGGCGGAAGAGTAAGACGTGGAGGTCACCGTCTTCCCCACGGATACACCAGAAATACAGCTGCACGTGGAGCAACTCCTACAGAACACCTGCTGGATGCTGGCAGAGGACCCCGGACCTCCCAAAAGGCAAGAAACTCCCCACATTCCTGGGTAGGGCAAAGCGGAGAGATTCCCGCACAGAGGATCTGTGCCGAGCGGCACTCACCAGCCCGAGAGGCTTGTCCCCTCGCCCCGGCGTCGCTGGAACCTGAGGCTTGGGCTTCGGTCAGAGCGCAGGGAGGGGACTGGGGCTGGCGGCGAGAACTCAGCCGGAAGGGGGCTAATGAGCCACAGCTAGCCGGCAGGGAGTCCGGGAAAACTCTGGAGCTGCCGAAGAGGCAAGAGACTTTTTCTTCCCTCTTGGTTTCCTGGTGCGCCAGGAGAGGGGATTAAGAGCGCTAATTAAAGAGGCTCCACAGATGGGCGCAAGACGCGACTAAAGGTGCGGAGCCCGGTGACCGGCGTGGGACGCTGGGGCTGCTGCTGCCGCCACCAAGAAGCCTGTGTGTGAGCGTGGGTCACTGTCCACACCACCCTTCCTGGAGCCTGTGGAGCCCGCCACTGCCGGGGTCCCGGGATCCAGGGGCGGCTTCCCTGGGAGAACGCACTGTGCGCCTCGGGCTGGTGCAACGTCACACCGAACTCTGCCGCTGCAGGCTCGCCCCGCACTCCATGCCCCTCCCTCCCGCCCGGCCTGAGTGAGCCAGAGTCCCTGAAGAGGCTGCTCCTTTAACCCTGTCCTGTCTAAGTGAAGAACAGACGCCCTCCGGCGAACTACATGCAGAGGCGGGGCCAAATCCAAAGATGAGACCCAGGAGCTGTGAGAACAAAGAGAAAGGGAAACCTCTCCCAGCAGCCACAGAAGCAGCGGATTAAAGCTCCACAATCAACTTGATGTACCCTGCATCTGTGGAATACATGAATGGACAACAAATCATCCCAAATTGAGGAGCCAGGAGTCAGTGCTGTGCCTCTGAGGTGGGAGAGCCAACTTCAGGACACTGGTCCACAAGAGACCTCCCAGCTCCACATAATATCAAACGGCGAAAATCTTCCAGAGATCTCCATCTCAACACCAGCACCCAGCTTCACTCAACGACCAGCAAGATACAGTGCTGGACACCCTATGCCAAACAACTAGCAAGACAGGAACACAACGCCACCCATTAGCAGAGAGGCTGCCTAAAATCATAAAAAGTCCACAGACACCCCAAAACACACCACCAGACGTGGACCTGCCCACCAGAAAGACAAGACCCAGCCTCACCCACCAGAACACAGGCACTAGTCCCCTCCACCAGGAAGCCTACACAACCCACTAAACCAACCTTAGCCAGTGGGGACAGACACCAAAAACAACGGGAACTACGAACCTGCAGCCTGCAAAAAGGAGACCCCAAACACAGTAACTAGTGTCTGTCATACAGAGTGAAGTAAGTCAGAAAGAGAAAGACAAATACTGTATGCTGACACATATATATGGAACTTAAGAAAAAAAAATGTCATGAAGAACATAGGGGTAAGACAGGAATAAAGACACAGACCTACTAGAGAATGGACTTGAGGATATGGGGAGGGGGAAGGGTAAGCTGTGACAAAGTGAAAGAGCGGCATGGACATATATACACTATCAAACGTAAGGTAGATAGCTAGTGGGAAGCAGCCGCATAGAACAGGGAGATCAGCTCGGTGCTTTGTGACCGCCTGGAGGTGTGGGATAGGGAGGGTGGGAGGGAGACACAAAAGGGAGGGTATATGGGAATATAGGTATATGTATAACTGATTAAATTTGTTATAAAGCAAAAAAAAAATTTTTTCAGGAGGAAAAAAAAAAAGAAACAAAGACCCAACACAGCAAAAATAAGTAAATTAATTAATAAAAACTCCTACCCCAAATATTTAAAAAAAATGCTCCATGTCCTTTGTCATCAAAAAGATACATGACACTTGGCATCAAAATGCTCAATGTCATTGTCATCACAATGCTCCATGAACACTCTCATCACATTGCTCCATGCCCTTGTCTTCACAAAGCTCCATGACACATGTCATCAGAATGCTCCATGGCATTCTCATCACAATGATCCATGCGCTTGCCATCACAATGCTCCATTACACCAGTCATAACAATGCTCCATGACCCCTGCTATCACGATGATCCATGGCCTTGTCATCACAAAGCTCCATGACCCTTCTCATCACAATGCTCCAAGAATCCTGTAATCACAATGCTCTATGCCCCTTTTCATCTCAATGATCCATGAACCATGTAATCACAATGCACCAGGCCCATCATCATAATGCGTCATGCTATTGTCATCACAATGAAATCAAAATGATCCATGACCTCTGTCATAACAATGCTCCAAACCCTTGTGATCACAATATTCCATATCACTTGTCATCACAATGCCCCATGAGGCTCGTCATCACAGTTATCAATGGACTTCTCATCACAATGCTCCATGACCATTGTCATCACAATGCTCAATACACTTGTCATCAAAATGCTCCCTGACACTTGTTGTATGTATGCTCCTTGAATCCTGTCATGACAAGGCTCGATGCCTTTTTCATCACAATGATCCATGTCATTTTCATCACAATGCTCCATGACCCATGTAATCTCAATGCTCCATGCCCTTGACATCACAAAGCTGAATGACACATGCCATCAGGATTCTCCTTGGTGTTCTCCTCACAATGCTCCATGCCCTTGTCATCACAATGTTCCAAGACCCCTGTAATCACAATGCTCCATGCCCGTGTCATCAAAAAACTCCATGACGCATGTTATCAGAAGGCTCCATGGCCTTCTCATCACAACGCTCCATGCCCTAGTAATCACAATGCTCCAAGACCCCTGTAATCACAATAAACCATGCCCCTTTTCATCAGAATGCTCCATGAGACTTATCATCACAAGTCTCCATGGTCTTCTCATCACAGTGCTCCACGACCTTGTCATCACCATGCTCCATTCCCTTGTCATCACAATGCTCCATTACGCCTGTCATCACAATAATCCATGAACCAAGTCATCACAATAATCCATGAACATTTTCAGCCCAATGCTCCACGAACTACTCATCACAATGCTCCATGGCCAATATCATCACAATGCTCCATGACCCCTGTCATCACATCACTCCATGAACATTTTCAACCCAGGGCTCCATGACACTTGTCATCACAATGATCCATGCTCTTGTCATCCCAATGCTCCATGACCCCTGTATTCACAATGCTCCGTGACGCTAGTCATCACAGTGCTCCATGACACATGTCATCACAATGCTCCATGCCTTTGTCAGCAAAATGCTACATGACATTGTCGTTACAATGCTCTATGCGCTTGTCATCACAATACTCCATTTCCATTGTCATCACAATCCTCCATGAAACTTGGGATCACATTGCTTCATGCCCTTGTCATCACAATGCTCCATGCTCCTTGAAATCAAAATGATCCATGACCACTGTCATCACAATGCTCCAAAACCTTGTGATCACAGTGTTCAATAACACTTGTCATCACAACGCTCCATGATGCCTGTCATCACAATAATCCATGCCCTTTTCATCACAATGCTCCATGACCTTTGTCATCACAATTCTCAATACACTTGTCATCAAAATGCTCCATGCGCTTGTCAGCACAATGCTCCATGACACATGTCATCACAATGCACCATGCTCTTCTCATCACAATGCTCCTTAAAATATGTCATCACAATGCTCCATGCACTTCTCATCAAAATGCTCTCTCACCACTCATATCACAATGCTACATCACTATTTGTCACAATACTCTCTAACCCCTGTCATCACAATGTTCCATGACTCCTGTCATCACAATGTCACATGCACTTATCATCACAATGTTCGATGACCCCTGACATCACAATGTTCCATAACACCTGCCATCAGAATGTTCCATGACACTTTTCATCAAATTGCTCCATGACCCTGTCATCAGAATGCTCCCTGCCTTTCTAATCACAATGCACAACGCCCTTGCCATCAAAATGCTCCATGACATTTGTCATCACAAAGATCAATGACCCTTGGCATCACAATGCTCTAAGAACCCTGTCATCACAATGCTCTATACCACTTTCCATCTCAATGACCTTTGAACCCTGTCATCACAATGCACCATGCCCATCATCATAATGCTTCATGCTATTGTCATCACAATGAAATCAAAAGACTCCATGACCTCTGTCATAAAAATGCCCCAAAACCTTGTGATCACAATATTCCAAAACTCTTGTCATCACAATGCCCCATGAAGCTCGTCATCACAATTATCCATGGTCTTCTCATCACAATGCTCCATGATCTTTGTCATCACAATTCTCAAATACACTTGTCATCACAATGCTCCCTGACACTTGTCATCAATATGCTCCTTGAAACCTGTCATGACAAGGCTCCATGCCATTTTCAGCACAATGATCCATGCCCTTTTCATCACAATGCTCCAAGACCCATGTAATCACAATGCTCCATGCCCTTGTCATCACAGAGCTCCATGTCTTTGTCAGAACAATGCTCAATGACCATAGTCATCACAATTTGCCACGCACATTTCTTCACAACGGTCCACAACCTTGTCATTGCTATGCTTCATAAACCTTGTAATCACAATGGTCCATGCACTTCTCATCAAAATGCTCTCTCACCAGAGATACCAAAATGTTCCATCTCTAGTCATCACAATACGCCCTCACCCCTGTAATCACAAAGTTCCAGGACCATGTCATCACAATGCTACATCCCCTTATCATCACAATGTTCCATGACCCCTGACATCACAATGTTCCATAACCCCTGTCATCAAAATGCTCCATGAAACTTTTCATCCCAAAGCTCTAAGACCCCTGACATCACAATGTTCTATAACACCTGCCATCAAAATATTCCTTTACACTTTTTATCAAATTGCTTCATGACCTGGTCATCAAAATACTCCCTGCACTTCTCAGCACAATGCACCATGCCCTTGTCATCAAAATGCTCCATGACTTGTCATCACAAAGCTCCATGACCCTTGGCATCACAAAGCTCCATTTCATTGTCATCACAATACTCCATGAAACCTCTCATCACATTGCTCCATGCACTTGTCATCACAAAGTTCCATGACACTTGTCATCACAATGCTCGATGCCCTTCTCATCACAATGCTCCATGCCCTTGTCATTACAATCCTGCATGACCCATGTATCACAGTGTTCCGTGCCCTTGTCATCACAATGCTCCATGCCCACTCTCATCACAATAATCCATGAAACATTTCAGACCAATGTTCCATGCCCTTGTCATCAAAATGCTCCATTACACCTGTCATAACAATGCACCATGACCCTTGCCATCACAATGTTCCAAGGCCTAGTCATCACAAGGTTCCTTGACACTTGTCATCACAATGCTCCAGACCCCTGAAATCACAATGCTCCATGCCCTTGTCATCACAAAGCTCCATGACGCATGTCATCAGAATGTTCCATGGCCTTCTCATCACAGTGCTCCATGCCCTTGTCATCACAATGCTCCAAGACCCTTGTAATCACAATGCTCCATGCCCCTTTTCATTTCAATGCTCCATGAACCCTGTCATCACAATGCACCATGCCCATTATCATAATGCTTCAGGCTATTGTCATCACAAAGAAATCAATATTCTCCATGACCTCTGTCATCATAATGCTCCAAACCCTTGTGATCACAATGTTCCATAACACTTATCATCACAAAACCCCATGACGCTCATCATCTCAATTATCCATGGTCTTCTCATCACAATGCTCCATGATCTTTGTCATCACAATGCTCAATAACCTTTTCATCACAATGCTCCTTGACACTTACGTCAGTATGCTCATTGAACCCTGTCATGACAAGGCTCCATGCATTTTTCATCAAAATGATCCATGTCATTTTCATCACAATGCTCCAAGATCCCTGTATTCACAAATGCTCAATGCCCTTGTCATCACAAAACTCCATGACGCATGTCATCAGAATGCTCCATGGCCTTCTCATCACAATGCTCCCTGCCCTAGTCATCACAATGCTCCAAGACCCCTGTAATCACGATGCTCCATGCCCCATTTCATCAGAATGCTCCATGAGACTTCTCATTAGAAGTCTCCATGGTCTTCTCATCACAATGCTCCAGGAACTTGTCATCACCATGCTCCATTCCGTTGTCATCACAATGCTCCATGACACATGTCATCACAATGCACCATGCCTTTGTCAGCAAAATGCTACATGACCTTGTCATTACAATGCTCTCTGTGCTTGTCATCACAATACTCCATTTCCATTGTCATCACAATCCTGCATGAACCTTGGGATCACATTGCTTCATGCCCCTGTCATCACAATGCTCCATGCTCCTTGAAATCAATATGATCCATGACCACTGTCATCACAATGCTCCAAACCCTTGGTATCACAGTGTTCCAAAACACTTGTCATCACAATGCTCCATGATGCCTGTCATCACAATTCTTCATGCCCTTTTCATCACAATGCTCCATGACATTTTTCATCACAATTCTCAATACACTTGTCATCACAATGCTCCCTGACACTTGTCGTCAGAATGCTCCTTGAACCCTGTCACGAAAAGACTCCATGACTTTTTCATCACAATGCCCCATACCGTTTTCATCACAATGCTCCATGTAATTGTCATCAAAATACTCCACAAGCTTGTCATCAGAATGCTCCATGACCCTTGTCATCACAATTCTCCATGCACTTGTCAGCACAATGCTGCCTGACCCTTGACATCACAGTGCTCCAAGCCATTGTCATCACAATGCTCCATTACCTTTGTCATCAGAAACCTACATGACACTTGGCATCAGATGTTCCATGCCATTGTCATCACAATGGGCCATTACATATGTCATCACAATGCTCCCTGACACCTGTCTTCACAATACTGCATGAAAAGATCATCACAATTCTCCATGCCCTTGTCATCACAATACGCCATTCCAACTGTCATCGCAATAATCCATGAAACTTATTAGACCAATGTTTCATGCCCTTTTCTTCACAATGCTCCATGCCCTAGTTATCACAATGCTCCATGACCCCTGTCATCACAATGCTCCGTGACTCCAGTCATCACACTGCTTCATGACTTTTGTCATCACAATGGTCCAAGCCCTCGTCATCAACAGTCTCTGTGACCTTTTTAACCTCAATGCTCCATGAACTTTTCATCACAATGCTCTTAGACCCTTGTCATCACAATGCTCCATGCGCTTGTCAGCACAATGCTCCATGACACATGTCATCACAATGCTCCATGACCCTTGTCATCACAATGCACCATACACTTGTCGTCACAGTGCTCCACAATTTTGTCAACACAATGCTACTTAAAATTTGTCATCACAATTCTCCATGCACTTCTCATCAAAATGCTCTCTCACCACTGATATCTCAATTCTACATCATTATTTGTCCCAATACTTCCTCACACCTGTCATCACAAAGTTCCATGACTCCTGTCATCACAATGCTACATGCACTTATCATCACAATGTTCGATGACCCCTGACATCACAATGTTCCATAACACCTGTCATCAAAATGTTCCATGACACTTTTCATCAAATTGCTCCATGACCCTCTCATCAGAATGCTCCCTGCCCTTCTCATCACAATGCAAAACGCCCTTGCCATCAAAATGTTCCATGACTTTTGTCATCACAAAGATCCATGACCCTTGGCATCACAATGCTCCATGTCATTGTAATCACAATGCTCCATGAAGGCTCTCATCATATTGCTCCATGCCCTTCTCTTCACAAAACTCCATGATTCATGGCATCAGAATGCTCCCTGGCATTCTCATCACAATGCTCCATGTCCTTGCCATCACAATGCTCAATTACACCAGTCATAACAATGCTCCATGACCCCTGCCATCACGATATTCCATGGCCTTGTCATCACAAAGCTCCATGACCATTCTCATCACAAAGATCCAAGAATCCTGTAATCAAAATGCTCTATGCCCCTTTTCATCTCAATGATCCATGAAACCTGTCATCACAATGCACCATGCCCATCATCATAATGCTTCATGCTATTGTCATCACAATGAAATCAAAATGCTCCATGACCTCTGTCATAACAATCCTCCAAACCGTTGTGATCACAATATTTCATATCACTTGTCATCACAATGCCCCATGACACTCCTCATCATAATTATCAAAGGCCTTCTCATCAAAATGCTCCATGACCTTTGTCATCACAATGCTCAATACACTTGTCATCAAAATGCTCCTTGACACTTGTTGTCTGTATGCTCCTTGAATCCTGTCATGACAAGGCTCCATGGCTTTTTCATCACAGTGATCCATGTCCTTTTCATCACAATGCTCCAAGACCCATGTAATCTCAATGCTCCATGCACTTGTCATCACAAAGCTCAATGACGCATGCCATCAGAATGCTCCTAAGTCTTCTCCTCCCAATGCTCCATGCCCTGGTCATCACAATATTACACGACCCCTGTAATCACAATACTCCATGCCCTTGTCATCAAAAACTCCATAACGCATGTCATCAGAATGCTCCATTGCCTTCTCATCACAGTGTTCCATGCCATTGTCATCAAAATTTTCCAAGACCCCTGTAATCACAATGCTCCATGCCCCTTTTCATCAGAATGCTCCATGAGAATTGTCATCACATTTCTCCATGGTCTGCTCATCACAATGATCCAGTACCTTGTCATCACCATGCTCCATTCCCTTGTTATCACAATGCTCCATGACCACTGTCTTCACAATAATCCATGAATATTTTCAGCCCAAAGCTCCAGGACCTACTCATCACAATGCTCCTTGGCCAATATCATCACAATGCTCCATGACCACTGTCATCACAACATTCCATGACACCTGACAACACAATGATCTGGGACTCTTGTCATCACAATGTTCCATTCCCTAGTCATCACAATGCTCCATGACCCCTGTCATCACAACACTCCATCAACATTTTCAGCCCAGTGCTCCATGACCCTTGTCATCACAATGATGCATGCCCTTGTCATCCCAATGCTCCATGACCCCTGTATTCACAA
Source organism: Mesoplodon mirus (assembly GCF_964341445.2). Taxonomy (NCBI): domain Eukaryota; kingdom Metazoa; phylum Chordata; class Mammalia; order Artiodactyla; family Ziphiidae; genus Mesoplodon; species Mesoplodon mirus. The sequence continues at coordinate 13,649 of NW_028295467.1, forward strand.
TGCTCCTTGACGCTTGTCATCACAGTACACCATGACACGTCATCACAATGCTCCATGCCTTTGTCAGCAAAATGCTACATGACCTTGTCATTACAATGCTCTATGCGCTTGTCCTCAAGTTACTCCATTTCCATTGTCATCACAATCCTCCATGAATCTCGGGATCACATTGCTTCATGCCCTTGTCATCACAATGCTCCATGCTCCTTGAAATCAAAATGATCCATGACCTCTCTCATCACAATGCTCCAAATCCTTGTGATCACAGTGTTCCATAACACTTGTCATCACAACGCTCCATGATGCTTGTCATCACAATACTCCATGCCCTTTTCATCACAATGCTCCAAGACCTTTGTCATCACAATTCTCAATACAATTGTCATCACAATGCCACATGCCTTTTTCATCACAATGCTCCATGTCATTGTCATCAAAATACTCCACAAGCTTGTCATCAGAATGCTCCATGACCCTTGTCATCACAATTCTCCATGCACTTGTCAGCACAATGCTCCCTGACCCTTGTCATCACAATGCTCCAAGCCATTGTCATCACAATGCTCCATTACCTTTGTCATCAGAATCCTCCATGACACTTGGAATCACAATGCTCCATGCCATTGTCATTACAATGGGCCATTACATATATCATCACAATGCTCCCTGACACCTCTCTTCACAATACTGCATGACCTGGTCATCAAAATGCTCCATGCCCTTGTCATCACAATGCGCCATTCCAACTGTCATTGCAATAATCCATGAAACTTATTAGATCAATATTCCATGCTCTTGTCATCACAATGCTCCATGCCATTGTTATAACAATGCTCCATTACCCTTATCATCACAATTCCCCTTGACTCTAGTCATCACAATGCTTCATGACCTTTGTCATCACAATGGTCCATGCCCTCGTCCTCAACAGTCTCTGTGAACTTTTTAACCACAATGCTCCATGAACTTTTCATCGCAATGCTCTTTGACCCTTGTCATCACAATTATCCATGCGCCTGTCAGCACAATGCTCCATGACACATGTCATCAAAATGCACCATGCGCTTGTCATCACAGTGCTCCACAATCTTGTCATGACAATGCTCCATAAAATTTGTCATCACAGTGCTCCATGCACTTCTCATCAAAATTCTCTCTCACCACTGATATCACAATGCTACATCACTATTTGTCACAATACTCCCTCACCCCTGTCATCACAATGTTCCATGACTCCTGTCATCACAATGCTACATGCACTTTTCATCACAATGTTCGATGACCCCTGACATCACAATGTTCCATAACACCTGTCATCAAAATGTTCCATGACACTTTTCATCAAATTGCTCCATGACCCTGTATTAGAATGCTCCATGCCCTTCTCATCACAATGCACAACGCCCTTGCCATCAAAATGCTCCATAACCTTTGTCATCACAAAGATTCATGACACTTGGCATCAAAATGCTCCATGTCATTGGCATCACAATGCTCCATAAATGCTCTTATCACATTGCTCCATTCCCTTGTCTTCACAAAGCTCCATGACACATGTCATCAGAATGCTCCTTTGCCTTCTCATCACAATGCTCCATGCCCTTGCCATCACAATGCTCCATTACACAAGACATAACAATGCTCCATGACCCCTGCCATCACGATGTTCCATGGCCTTGTCATCACAAAGCTCCATGACCCTCCTCATCACATTGCTCAAAGAACCCTCTAATCACAATGATCTATGCCCTTTTTCATTCAATGATCCATGAACCATGTCATCACAATGCACCATGCCCATTATCATAATGCTTCATGCTATTGTCATCACAATGAAATTAAAATGCTCCATGACCTCTGTCATAACAATGCTCCAAACCCTTGTGATCACAATATTCCATAACACTTGTCATCACAATGCCCCATGACGCTCGTCATCACAATTATCTATGGTCTTTTCATCACAAAGCTCCAAGACCTTTGTCATCACAATGCTCAATACACTTGTCATCAAAATGCTCCCTGACACGTGTTGTCTATATGCTCCTTGAATCCTGTCATGACAAGGCTCCATGCCTTTTTCATCACAATGATCCATGTCCTTTTCATCACAATGCTCCAAGACCCATGTAATCTCAATGCTCCTTGCCCTTGTCATCACAAAGCTCAATGACGCATGCCATCAGAATGCACCTTGGTCTTCTCCTCACAATGCTCCATGCCCTTGTCATCACAATGTTCAAAGAACCCTGTAATCACAATGCTCCATGCCCTTGACATCAAAAAACTCCATGACGCATGTCATCAGAATGCTCCATGGCCTTCTCATCACAATGCTCCATGCCCTAGTCATCACAATGCTCCAAGACCCCTGTATTCACAATGCTCCATGCCCCTTTTCATCAGAATGCTCCATGAGACTTGTCATCACAAGTCTCCATGGTTTTCTCATCACAATGCTCCAGGACCTTGTCATCACCATGCTAAATTCCCTTGTCATCACAATGCTCCATGACAACTGTCATCACAACACTCCATGACACCTTACAACACAATGATCCGGGAATCTTGTCATCACAATGCTCCATGCACTTGTCATCACAAAGTTCCAAGACCGCTGTAATCACAATGCTCCATGCCCTTTTTAATCAGTATGCTCCTTGAGACTTGTCATCACATGGCTCCTTGGTTTTGTCATCATAATGCTCCAAGCCCTAGTCATCACAATGCTCCATTATATTTGTCATCACAATCCTCCATTACATTTGGCATCACAATGCTCCATGCCTTTGTCATCGCAATGGACCATGACATATGTCATCACAATGCTCCCTGACACCTGTCTTCACAATATTCCATGCCCTTGTCATCACAATGCTCCATGCCCTTGTCATCAAAATGCATCATGTCCAATGTCATCACAATAATTTAGGAAACTTGTGAGAACAATGCTCCATTCCCCTGTCATCACAATGCTCCATGCCCTTGTCATCACAATGCTCCATGACCCCTGTCATAACTAAGCTCCATGACCCCTGCCATCACAATGTTCCACGCTCTTGTCATCACAAGGCTCGATGACGCTTGTCATCACAATGCTCCAAGAACCCTGTAATCACAATGCTCCATGCGCTTGTCATCACAAAGCTCCATGACACATGTCATCAGAATGTTCCATTGCCTTCAAATCAAAAGGCTCCATGCCCTTCTCATTACAATGCACCATGTCCACTCTCATCACAATAATCTTTGAAACTTGTCAGACCAATGCTCCATGCCCCTATCATCACAATGCTCCATGCCCTTGTCATCACAATGCTCCATGACCCCTGTCATCACAATGCTCCGTGACTCCAGTCAGAACAATGCTTCATAACGTTTGACATCACAACGGTCCATGCCCGCATCATGACAAGGCTCTGTGACCTTTGTAACCACAATGCTCCATGATCTTTACATCACAATGCTCCGTGACCCTTCTCATCACAATGCTCCATGCCTTTGTCAGAACAATGCTCCATGACCCTTGTCATCACAGTGTGTCATGCGCTTTTCATCACAATGATCCACAACCTTGTCATCGCTATGCCCCATAAAACTTGTAAGCACAATGCTCCATGAACTTCTCATCCAAAAGCTCTCTCACATGAGATATCACAATGTTCCATCACTAGTCATCACAATCCTCCCTCACCCATCTTATCACAATGTTCCATGAACACTGTCATCACAATGCTACATCCCCTTATCAGCACAATGTTCCATGACCCCTGACATCACAATGTTCCATAACCCATGTCATCAAAATGCTCCGTGACAATTTTCATCCCAAAGCTCCATGAACCCTGGCATCACAATGTTCTATAACCCCTGTCATCAAAATGTTCCATTACACTTTTCATCAAATTGCTGCATGACCCTGTCATCAAAATGCTCCCTGCCTTTCTCAACACAATGCACCACACACTTGTCATCAAAATGCTCCATGACCCTTGTCATCACAAAGCTCCATGACCCTTGGCATCACAATGCTCCATGTCATTGTCATCACAATGCTCCATGAACCCTCTCATCACATTGCTCCATGCCCTTGTCATCACAAAGCTCCATGACACCTGTCATCACAATGCTCCATGCCTTTGTCAGCAAAATGCTACATGACCTTGTCATTAAAATGCTCTAAACTTCCGGGTAAGATGGCGGAAGAGTAAGACGCGGAGATCACCTTCCTCCCCACGGATACACCAGAAATACAGCTACACGTGGAACAAATCCTACAGAACACCTACTGAACGCTGGCAGAAGACCCCAGACCTCCCAAAAGGCTTGCCCCGCACTCCGCGCCCCTCCCTCCCTCCCGGCCTGAGTGAGCCAGTGTCCCCGAAGAGGCTGCTCCTTTAACCCTGTCCTATCTGAGCGAAGAACAGACACCCTCCGGCGACCTACACGAAGAGGCGGGGCCAAATCCAAAGCTGAGACCCAGGAGCTGTGAGAACAAAGAAGAGAAAGGGAAACCTCTCCCAGCAGCCTCAGAAGCAGAGGATTACAGCTCCACAATCAACTTGATGTACCCTGCATCTGCGGAATACATGAATAGACAACACATCATCCCAAAGTGAGGAGCCCGGAGTCAGTGCTGTGCCTCTGAGGTGGGAGAGCCAACTTCAGGACACTGGTCCACAAGAGACCTCCCAGGTCCACATAATATCAAACGGCGAAAATCTTCCAGAGATCTCCATCTCAACACCAGCACCCAGCTTCACTCAATGACCAGCAGGCTACAGTGCTGGACACCCTGAGCCAAACAACTAGCAAGACAGGAACACAACGCCACCCATTAGCAGAGAGGTGGCCTAAACTCATAAAAAGTCCACAGACACCCCAAAACACACCACCAGACGTGGACCTGCCCACCAGAAAGACAAGATCCAGCCTCATCCACCAGAACACAGGCACTAGTCCCCTCCACCAGGAAGCCTACACAACCCACTAAACCAACCTTAGCCACTGGGGACAGACACCAAAAACAACAGGAACTACGAACCTGCAGCCTGCAAAAAGGAGACCCCAAACACAGTAACATAAGCAAAATGAGAAGACAGAAAAACACACAGCAGGAGAAGGAGCAAGATAAAAACCCACCAGACCTAACAAATGAAGAGGTAATAGGCAGTCTACCTGAAAAAGAATTCAGAATAATGATGGTAAAGATGATCCAAGATTCTATTTCCCAGATCCAAAATCTTGGAAATAGAATAGACAAAATGCAAGAAACAGTTAACAAGGACCTAGAAGAACTAAAGATGAATCAAGCATCGATTAAAAACACAATACATGAAATAAAAAATACTCTAGATGGGATCAATAGCAGAATAACTGAGGCAGAAGAACGGATAAGTGAGGTGGAAGATAAAATAGTGGAAATAACTGCTGCAGAGCAAAATAAAGAAAAAAGAATGAAAAGAACAGAGGACAGTCTCCGAGACCTCTGGGACAACATTAAACACACCGACATTCGAATTATAGGGGTTCCAGAAGAAGAAGAGAAAAAGAAAGGGACTGAGAAAATATTTGAAGAGATTATAGTTGAAAACTTCCCTAATATGGGAAAGGAAATAGTTAATCAAGTCCAGGAGGCACAGAGAGTCCCATACAGAATAAATCCAAGGAGAAATACGCCAAGACACATATTAATCAAACTGTCAAAAATTAAACACCAAGAAATCATATTAAAAGCAGCAAGGCAAAAACAACAAATAACACACAAGGGAATCCCCATCAGGATAACAGCTGATCTCTCAGCAGAAACTCTACAAGCCAGAAGGGAGTGGCAGGACATACTTAAAGTGATGAAGGAGAAAAACCTGCAACCAAGATTACTCTACCCAGCAAGGATCTCATTCAGATTTGATGGAGAAATTAAAACGTTTACAGACAAGCAAAAGCTGAAAGCATTCAGCACCACCAAACCAGCTTTACAACAAATGCTAAAGGAACTTCTCTAGGCAAGAAACACAACAGAAGGAAAAGACCTACAATAACGAACCCAAAACAATTAAGAAAATGGGAATAGGAACATACATAACAATAATTACCTTAAATGTAAATGGACTAAATGCTCCCACCAAAAGACACAGAGTGCTGAATGGATACAAAAACAAGACCCATCTATATGCTGTCTACAAGAGACCCACTTCAGACCTAGAGACACATACAGACTGAAAGTAAGGGGATGGAATAAGATATTCCATGCAAATGGAAACCAAAAGAAAGCTGGAGTAGCAATTCTCATATCAGACAAAATAGACTTTAAAATAAAGACTACTAGAAGAGACAAAGAAGGACACTACATAATGATCAAGGGATCGATCCAAGAAGAAGATATAACAATTGTAAATATTTATGCACCAAACATAGGAGCACCTCAATACATAAGGCAAATACTAACAGCCATAAAAGGAGAAATCGACAGTAACACAATCATAGTAGGGGACTTTAACACCCCACTTTCACCAATGGACAGATCATCCAAAATGAAAATAAATAAGGAAACACAAGCTTTAAATGATACATTAAACAAGATGGACTTAATTGATATTTATAGGACATTCCATCCAAAAACAACAGAATACACATTTTTCTCAAGTGCTCATGGAACATTCTCCAGGATAGATCATATCTTGGGTCACAAATCAAGCCTTGGTAAATTTAAGAAAATTGAAATTGTATCAAGTATCTTTTCCGACCACAATGCTATGAGACTAGATATCAATTACAGGAAAAGAGCTGTAAAAAATACAAACACATGGAGGCTAAACAATACACTACTTCATAACGAAGTGATCACTGAAGAAATCAAAGAGGAAATTAAGAAATACCTAGAAACAAATGACAATGGAGACACGACGACCCAAAACCTATGGGATGCAGCAAAAGCAGTTCTAAGAGGGAAGTTTATAGCAATACAATCCCACCTTAAGAAACAGGAAACATCTCGAATAAACAACCTAACCTTGCACCTAAAGCAATTAGAGAAAGAAGAACAAAAACATCCCAAAGTTAGCAGAAGGAAAGAAATCATAAAAATCAGATCAGAAATAAATGAAAAAGAAATGAAGGAAACGATAGCAAAGATCAATAAAACTAAAAGCTGGTTCTTTGAGAAGATAAACAAAATTGATAAACCATTAGCCAGACTCATCAAGAAAAAAAGGGAGAAGACTCAAATCAATAGAATTAGAAATGAAAAAGGAGAAGTAACAACTGACACTACAGAAATACAAAAGATCATGAGAGATTACTATAAGCAACTCTATGCCAATAAAATGGACAACCTGGAAGAAATGGACAAATTATTAGAAATGCACAACCTGCCAAGACTGAATCAGGAAGAAATAGAAAATATGAACACACCAATCACAAGCACTGAAATTGAAACTGTGATAAAAAGTCTTCCAACAAACAAAAGCCCAGGACCAGATGGCTTCACAGGCGAATTCTATCAAGCATTTAGAGAAGAGCTAACACCTATCCTTCTGAAACTCTTCCAAAATATAGCAGAGGGAGGAACACTCCCAAACTCATTCTACGAGGCCACCATCACCTTGATACCAAAACCAGGCAAGGATGTCACAAAGAAAGAAAACTACAGGCCAATATCACTGATGAACATAGATGCAAAAATCCTCAACAAAATACTAGCAAACAGAATCCAACAGCACATTAAAAGGATCATACACCATGATCAAGTGGGGTTTATTCCAGGAATGCAAGGATTCTTCAATATACGCAAATCAATCAATGTGATACACCATATTAACAAGTTGAAGGAGAAAAACCATATGATCATCTCAATAGATGCAGAGAAAGCTTTCGACAAAATTCAACACCCATTTATGATAAAAACCCTGCAGAAAGTAGGCATAGAGGGAACTTTCCTCAACATAATAAAGGCCATATATGACAAACCCACAGCCAACATTGTCCTTAATGGTGAAAAACTGAAACCATTTCCACTAAGATCAGGAACTAGACAAGGTTGCCCACTTTCACCACTCTTAATCAACCTAGTTTTGGAAGTTTTAGCCACAGCAATCAGAGAAGAAAAGGAAATAAAAGGAATCCAAATCGGAAAAGAAGAAGTAAAGCTGTCACTGTTTGCAGATGACATGATACTATACATAGAGAATCCTAAAGATGCTACCAGAAAACTACTAGAGTTAATCAATGAATTTGGTAAAGTTGCAGGATACAAAATTAATGCACAGAAATCTCTGGCATTCCTATATACTGATGATGAAAAATCTGAAAGTGAAATCAAGGAAACACTCCCATTTACCATTGCAACAAAAAGAATAAAATATCTAGGAATAAACCTACCTAAGGAGACAAAAGACCTGTATGCAGAAAATTATAAGACACTGATGAAAGAAATTAAAGATGATACAAATAGATGGAGAGATGTACCATGTTCTTGGATTGGAAGAATCAACATTGTGAAAATGACTCTACTACCCAAAGCAATCTACAGGTTCAATGCAATCCCTATCAAACTACCACTGGCATTTTTCACAGAACTAGAACAAAAAATTTCACAATTTGTATGGAAACACAAAAGACCCCGAATAGCCAAAGCAATCTTGAGAACGAAAAATGGAGCTGGAGGAATCAGGCTCCCTGACTTCAGACTATACTACAAAGCTACAGTAATCAAGACAGTATGGTACTGGCACAGAAACAGAAAGATAGATCAATGGAACAGGATAGAAAGCCCAGAGTTAAACCCACGGACATATGGTCACCTTATCTTTGATAAAGGAGGCAGGAATGTACAGTGGAGAAAGGACAGTCTCTTCAATAAGTGGTGCTGGGAAAACTGGATAGGGACATGTAAAAGTATGAGATTAGATCACTCCCTAACACCATACACAAAAATAAGCTCAAAATGGATTAAAGACCTAAATGTAAGGCCAGACACTATCAAACTCTTAGAGGAAAACATAGGCAGAACACTCTATGACATAAATCACAGCAAGATCCTTTTGGACCCACCTCCTAGAGAAATGGAAATAAAGACAAAAATAAACACATGGGACCTAATGAAACTTAAAAGCTTTTGCACAGCAAAGGAAACCATAAACAAGACCAAAAGACAACCCTCAGAATGGGAGAAAATATTTGCAAATGAAGCAACTGACAAAGGATTAATCTCCAAAATTTATAAGCAGCTCATGCAGCTCAATAACAAAAAAACAAAGAACCCAATCCAAAAATGGGCAGAAGACCTAAATAGACATTTCTCCACAGAAGATATACAGACTGCCAACAAACACATGAAAGGATGCTCAACATCTTTACTCATTAGAGAAATGCAAATCAAAACTACAATGAGATATCATCTCACACCAGTCAGAATGGCCATCATCAAAAAATCTAGAAACAATAAATGCTGGAGAGGGTGTGGAAAAAAGGGAACACTCTTGCACTGCTGGTGGGAATGTGAATTGGTACAGCCGCTATGGAGAACGGTATGGAGGTTCCTTAAAAAACTACAAATAGAACTACCATATGACCCAGCAATCCCACTACTGGGCATATACCCTGAGAAAACCATAATTCAAAAAGAGACATGTACCAAAATGTTCATAGCAGCCCTATTTACAATAGCCCGGAGATGGAAACAACCTAAGTGTCCATCATCGGATGAATGGATAAAGAAGATGTGGCACATATATACAATGGAATATTACTCAGCCATAAAAAGAAATGAAATTGAGCTATTTGTAATGAGGTGGATAGACCTAGAGTCTGTCATACAGAGTGAAGTAAGTCAGAAAGAGAAAGACAAATACTGTATGCTAACACATATATATGGAATTTAAGAAAAAAAAATGTCATGAAGAACATAGGGGTAAGACAGGAATAAAGACACAGACCTACTAGAGAATGGACTTGAGGATATGGGGAGGGGGAAGGGTAAGCTGTGACAAAGTGAAAGAGCGGCATGGACATATATACACTACCAAACGTGAGGTAGATAGCTGGTGGGAGACGGCCGCATGGCACAGGGAGATCAGCTCGGTACTTTGTGACCGCCTGGAGGGTTGGGATGGGGAGGGTGGGAGGGAGACGCAAAAGGGAGGGGATATGGAAACATATGTATATGTATAACTGATTAAATTTGTTATAAAGCAAAAAAATAAAATAAAATAAATTAAAAAAAATGCATATGTATAAACTATGAACTAAGAATTGTTTAATTTTGATGATTTTTGCATACAAGTTAAGTGCTCTTATTTTGTACTTAAAACTGACCTTGCACAATATGTATGTGAACAATAAAATATGCTAATAATTTAAAAAAATGCTCTATGTGGTTGTCATCACAATACTCCATTACCATTGTCATCACAATCCTCCATGAACCTTTGGATCACATTGCTTCATTCCCTTGTCATCACGAAGCTCCATGCTCCTTGAAATCAAAATGATCCATGACCTCGGTCATCACAATGCTCCAAACCCTTGTGATCAAAATGTTCCATAAGGGCCTCCCTGGTGGCGCAGTGTTTGAGAGTCCGCCTGCCGATGCAGGGGATACGGGTTCGTGCCCCGGTCCAGGAGGATACCATATGCCACGGAGCGGCTGGGCCCGTGAGCCATGGCTGCTGAGCCTGCGCATCCGGAGCCTGTGCTCCGCAACGGGAGAGGCCACAACAGTAAGAGGCCCGCATACCGCAAAAAAAAAAAAAAATCCATAACAGTTGTCATCACAACGCTCAATGATGCCTGTCATCACAATAATGCATGCCCTTTTCATCACAATGCTCCATGTCATTTTCATCACAATGCTCCATGAACCCTCTCATCACATTGCTCCATGCCCTTGTCATCACAAAGCTCCATGACACTTGTCATCACAATGCTCGATGCCCTTCTCATCACAATGCTCCATGCCCTTGTCATTACAATCCTCCCTGACCCATGTATCACAGTTTTCCGTGCCCTTGTCATCACAATGCTCCATGCCCAAACTCATCACAATAATCCATGAAACATTTCAGACCAATGCTCAGTGCCCTTCTCATCACAATGCTCCATTACATCTGTCATAACAATGCTCCATAACCCCTGCCCTCACAATGTTCCACGGCCTTGTCATCACAAGGCTCCATAACACTTGTCATCACAATGATCCAAGACCACTGTAATCACAATGCTCCATGCCCTTGTCATCACAAAGCTCCATGACGCATGCCATCAGAATGTCCTATGGCCTTCTCATCACAGTGCTCCATGCCCATCATCAAAATGCTTCAGGCAATTGTCATCACAATGAAATCAAAATTATCGATTACCACTGTCATCATAATGCTCCAATCCCTTGTGATCACAATGTTCCATAACACTTAACATCACAACACGCTATGACGCTCATCATCACAATTATCCATGGTCTTCTCATCACAATGCTCCATGAACATTGTCATCACAATTCTCAATACACTTGTCATCACAATGCTCCCTGACACTTGTCGTCAGTATGCACCTTGAACCCTGTCATGACAAGGCTCCATGCCTTTTCATCACAATTATCCATGCACTTTTCATCACAATGTTCCAAGACCACTGTAATCACAATGCTCCATGCCCTTGTCATCACAAAGCTCCATGACACATGTCATCACAATGCTCCATGCTCCTTGAAATCAAAATGATGCATGACCTCTGTCATCACAATGCTCCAAACACTTGTGATCAAAATGTTCCATAACACTTGTCATCACAACGCTCCATGATGCCTGTCATCACAATACTCCATGCCCTCTTCATCACAATGCTCCATGACCTTTGTCATCACAATTCTCAATACACTTGTCATCACAATGCTCCCTGACACTTGTCGTCAGAATGCTCCTTGAACCCTGTCACAAAATGGCTCCATGCCTTTTTCATCACAAAGCCCCATGCCATTTTCATCACAATGCTCCATGCCATTGTCATCAAAATACTCCACAAGCTTGTCATCAGAATGCTCCATGACCCTTGTCATCACAATTCTCCATGCACTTGTCAGCACAATGCTCCCTGATCCTTGTCATCACAATGCTCCATTAACATTGTCATCAGAATCCTCCATGAAATATGGCATCACAATGCTTCAGGCCGTTGTTTTCACAATGGGCCATTACATATGTCATCACGTGCTCCATGACACCTCTCTTCAAAATACTGCATGACCTGGTCATCACAATGCTCCATGCCCTTGTCATCACAATGCGCCATTCCAACTGTCATCGCAATACTCCATGAACATTATTAGACCAATGCTCCATGCCCTTGTCATCACAATGCTCCATGCCCTTGTTATCACAATGTTCCATGACCCCTGTCATCACAATGCTCCGTGACTCCAGTCATCACAGTGCTCCATGAACTTTGTCATCACAATGGTCTATGCCCTCATCATCAACAGTCTCTGTGACCTTTTTAAGCACAATGCTCCATGAACATTTCATCACAATGCTCTTTGACACTTGTCATCACAATGATCTATGCCTTTCTCAGCACAATGCTCCATGCCCTTGTCATCACATTGCTCCATGACCCCTGTCATCACAATGCTCCGTGCCTCCAGTCATCACAATTCTTCATAACATTTGTCATCACAATGGTCAATGCTCGCATCATCAAAAGGCTCTGTTACTTTTGTAACCACAATGTTCCATGAACTTTTCATCACAATGCTCTGAGACCCTTGTCATCACAATGCTCCATGCCTTTGTCAGAAAAATGCTCCATGACACTTGTCATCACAATGTGCCACACGCTTTTCATCCCAACGGTCCACAAATTTGTCAGGGCAATGCTCCATAAAACTTCTAATTACAATGCTCCATGCCCTTCTCATCACAATGCTCCATTACACCAGTCATAACAATGCTCCATGACCCTTGTCATCACAATGCTCCAAAACCCCTGTGATCACAATGCTCCATGCCCTTGTCATCACAAATCTCCATGACACATGTCATCAGAATGTTCCATGGTCTTCTCCTCAAAATGCTCCATGCCCTTGTCATCACAAGGCTCCCAAACCCCTGTAATCACAATGCTCCATGCCCCTTTTCAACACAATGGTCCATGAAAACTGTCATCACAATGCATCATGCCCATCATCATAATGCTTCCATCTATTGTCAGCACAATGAAATCAAAATTCTCCATGACCTCTGTCATCATAATGCTCCATAACCCCTGTCATCACAATACTCCATTAACATTTTCAGACCACTGCTCCAAGACCCTTGTCACCACAATGATTCATGCCCTTGTCATCCCAATGCTCCATGACCCCTGTATTCACAATGCTCCGTGACGCTTGTCATCACAGTGCTCCATGACACCAGTCATCACAATGCTCCATGCCTTTGTCAGCAAAATGCTACATGACCTTGTCATTACAATGCTCTATGTGCTTGTCATCACAATACTCCTTTACCATTGTCATCATAATCCTCCATGAACCTTGGGATCACATTGCTTCATGCCCTTGTCATCAGAGTGCTCCATGCTCTTTGAAATCAAAATGATGCATGAGCATTGTCATCACAATGCTCCAAACCCTTGTGATCACAATGTTCCATAACACTTGTAATCACAACGCTCCATGATGACTGTCATCACAATACTCCATGCCATTTTCATCACAATGCTCCATGACCTTTGTCATCACAATTCTCAATACACTTGTCATCACAATGCTCCCTGACACTTGTCGTCAGAATGCTCCTTGAACCCTGTCATGAAAAGGCTCCATGCCTTTTTCATCACAAAGCCCCTTGCCGTTTTCATCACAATGCTCCATGCCATTGTCATCAAAATACTCCACAAGCTTGTCATCAGAATGCTCCATGACCCTTGTCATCACATTTCTCCATGCACTTGTCAGCACAATGCTCCCTGACCCTTGTCATCACAATGCTCCAAGCCATTTTCATCACAATGCTCCATTATCTTTGTCATCAAAATCCTCCATGACACTTGGCATCACAATGCTCCATCCAATTGTCATCACAATGGGCCATTACATATGTCATCAGGATGCTCCCTGACACCTGTCTTCACAATACTGCAAGACCTGGTCATCACAATGCTCCATGCCCTTGTCATCACAATGCTCCATGCCCTTGTTATCACAGTGCTCCATGACCCATGTCATCACAATGCTCCGTGAATCCTGTCATCACAATGCTCCATGACCTTTGTCATCACAATGGTCCATGCCCTCATCATCAACAGTCTCTGTGACCTTTTTAACCACAATGCTCCATGAACATTTCATCACAATGCTCTTTGCCCCTTGTCATCACCATGCTCTATGCCTTTCTCAGCACAATCCTCCATGCCCTTGTCATCACAATGCTCTATGACCCCTGTCATCACAATGCTCTATGACTCCAGTCATCACAATTCTTCATAGCATTTGTCATCACAGTGATAGATGCCCACGTCATCACAGGGCTCTGTTACATTTGTAACCACAATGCTCCATGAAATTTTCATCAGAAAGCTCCGTGACCCTTGTCATCACAATGCTCCATGCATTTGTCAGAAAAATGCTCCATGACCCCTGCCATCACAATGTTCCACGGCCTTGTCATCACAAGGCTCCATGACCCCTGTCATCACAATGCTCCAAGACCCCTGTAATCACAATGCTCCAAGCCCTTGTCATCACAAAGCTCCATGACGCATGTCATCAGAATGTTCCATGGACTTCTCCTCACAATGCTCCATGCCCTTGTCATCACAATGCAACATGCACACTGTCATCACAATAATCTATGAAACTTGTCAGACAATTGCTCCATGCCCCTCTCATCACAATGCTCCATGCCTTTGTCAGAACAATGTTCCATGACCCTTGTCATCACAATGTGCCTGGCGGTTTTCGTCTCAATAGGCGACAACCTTGTCATTGCCATGCTCCATAAAACTTGTCATCACAATGCTCCATGCCATTGTTATCACAATGCTCCATGAACCCTGTCATCACAATGCTCCGTGACTCCAGTCATTACAATGCTTCATGACCTTTGTCATCACAATGGTCCATGCCCTCGTCATCAACAGTCTCTGTGACCTTTTCAACCACAATGCTCCATGAACTTTTCATCACAATGCTCTTTGACTCTTGTCATCAAAATGCCCTATGCCATTCTCACCACAATGCTCTATGACCCTTGTCATCACAATGGTCCATGCACTTTTCAGCACAATGTTCCATTACACATGTCATCACAATGCTCCATGACCACTGTCATCACAATGCTCCGTGACCCCAGTCATCACAATGCTTCATAATGTTTGTCATCACACTGGTCCATGTCCGCATCATCACAAGCATCTGTGACTTTTGTAACCACAATGCTCCATGAACTTTTCATCACCATTCTCTGTGTCCCTTGTCATCACAGTGCTCCAAGTCTTTGTCAGAAAAATGCTCCATGACCATTGTCATCACAATGTGCCACACGCAATTCATCACAACGGTGAACAACCTTGTCATTGCAATGCTCCATAAACCTTGTAATCGCAATGCTCCATGCACTTCTCATCAAAATGCTCTCTCACCAGAGATATCACAGTGTTCCATCACTAGTCATCACAATACTCCCTCACCCTTGTAATCACAATGATCCATGAACCTGTCATCACACTGCTACATCCCCTTATCATCACAATGTTCCATGACACCTGTCATCAAAATGCTCCATGACCCTTCCTTTTCATCCCAAAGCTCCAGACCCCTGACATCACAATGTTCTAAAACCCCTGCCATCAAAATGTTCCATTACACATTTCATCAAATTGCTGCATGACCCGGTCATCAAAATGATCCCTGCCCATCTCACCACAATGCACCATGCACTTGTCATTAAAATGCTCCATGACTTGTCATCACAAAGCTCCATGACACTTGGCATCACAATGCTCCATGTTATTGTCATCACAATGCTCCATGAACCATCTCAAAACATTGCTCAAAGCACTTGTCATCACAAGTTCCATGACACTTGTCATCACGATGTTCGACGCCCTTATCATCACAATGCTCCATGCCCTTGTCATTACAATCCTGCATGACCCATGTATCATAGTGTTCCGTACCCATGTCATCACAATGCTCCATGCCCACTCTCATCACAATAATCCATGAAACATTTCAGACCAATGTTCCATGCCCTTCTCATCACAATGATCCAGTACCTCTTTCATAACAATGCACCATGACCCCTGCCAACACAATGTTCCACGGCCTAGTCATCACAAGGTTCCATGACACTTGTCATCACAATGCTCCAAGACCCCTGTAACCACAGTGCTCCATGAATTTTTCATCACCATTCTCTGTGACCCTTCTCATCACAATGTTCCATGCCTTTGTCAGAAAAATGCTCCATGACCCTGGTCATCACAATGTGCCACAAACTTTTCATCACAACGGTCCACAAATTTGTCATAGCAATGTTCCATAAACCTTGTAATCACAATGCTCCATGCCCTCCTAATCAAAATGCTCCATTACCCGTGTCATAACAATGCTCCATGACCTCTGTCAACAAAATGATACACGGTCTTGTCATCACAAGGCTCCATGACAATTGTCATCACAATGCTCCAAGACCCCTGTAATCACAATGCTCCATGCCCTTGTAATCACAAAGCTCCATGACACATGTCATCAGAAGGTTCGATGGGCTTCTCATCAAAATGCTCCATGCACTTTTCATTACAGTGCTCCAAGACCCCTGTAATCACAATGCTCCATGCCCCTTTTCATCTCAATGCCCCATGAAACCTGTCATCAAAATGCATCATACCCTTCATCATAAAGCTTCCGGCTATTGTCAGCACAATGAAATAAAAATTCTCCATGACCTCTGTCATCACAATACTCCATGACACCTGTCATCAAAATACTCCGTGAACATTTTCAGCCCAATGCTCCATGACCCTTGTCATCACAATGATCCATGCCCTTGTCAACCCAATGCTCCATGACCCCTGTATTCACAATGCTCCTTGACGCTTGTCATCACAGTGCTCCATGACACCTGTCATCACAAGGCTCCATGCCCTTGTCATCACAATGCTCCATGACCCCTCTATTCACAATGCTCCGTGACGCTTGTCATCACAGTGCTACATGACACCTGTCATCACAATGTTAGATGCCTTTGTCAGCAAATGCTACATGACCTTGTCATTACCATGCTCTATACGCTTGTCATCACAATACTCCATTACCATTGTCATCACAATCCTCCATGAACATTGGGATCACATTGCTTCATGCCCTTGTCATCACAAAGCAACATGACACTTGTCATCACAATGCCCGATGCCCTTCTCATAACAATGGCCCATGCCCTTGTCATTAAAATCCTCCATGACCCATGTATCACAGTGTTCCATGCCCTTATCATCACATTGCTCTATGCCCACTCTCATCACAATAATCCATGAAACATTTCAGACCAATGCTCCATGCCCTTCTCATCAGAGTGCTCCTTACCTCTGTCATAACAATGCTCCATGACACCTGCCATCACAATGTTCCACGGCCTTGTCATCAGAAGGCTCAAAGACACTTGTCATCACAATGCTCCACGACCCTTCTAATTAAAATGCTCCATGCCCTTGTCATCAAAAAGCTCCATGACGCATGTCATCAGAATGTTCCATGGCCCTTTCATCACTATGCTCCATGCCCTTGTCATCACAATGCTCCAAGACCCTTGTAATCAAAATTTTCCATGCGTGTTTTCATCTCAAAGCTCCATGAACCCTGTCATCACAATGGACCATGCCCATCATCATAATGCTTCAGGCTATTGTCATCACAATGAAATCAATATTCTCCATGACCTCTGTCCTCATAATGCTCCAATCCCTTGTGATCACAATGTTCCATAACACTTATCATCACAACAACCCATGACGCTCATCATCACAATTATCCATGGTCTTCTCATCACAATGCTTCATGACCTTTGTCATCACAATGCTCAATACACTTGTCATCACAATGATCCCTGACACTTGTCATCAGTATGCTCCATTAACCCTATCATGACACGTCTCCATGCCTTTTTCATCACAATGATCCATGCCCTTTTAATCATAATGCTCCAAGACCCATGTAATCACAATGCTCCATGATCTTGTCATCACAAAGCTCAATGACGCATGTCATCAGAATGTTCCATGGCTTTCTCCTCACAATGCTCCATGCCCTTTTCATCACAATGCTCCTAGACACCTGTAATCACAATGCTCCCTGTCCCTTTTCATCAGAATGCTCCATGAGACTTGTCATCACAAGTCTGCATTGTCTTCTCATCAAAGTGCTCCAGGAACTTGTCATCAAAATGCTCCATGATCCCTGTCATCACAATACTCCATGAATATTTTCAGCCCAATGCCCTATGACCTTCTCATCAAAATGCTCCATCACCCATGTCATCACAATACTCCATGAACATTTTCAGCCCAATGTTCCATGACATTTGTCATCACAATGATCCATGCCCTTGTCATCACAATGCTCCATGACCCCTCTATTCACAATGCTCTGTGACGCTTGTCATCACAGTGCTCCATGACACCTGTCATCACAATGCTCCATGCTTTTTTCAGCAAAATGCTACCTGACATTTTCATTGCAATGCTCTATTCGCTTGTCATCAAAATACTCCATTACCATTGTCATCACAGTCCTCCATAAACATTGGGATCACATTGCTTCATGCCCTTGTCATCACAATGCTCCATGCTCCTTGAAATCAAAATGATCCATGACCTCTGTCATCACAATGCTCCAAACCCCTGTGATCACAATGTCCATAACACTTGTCATCACAACGCTCCATGATGCCTGTCATCACAATACTCCATGCCCTTTTCATCACAATGCTCCATGCCATTGTCATCAAAATACTCCACAAGCTTTTCATCAGAATACTCCATGACCGTTTTCTTCACAATTCTCCATGCACCTGTCAGCACAATGCACCCTGACCCTTGTCATCACAATGCTCCAAGCCATTATCATCACAATGCTCCATTACCTTTCTCATCAGAATCCTCCATGACCCTTGTCATCACAATGCTCCAAGCCATTGTCATAACAATGCTCCATTACCTTTCTCATCAGAATCCTCCATGACCCCTGTCATCACAATGCTACATCCCCTTATCATCACAATGTGCCATAACCCCTGTCATCAAAATGCTCCATGACCCTTTTCATCCCAATGCTCCATGACCCCTGGCATCACAATGTTCTATAACACCTGTCATCAAAATGTTCCATTACACTTTTCACCAAATTGCTGCATGACTCTGTCATCAAAATGCTCCCTGCCCTTCTCATCACAATGCACCACACACTTGTCATCAAAATGCTCCGTGACCTTTGTCATCACAAAGCGCCATGACCCTTGGCATCACAATGCTCCATGTCATTGTCATCACAATGCTCCATGAACCCTCTCATCACATTGCTCCAAGCCCTTGTCATCACAAAGCTCCATGACACTTGTCATCACAATGCTCGATGCCCTTCTCATCACAATGCTTCATGCCCTTGTCATTACAATCCTCCATGACCTATATATCACAGTGTTCCATGCCCTTGTCATCACAATGCTCCATGCCCACTCTAATCACAATAATCCATGAAATATTTCACACCAATGCTCAATGCCCTTCTCATCACAATGCTCCATTACCTCTGTCATAACAATGCTCCATGACCCGTGCCATCACAATGTTCCACGGCCTTGTCATCACAAGGCTCCATGACCCTTGTCATCACAATGCACCAAGACCCATGTTATCACAAGGCTCCATGCCCTTGTCATCACAAAGCTCCGTGATGCATGTCATCAGAATGTTCCATGTCCTTCTCCTCACAATGCTCCATGCACTTGTCATCACAATGCTCCAAGACCCGTGTAATCACAGTGCTCCATGAGCCTTTTCATCACAATGCTCCATGAACCCTGTTATCACAATGAACCATGCCCATCATCATGATGCTTCAGGCTATTGTCATCACAATGAAATCAAAATACTCCATGACCTCTGTCATCATAATGCTCCAAACCCTTGTGATTACAAAGTTCCTTAACACTTATCATCACAAAACATCATGACGCTCATCATCACAATTATCCATGGTCTTCTCATCACAATGCTCCATTACCTTTGTCATCAGAATCCTCTATGACACTTGGCATCACAATGCTTCATGCCATTGTCATCACAATAGGCCATTACATATGTCATCACAATGCTCCCTGACACCTGTCTTCACAATACTGTATGTCCTGGTCATCACAATGCTCCATGCCCTTGTCATCACAATGCGCCATTCCAACTCTCATCGCAATAATTCATGAAACTTATTATTCCAATGCTCCATGCCCTTGTCATCACAATGCTCCAATCCCTTGTTATCACATTGTTCCATGACCCCTGTCATCACAATGCTCCGTGACTTCATTCATCACAATGTTTCATGACCTTTATCATCTCAATGGTCCATGCCCTCGTCATCAACAGTCTCTGTGACCATTTTAACCAGAATGCTCCATGAACTTTTCATCACAATGCTCTTTGACCCTTGTCATCACAATCCTCTATGCCTTTCTCAGCACAATGCTCCATGACACTGGTCATCACAATGCTCCATGCCCTTGTCAGCACGATGCTCCATGACACATCATCAAAATGCACCATGCGCTTGTCATCACAGTGCTCCACAATCTTGTCCTCACAATGCTCCATAAAACTTGTCATCACAATGCTCCATGCACTTCTCATCAAAATGCTCTCTCACCACTGATATCACAATGTTACATCACTATTCGTCACAATACTCACTCACCCCTGTCATCACAATGTTCCATGACTCCTGTCATCACAATGCTACATGCACATATCATCACAATGTTCGATGGCCCCTGACATCACAATGTTCCATAACCCCTGTCATCAAAATGCTCCCAAAATCTTTTCATCAAAATGTTCCATGACCCCTGGCATCACAATGTTCCATAACCACTGTCATCAAAATATTTCATGACACTTTTCATCAAATTGCTCCATGACCCTGTCGTCACAGTGCTCCCTGCCCTTGTCCTCACAATGCACAACGCCCTTGTCTTCAAAATCCTCCATGACCTTTGTCATCACAAAGATCCATGACCATTGGCATCACAATGCTCCATGTCATTGTCATCACAATGCTCCATGAACGCATTCATCACATTGCTCAATGCCATTGTCATCACAAAGCTCCATGACGCATTTCATTAGAAAGTTCCATGGACTTCTCAGCACAATGCTCCATGCCCTTGTCATCACAATGCACCAAGACACTTTTTATCACAATGCTCCATGCCCCTTTTCATCTCAAAGCTCCATGAATCCTATCATCACAATGCACCATGCCCATTATCATAATGCTTCAGGGTATTTTCATCACAATGAAATCAAAATGCTCCATGACCTCTGTCATCACAATGCTCCAAACCGTTGGGATCACAATGTTCCATAACACTTCTCATCACAACAACCCATGATGCTCATAATCACAATTATCCATGGTATTCTCATCACTATGCTCCATAACCATTCTCATCACAATGCTCAATACACTTGTCATCACAATGCTCCTTGACACTTGTCGTCAGTATGCTCCTTGAACACTGTCATGACAAGGCTCCATGCCTTTTTCATGACATTGATCCATGACCTTGTCATCACAATGCTCCAAGACCCCTGTAATCACAATGCTCCATGCCGCTTGTCATTATAGCGCTCCATGACGCTCATCATCACAATTATCCATGGACTTCTCATCACAGTGCTCCACGGTCTTGCCATCACAGTGCTCCATGCCCTGTTCATCACAATGCTCTATGCTCCCTGTCATCACAATTCTCCACGATCTTGGCATCACTATGTTCCATGACACTTCCCATCACAGTGTTAAATGCTTTGTCATCACAATACTCCACAAGCTTGTCATCAGAATACTCCATGACCTTTGTCATCTCAATGATCCATTACCCCTGTCATCACAATTCTCCATGAGACGTATCATCACAATGCTCCATGCCCTTTCTCATTACAGTGCTACATGATGCTCGTCACCAGAATTATCCATGGCCTTCTCATCACAGTGCTCCACGGTCTTGCCATAACAATGCTCCATGCCCTGGTCATCACAATGCTCCATGTCCCTTGTCATCACAATGCTCCAAGCCCTTGTTGTCACAGTGCTCCGTTACCTTTGTCATCACAATCCTCCATAACACTTGGCATCACAATGCTCCATGTCATTGTCATCACAATGGAACATGAAATATGCCATCACAATGGTCCCTGACACCTGTCTTCACAATACGCCATGACCTTGTCATCACAATGCTCCATGCCCTTGTCATCACAATGTGCCATGCCCTCTGTCAACACAATTATCCATGAAACTTGTCAGACCAATGCTCCATGCTCCTGTCATCACAATGCTACATGACCCCAGTCATCACAATGCTCCATGTGTCCCGTCATCACAAGGCTCAATGACATTTGTCACCACAAATGTCAATGTCCTCATCATCACAAGGCTCTGTGAAATGTGTCACCACAATGCTCCATGAACTTTTCATCACAATGCTCAATGTCATTGTCATCCCAATGCTCCATGAATGCTCTCATCACATTGCTCCATGATCTTGTCATCACAAAGCTCCATGACGCATGTCATGAGAATGCTCCATGGCCTTCTCATCACAATGTTCCATGCCCTTTCCATCACAATTCTAAATATCCCCTGTCATAACAATGCTCCATGACCCCTGCCATCACGATGTTCCATGGCCTTGTCATCACAAGGCTCCATGCCCTTGTCATCACAATGCTCCAAGAACCCTGTAATCAAAATGCTCCATGCCCCTTTTCATCTCAATGCTCCATGAACTCTGTCATCACAATACACCATGCCCATCATCAAAATGCTTCATGCTATTGTCATTACAATGAAATCAAAATGCTCCATGACCTCTGTCATCACAATGCTCCAAATCCTTGTGATCAAAATGTTCCATAACACTTATCATCACAACGCCCCATGACGCTCGTCATCACAGTTATCCATGGTCTTCTCATCACAATGCTCCATGATCTTTGTCATCAAAATGCTCAATACACTTGTCATCACAATGCTCCCTGACACTTGTCTTCAGTATGCTCCCTTAACCCTGTCATGACAAGGCTCCATGACTTTTTCATCACAAAGTTCCATGCCCTTGTCATCAAAAGCTCCATTATGCATGTCATCCAAACACTCCATGGCCATCTCATCCCAATGCCCCATGCCGTTGTCATCACTATGCCCCAAGACCCCTGTAATCACAATGCTCCATGCCCCTTTTCATCAGAATATTCCATGAGACTTGTCATCACAAGTCTCCATGGTCTTCTCATCACAATGCTCCAGTACCTTGTCATCACAAGCCTCCATGGCCCCTGTCATCACAATAATCCATGAATGTTTTCAGCCAAATGCTCCTTGACCTTCTCATAACAATGCTTCATGACCCCTGTCATCACAATGCTCCATGACTCCTGTCATCACAATGATCCATGAACCCTGACAACACAATGATCCGGGACTCTTGTCATCAAAATGCTCCATGCCCTTGTCATCCCAATGCTCCATGACCCCTGTAATCACAATGCTCCGTGACACTTGTCATCACAGTGCTCCATGAAACTTGTCATCACAATGCTCCATGCCTTTGTCAGGAATATGCTACATAATCTTGTCATCACAATGCTCCATGCACTTGTCATCACAATCCTTCATGACACTTTTGATCATATTGCTTCATGCCCTTGTCATCTCCCTCTTGCCCTTCTGGTTTTTACAGATTTTCAGATGTCCCTTTAGACCCGTGGGAAGTGACTATTCTTTGTAGTGTGGATTTGCATTGCCTGCTTGCTTGCTTGGCCAAAAAGGTCGTATGCGTTTTCTCCTGAATATATTCAGGGGAAAAAGCATACGCCCTTTTTGGCCAAGTGCATCATTGTCGAAGTTGTGATGCTTTTCCTGTGCTTTAAAGGCGATTCCTATTTACCTCTTGAAATATGTTTTGTGCAATTCTGCCTCATTTTCAAGTCAGCTTCGTTGCCTTCCCTCAACAGATTTTTGGAAGACAGTAGTCCTTTATAACTGTAGGTTTGTGAATTGCTGTGCCCGTGAGCTCCAATTTTCAAATCCCATTTTTGGGAGCTGACCGCAAATTCACAATTTTGCTTCAGGACCTATACTTGTTCCAGGGGTGGATATACTGTTCCCTGCGGGTGTCTGAGGCTTTGGTTAATT
The DNA here is from genome assembly GCF_964341445.2 of Mesoplodon mirus. Taxonomy (NCBI): domain Eukaryota; kingdom Metazoa; phylum Chordata; class Mammalia; order Artiodactyla; family Ziphiidae; genus Mesoplodon; species Mesoplodon mirus. Next base: position 38,112 of record NW_028295467.1, read on the forward strand.
CTTCTTCCTGACTGGAATTTAGAGTGACATGTGCCCGTCCAAATGCCTACATCTACTCTCTGATTGGTTCTCCCTCTTCCCTTTCATCCTCTGCACAATTAGCAAACTGTGCAAACCAGGAGGTTATAGGGGCTGGCTCTCCTAAGTTGGGAGATTGATAGTAAAGCAGTTGGAATGCCAAACTGTAGCACAAGGAGAGGAAAAATTAGGAGACTATTAGAAATCTTTCACCATCACAGGGTGTCCATTCTCTACGTTTCCCATACATTTTATAACTGTAGTGATATTCCCTACTACCCGGAGATTTGGGATCCATGGAATCGTGGCATGCATTACTACTTTAAAGGGTCTGCATTTTCTCTCCCAATCTCACCAGTCCTCTCAGTCCCAAGTGTCCAGCCTTATGTCTCATCCAGCTGTCTTTGCAGATAGGGTCATTCCCTGTTTCATCAGAACCCCTGAAGGAATTGTGTAAGAATTTCGCTGTTTTTCTGTTTGTTTTTGAAATTCATTTTTATAGTGCGGTTGAGCTGATTTTGACTGACGTGTTTATACCCGTCTAGACACACTTGATTCCCTTATGGAGACAAATCAATACATAGGTTTTAAGATGCTCACTAGTCAGATATATTCCTCTGTGGAGAATAGGGGGTTTGAGTCCCGTTCACTGAGGAAGGGGTAGGTCTCGTCTATTCTCTATTTGGTTTATGGAATGGTACCTGTGCTAATATCAAACTCTGGTTTTATGCATCACCCCACGTCTCCTATCCCATTAAACAGGTATAAGAGTGTTTTCTAAATGTGAGACTCTGTTCTCTTTCTTAATTCAGTTCATGTGTTGTGATGTTGACATTCCCTCTGTAAGTGATATCTTATGATAAGATTCTTTTTCTGTGTGACTAATTTCACTTAGAATCATCATACCTAAATCCACTCTTTATGCTGCTACTGGCCTTATGACATTGATTTCAAGTCTGAGTGATATTCCGTTGTACAAAATTACCACAATTTATTTATGCATTTCTCTTTTTCCTGGGGTATTTTAGGTGTACCAAAGTTTAGGTTCTTGTATGCAGAGCAGCCCTAAACTTTGGGGTGCCTGTGTCTTGTCGATATTTAGTCTTCCCAAGTTATATGTCCATGAGTTGAAGTTCCCTTTGCTCGGGGGCTTTGTATTTAAACGTTTTAGGAAACAGCATACACTTCTTCAGAGTGGCTCTTGGATATTTATACCCCACCCATCAGCGTGACTAGGCTCCCTGTTCTCCATGGCCTCTCCAGCATTTCTGGTTTGTTCACATTTTTTGGATGGCCTTTCTGAGCAGTGGAAATTGAGACTTCTTTGTTGTGCAGATTTGCATTTCCCGCTTGCTTGGTTGGCCAAAAACTCTGTATGTGTTTTTTTCCTGAAGATATTCACGAAAAAATGGCATACACCCTTTTGCCCAACTGCATCATTTGAGAAATTCTGCTGCTTTTCATATACTTTAAATGTGAGTACAATCTACCTTTTGAAATCTGTTTCCTGCAATTCTGCCTCTCATTCAGATCCTCTTCGTTGCCTTACCTGAATATATTTTTGAACGTTGGTTATCATTTATAGCTTTGCAGGTCTTTGAATTGTCTGCTCCTGAGCTCCATTTTTCAACTCGCTTTTTTGTGAGCTGGCCGCCAAACCTTTGGATTGCTTCTGGCCCTATTCTGGTTCTGAGGAGGCAGGCTGAGCCTTTGGTTAATTCTTCTGCTAATGGGAAATTAGAGTGACATGTGCCTGTCAAAACTCCTACAGCTAATATCTCATTGGTTCCCCCTTCCCATTTATCCTCTGCACAAATTGCAAACTGTGTGAAACAGGAGGTTAAAGGTGCTGATTCTCAAAGTGGGGATATTTTTAGTAATGTGGCTGGAATGGCGAACCTCAGCACCAGGAGATCAAAAATGAGGTTCATTTTAGACACCTTTCCCGAGCACACGGTGTACATTCATCTCGGTTTCGCAGGCATGTTTTCGCTATCAGAAGATTCCCTTGAACCTGCCGATTTGGGACCCATGGAATGGATACCAGGCAGTATTACTTTAAAAGATCTGCATTTCCTCACCCAGCCTCTCTAACATCTCTTAGCCTGCATAGCTTCCAGCCTTATATATCATCCTGCTGTGGGTCTACATGTGTTCAATCCATGTTACATCGTAGCCCTTCAACAAAAGTTGTAAGAATTTTTGTCTGTCTCACCGTTTTTATAAATATTTTTAAATTTATTTTTATATTGGTTACAGCTGATTTTCAAAGCTCTGTTTTTTGCTGCTGTACATCCACTTGATTCATGTACTGTGAGACAACAGTGAATTATTTTTCAGATGCTTACGAGTCATATGTATTATTGTCCAGTGACTTGAGTGGGCTGAGTGCAGTTCTTTGAGGTACCGTGTAGGCCTTGTCAGTTATTCAATTTGGTACTTGGAATGGTATATTTGCTAATTTCAACCTCCTGGATAATACCTCACCATTCCCCACCTTTCCCATTTAGCAGCCTCATGTCTATTTTCTACATATTTGACTATGTTTCTGTTTTGTAGTTTATTTCATGTGTAGCCATGTTTGATTCCACCTTTAAGTGACATCTTATGATATGTGTCTTTTTCTTTCTGACATATGTCACTTAGAATGATCGTATGTAACTCCTCCAGAGGTGTTCCAACTGGCCTTATTTCATTGATTTCTGGATGAGTAATATTCCACTCTACATAAGTACCCCATCTCTTTTATCCATTTTATCCTTCCAGGGACATTTAGGTTATATCCAAGTGGAGGCCCTTTTTAACAGAGAGGTGGTAAACGTTGTGGTTCCTGTTTACTGTCCATTTTTGTTTTTCCCAAGGTATACGACCATGAGTGCAAGTGCCTTATGCTCTGTAGCTCAGTTTTTAGATGTTTTAACAAACACAATACACTTCTGCAGAGTGGCCGTTGGCAACTTACAATTCCACTATCAGCCTCACAGGGCTCCCTTTTCTCCTCGCCCTGTCCTGCATTTCTGGTGTTTACACTTTATGTGGATGGCCCTTCTGACTGATGTGAAGTGATATATTTCCTAGTATTGATTTCCAGTGCCCACCTGTTTGGTTGGATAAAACGTGTGTATGGCCTTTACTTGAATATATTCAGAAAAAATGCATACGCCCTTTTGTGCCACCTGCATCATTGGCGATGTTCAGCCCCTTTTCTTGTGCTTTAATGGGGAGTCCTTTCTACCTCTTCAAATCTGTTTCCTGCCACTCTCCCTTGCTTACAAGTCCTTTTCTGTGACTTACCTTAAGACATTTTTCGACGATAGATATTTTCAACTCTGCAGTTTCATGAATTTTAGTGCCCCTGAGTTCCATTTTTCAACTTGTGTTTTTGGAAACTGGACACAAAACAGCGGGATTTCCTCTAGACTTATTCTGTTTCTGTGGGCAATTCTAGCCTTTGATGAATTTGTCTTCCAGATTAGAAATTAGAGTGGCATGTGCCTGTCCGAAAACCTAAGACTTGTCTCTAAATTTTTCTCATCCTTCCGCTTCATCCTCTGGACAAATTCCAAACTGTGTGCAACAGGATGTTGACGGTGCTGATATCCCCAAGTGAGGAGATTTTTAGGAAAGATGCTCGAGGGGTGAACCCGAGCACCAGGCGATGAGGAGATGAGGTGCCTTTTCCAAACTCTTTCCGATCAAATGGTGTACCATCCTCTAGGTGTGACAGGCATGTTTTAGCTGTAGGAAGGGTCCCGTGCATGGAAGGAGAACACCAGGGATTTTTCCAAATCAGTGGCTCCCCGTACCCCAAACTGGGGAATTTTTAAGCTACAGCTACACATATGTCCATTAAGGGCCTTGGGAAATAGGCAGAGCCCAAACTTTAGATGATTGAAATCTTCAGGGTCAGAAGCGTTCACCATCGGCCTTGCTTAGGTTACATTTTATCTGTCATTGATAGATGATGTCAATAAAAATATCTATTCTTTTTTCAGATTATTTCCCCTTATAGGTTATTGCAAAATGTTCAGTGTAGTTCCCTGTGCTATACAGTTGTTCCTTGTTGATGATCTATTTTATACATAGCAGTGTGTATGTGTTAATCCCAAACTGTTAATTTATCCCTTGTCCTACCTTTCCCCTTTGGTAATAATAAATTATAAGATTTTATACTTCTCGGAAATGGGGGAGCTGAAAGAGAGGTATCCTTTTCATTAGAAAAGCATTCAAAACAAGATTGAAGCTTCAGCCAAGAGTATTTGATGTACATCCAAGGAAATAAATCACTTCATTTCTCTAATGTTGACCTGACAAATAAGACAGACGTCTTCACTGAACTTGCTTATAGTAAAGTGATGGAAATATCAAAGGTAAGTCTTAGAAACATCTTATTTGACACGAGCATTATACACTGCTCTATGTTAACTACAGTTTGGCTCACACATCTGTTCATTGAAGTTAAAATGTTCTCAATTTCTGTTACTGATCCTCCAGAGTGGACCCCAACAGGAGTCCCCGTGCCCAGTGTCATTGGAGCCAAGAGATCAAGACTGAGTTTGGTTCAGAAGCAAAGGAAACATTATTTTGAAAACCGAATGGAGAGGTGAGAGTGTGCAGTCCCCCACGGGCTGTGGGCTGGGCTGCTGTGTAGGGATCCCGGCAGCATCAGTGGGAGGGAGGGGATGGAGCTCTCGAGGGCTGGGTTGGCTGCAGCTCAGGCTCTATGCCGTGGAGTCTGAATGGGACTCTGCTAGCTGAGGTGTCGACCCAGACATTCTGCACTAGGAAATCGGGTCTGAAATGCCGGGTGTGGGGTCTCTGCATGCAGAACCCTAGGAGCACGTGAAATTAGACAAAGCACAAAGGAAAAACAGGTTAGACTTTATTTTATTGCCCAGGTTCTCTTTTTATCTCACAGGAATTTTTAATGAACATTTCCGGAGACGAACACCTCCTCTGCTTTTTGTTCCGTTCCTCATTCTTGGGGTGTTGAGGGTGCAGACCCCTCTTTTGTAACTGCTTCATGCTGTGGTGGCAGCCCTGATACCTTGGTGGAGGGGCAAAACCACTCCCCAACAGCCTCCAGGTGAGGTTGATTGTCCCAAGGCCTCCTGCCTCATTTCTCGTACGCCTGAGCACCAACATTGGATGTGTTATAGATTCTAATGACCTTTAAGTGTCCAGGAAAGAGATGCGCATAGATGTTGAGGTGGCAGGTTTCACCCCACCCCACATTTGTTCGGCGACCTAGGCTGAAGGTTTTTGCCAGCCTTGATGCTCTGACCAGTAGTCTGTGCTTTCTTTAATTAGGTCCCTGAATTAATGTACAAACAGAACCATGTGTCAGAACCCTGCCCGCACAACTCCCAGACCGTCCAGGGTCAGTGGTGATCCAGGACCATGACGTCCACTGAGTCAACGGCCTTTAGAAGTAGCCAGCAGTCCAGCCGGTCATATTGGCCACCATCACCGCAGTGTCTGTAGGGTTTTCTATGGTGAAAGCGTGATATACGTTTCCCCCGCCAAGCTTATTAGCTCCCCTCTGGGTGCAGTAAGTCCTGCAAGCAGTAGTCTGCTCTTTAGGGGCACAGTCTTCTTGTTTTCTGAGAGAAACTCCAGGTCAAGTGATGGTCACACGAGTCATCTTGGGGGCCCGTTGCCCCCGTTTGTCTCTCTGGAGGTGGAGTTGGAGGGCATCCTCACTCGAGGTCAGTGTGTCCACAGAGCGACCCCTGCAACTTCAGGGCATGATGGGTGGTTAGGATCACGACGTGGGGTCCTTTTCCCTTAGGAGGGAGCTGGCCTTGTGGGCTGCTGATTTCTAGCTTTTTAGATACCCCAGTATCCTGGCCTGATGAGTTGGTGGGCAAAGACCTTGGTGACCATAGTTTATCATACCTGAAGGGCATTCTTGTGTTGCTCCATTTCAAGTGGTCCCAGTTTTTGCACTAAGGCTCCAAGGGCAATTAACCTTTGACCGGGTATGTAAAGGTCAAAGGGTTTAGCTAAATTAGGGAGTTCCTGGTCAAGGGTCTAAATTGACTGCTCTTTCCATTCTTGAAAGGCTGCTTCTGGATTCTATACAAAAGGGTCATCATCTTTTCGTGTCAGGGTTTCATGTAGAGGCCCAGGTATCAGACTGTAGTTAGGGATCCAGATGCAGAAAACCTTGGCCTCCCCAGGAACCCCTAAGCTGTCTTCTAGTTTTAGAAGAGGAAAGGCTGCAAATGACTTCTTCCCTATCCTGGGATGCGTTTCTCCGAATATCTGTGAGAATGAAGCCCAGGCATGTCACCTGAGCCTGGGATATTTGAGCTTTTTTCTTGGACACCTTCTATCCTTTCTTGGCTAGGTAGTTCAGAGGCGTCTTTAGTAGGCCTGGTGATCAGAATGTCATCTGCATATTGAAGGAGGGTTCCCTTTTACAGAGGTAGAACTTTTAGGTCTTTAGAGGACATTTCCCCAATGATGGTGTGGGGATTTTTGAACCATTGGGGCAGGACGGCCCAGCATTAATGCTTTTGTTACATGTTTTGTCCTGCCACTCACAAGCCAAAAATTCTTGTGACTCTGAGATGAATGGAATACAGAAGAAGGCATCATTGAAGTGTAATACATAATGCCATGGCCTGGTGGATGGTAGAATGAGCAGAAGGGTGTAGGAAATAGGAGCTACTGGATGTATATCCTCGGTGGCTTCACTGACTGTCCTGATATACTTTACCAGGTCTCCAGCAGCCCATGGGGATCTCGTGGTCAGGCCAATCCCAGGATATGGAGCTCACATGGGCTGCACCACACATCCCCACAGCCCACGGGGCTCTCGTGTTCAAGTCCCTCCCAGGGTATGGAGCTCACCTGTGCAGCTACCCAGCAGCCCATGGGGCTCTCATAGTCAGGCCCTTCCCAGGATACAGAGCTCCCCTGGGCAGGTACCCCAGCAGGGCTGGACACACAGGAACTGTACACATAGCCCAACTTGCAGAGAACCCCCAGCTAACCTGTCGCTCACAGCTGACACAGAACACCTCAGAGCAGGACTTGAACTAACAAACAGCAGCTCTGACAGGTCTGTGACCCTGGCTATCACTCTGTGCAGCCTCTCTCTGCCTGGTCTTCCAGACACTTCCACTGCAGCCAGGGCACCAGGCCTCTGTCTCCACCCACCATCACTCCTCTCCCTGACTCCTGGGTTCCTCTCATTAGGATAGTGTATTCTTGAAGTTGTTTTCCACTCATGGACCAGATAAAATGATAAGAAAACAAGCCGCAGCTGCAGCCCCTTGTCTAGCCTGACTCTAAGGCCAACACCTGTTCCTTGGGCCTGGCCCGTTTAGCAAGGTTCATTTTCTGCTACTGTGAGTCCCTGAGGGGTGCGGATTGGCTGATTTGGGCAGCGTGACACTGCCTGCCAACCCTCCCCAGGTGTGCCTGGGTTGAGGTCAATATAAACACCTCTCCAGTCAGCAAGAGCCCCTATAGCTGTGCCTTACGCCATATTCTCTGCCCCGTCAGCAGTGTCGGGGCTGGGGTGGTGGGAGGGAGTGAGGGGCCGTGGCTTTGTGGGTGGCCCAGTGTGAGTGGGGCTCTGCTAGACTTTTCGCAGGAGTTGCTAGGCTGCCACCTGCTAAAGAAGAGGATGTGTCATCCATACCTGCCACTGGATTTTCTCCTCAGGCAGAGGTGAGGAAGTAAAAAAGCAGTGTGGGCTGTGGCAGGAGGGGTATCTCAGGCAGGGGAATGGAAAGCTTCCAGAAGGGCATCTGGGTCCAGGACCATACTGACTGGCCTGCAGGCACCAAGTCGGCCTGCGTGCTGTCGCTGGTGTGGCTCCACAGCCCTTCCTCTAGGCTTGCAAGTGCTTGTACATATTCAGGTGTTTTACCTGGAAAGGGTGGGAAGAGTTCAGCTGCAGCAGGACTGGGGCTCAGCTCACATTTACTCACAGACGACTCGACACAGTCCCCCAGCTTTGCAGTGAGGATGCTCCTTGTGGGGGGGAGCGCTGCTGACTGCATGGGAGATGATTTCCCACCTCTGACCAACTTAAGAATTTTTTACCACTGGAGCAAGTGCCCTGATACGATTTTCCTCTGTATAACTGGTGGGTTCTGTTTTTTTTTTTTTTTTCTTTTTTTCTTTTTGTTTCAAGGTAGATTTTATTTATTCCACTTTTTTTTTAAATTTGGAGATATAAACATGGAAATAATGCATTAATATAAAGACGTCTATGTGAAGGGAAAAACTTTTTTCTGTTTTATTTTATTAAATGTTATTTATTTATTTTTAATTTTTTAAAATTTATTTATTTCTTTTATACAACAGGTTCTTATTGGATATATATTTTATACATATAAGTGTGCACATGTGAATCCCAGTCTCCCAATTCATCCCACCACCACCCTCACATGGTGTTCCCCCCTTGGTGTCCATATGTTTGTTCTCTACATCTGTGTCTCTATCTCTGCCCTGCAAACCGGTTCATCTGTGTCATTTTTCTAGGTTCCACATATATGCATTAATATACAATATTTGTTTTTCTCTTTCTGACTTACTTCACTCTGTATGACAGTATCTAGATCCATCAAGGTCTCTACAAATGACCCAATTTCATTCCTATGTATGGCTGAGTAACATTCCATTGTATATAGGTACCATATCTTTATCCATTCGTCTGTCTGTGGGCACTTAGGTTGCTTTCATTACCTGGCTATTGTAAATAGTGCTGCAATGAACATTGTGGTGAATGTATCTTTTTGATTTATGGTTTTCTCTGGGTATATGCCCAGTAGTGGGATTGCTGGATTATATGGTAATTCTATTTTTAGTTTTTTAAGGAACCTCCATACTGTTCTCCATAGAGACTGTATCAATTTACATTCCCAACAATAGTGGAAGAAGGTTCCTTTTCTCCACACCCTCTCCAGCATTTGTTGTTTGTAGATTTTCTGATGATGTGACGTGATACCTCATTGTAGTTTCGATTTCCATTTCTCTAATAATTAGTGATGTTGAGCAGATTTTCATGTGCGTACTGGCCATCTCTATGTCTTCTTGGAAGAAATATCTATTTAGATCTTCTTCCATTTTTGTATTGGGTTGTTTGTTTTATTAATATTGAGCTGCATGAGCTGTTTATATATATTGGAGATTAATCATTTGTCCATTGATTCGTTTGCAAATATTCTCTGCCATTCTGAGGGTTGTCTTTTCATCTTGTTTGTAGTTTCCTTTGCTTTGCAAAAGCTTTTAAGTTTCATTAGGTCCCATCTGTATAGATTTCTTTTTTACTTCATTACTATAGGAGGTGGATCAAAAAAGATCTTGCTGTGATTTACGTCAGAGTATCCTTCGTAAGTTTTCCTCTCAGAGTTTTATACTGTCCGGTCTTACATTAAAGTCTCTAATCCATTTTGAATATATTTTTATGTATGGTGTTGGGGAGTGTTCTAATTTCATTCTTTTACATGTAGCTGTCCATATTTCCCAGGACCAATGATTGAAGAGACTGTCTTATCTCCATTGTATAGTCTTGCTTCCTTTGTCATAGATTAGTTGACCATAGGTGTGTAGGTTTATCCCTGGGCCTTCTTTCTTTTTTTTTTTTTTTTCCTTTTACACGTTTATTGGAGTATAATTGATTTACAATGGAGTGTTCGTTTCTGCTGTATAACAAAGTGAATCAGCTATACATATACAAATATCACCAGATCCCCTCCCTCTTGCATCTCCCTCCCACACTCCATATCCCACCTCTTTATGTGGTCACAAAGCACTGAGCTGATCTCCCTGTTCTATGTGGCTGCTTCCCAGTAGCTATCGGTGTTACATTTGGTAATGTATTTATGTCCATGCCACTCTTTCACTTCATCCCAGCTTACCCATTCCCCTTCCGGTGTCCTCAAGTCCTTTCTCTATGTCTGTGTCCTTAATCCTGTCCTGCCACTAGGTTCTTCAAAATCTTTTTTTTTCTTCATTCGGTTCCATATATCTCTATTAACATACAGTATTTGTTTTTCCCTTTCTGACTTACTTCACTGTGTAGGACAGATTCTAAGTCCATCCACCTCAGTACAAATAACTCAGTTTTGCTTCTTTTTATGCCTGAGTAATATTCCATTGTATATATGTGCCAGATCTTCTTTTTTTTTGTTTGTTTTTTTTGTTTTTTGTTTTTTTTATTTTTTAATTTTATTTTAATCAATTTATTATTATATTTTTTTGCTTTTGATCTGTTTATTTTAAACACTATACATTCTTATAATTTCTGTCTTACTCTGATTTTTTTTTAATTTTTTGCCTTATAACAAATTTAATCAGTTATACATATACATATGTTTCCATATCCCCTCCCTTTTGCGTCTCCCTCCCACCAGATCTTCTTTATCCATTCATCTGTCGATGGACACTTAGGTTGCTTCCATGTCCTGGCTATTGCAAATAGAGCTGCAATGAACATTTTTGTACATAACTCTTTTTGAATTATGGTTTTCACAAGGCAAATGCCCAGTAGTTGGATTGCTGTGTCATATGGTACTTCTATTGTTAGTTATTTAAAGGAACCTCCGTACTGTTCTCCCTAGTGCCCATATCAATTTACATTCCCACCCACAGTGCAAGTGTGTTCCCTTTTCTCCAATAAAGGCCTCTCCAGCGTTTATTGTTTTGTAGATTTTTTTGATGATTGCCACTCTGACTGCTGTGAGGTGATACCTCAGGGTAGTTTTGATTTGCATTTCTCTAATGATTAGTGATGTTCAGCATCCTTTCATCTGTTTCTTGGTAATCTGTATATCTTCTTTGGAGAAATGTCTATTTAGGTCTTCTGCCCGTTTTTGGATTGGGTTGTTTGTTTTTTGTGATATTGAGCTACATGAGGTGCTTGTAAAGTTAGGAGATTAATCCTTTGTCCATTGCTTCATTTGAAAATATTTTCTCCCATTCTGAGGGTTGTTTTTGCATCTTGTTTATGTTTTCCTGTACTGTGTAAAAGCTTTTAAGTTTCATTAGGTCCCATTTGTTGATTTCTGTTTTTATTTCCATTTCTCTAGGTGGTGGGTCCAAAAGGATCTTGCTGTGATTTATGTCATAGAGTGTTCTGCCTATGGTTTCCTCTAAGTGTTTTATAGTGTCTGGTCTTATATTTAGATCTCTAATCAATTTAGAGTCTATTTTTGTGTATGGTGTTATGGAGTGTTCTAATTTCATTCTTTTATGTGTAGGGGTCCAGTTTTTCCAGCACCAATTACTGAAGAGACTGTCTTTTCTCCATTGTATATCCTTAGCTCCTTTGTCATAGATGAGATAGCCATAGGTATGTAGGTTTATCTCTGGGCTTTCTGTCCTGTTCCATTGATCTGTGTTTATGCCAATCTACATACACTTGATTCCATTATGGAGACATATAAATACATAGGTTTCAAGGTTATTACCATTCAGATATATTCCTCTTCAGTGAATAGGGTGTTTTGTGTCCAGTTCATTGAGAAAGGAGTAGGTCTTGTCTATTACATATTTGGTATATGGAATGGGATCTGTGCTAATTTCAAACTCTGCTTTTACACATCACCCCACGTCACCTTTCCCCTTAAGGAGGCATAAGTGTGTTTTCTAAATGTGTAACTCTGTTCTCTTTTGAAATTCAGTTCATGTGTAGCCATGTTTACATTCCCTCTATAAGTGATATATTACAATATGTTTCATTTTCTTTGTGGCTCATTTCACTTAGCATCATCATACCTAAAGCCACTCATTAAGCTGCTATTGGCCTTATGACATTGATTTTATGTCTGAGTGACATTCCATTGTATATAAGTACCACAACATCTATATCCATTTTGTTTTTTTCCTTTCCTGGGATATGTAAAGTGTACCGAAGTCGAGGTTCTTGTAAACAGAGCAGCCCTAAAGTTGGGCTGGCTGTGTGTTATGGATTTTTAGTTTTCCAAAATACACGCCCATGAGTGGAAGTGTGTTATGCTCTGTAGCTCTGTTTTAGAAAACAACATACAGTTCTCCAGAGAGGCTGTTGGCAATTTACATCCTGTCCATTGGTGTAACCAGGCTCCCTTTTCTCCATGGCCTGTCCTGCATTTGTGGTATTTACACTATTTGCGGATGGCCCTTTTGACTGGAGGTAAGGGACACTTCTCTGTAGTGTGGATTGGCAATGCCTGATGGCTTGCTTAGCCAAAAATGGGCGTATGCATTTCTTTCCCGAATATATTCAAGAAAATACACATACTCCCTTTTCAGCCAAGGGCAACATGGTTGAAATTCTGTCGCTTTTCATGTGCTTTAAAGATGACTCCAATCTACCACTTGAAATCTGTTTCCTTCAATTCTGCCTTGCATTCAAATCATCTTCACTGTCTTACCTCAATATATATGTGGATGATAGTTTTCCTTTATAACTCTGCAAGTTTTGAATTGCTGTGCCCCTGATTTCCATTTTTCAACTCGCCTATTTGTGAGCTGGCTGCAATACCGCAGGATGTCTTTAGGCCCTCATCTGGTTCCGGGGCTTCAGGCTGAACCTTTGGTTAATTCCTCTTCCGGGTGGGAAACTAGAGTGACATATGCCCATTCAAACACCTACAACTAATCTCTCATTTATTCCCCCTCTTCCTTTTCATCCTCTGCACAATTTGCAAACTGTGCATAACGGGAGGGTAAAGGCTCTGACACTCCAAGTGTGGAGATTTTGAGTAATGCAGATGGAATGGCGAAGCCGAGCACGACAAAAGGAAAAATGAGGTACCTTTTAGAAAACTTTCCCAATTACACAGTGTACCATCAACTGGGTTTCCCATGCATGTTTTAACTGTAGGAAGATTCCCTTAAACCTGGAGAGTTGGGAACACTAGAATGGGTAGCATACAGTATTGCTCTAAGTGGTGTTCTTTTGCTCACACAACCTCAGCAATCTTGTCAGCCCCAAGTGTCCAGTCTTATGTCTCTTCCAGCTGTGGGTGTAAAGGTGGTCAATCCAGGTTGCATCACAGGCCCTGAACGTAATTTTTAAGACTTTCTCACTGTTTCGCTGTTTTGGCATTTTGCTTTTGAAATTTATTTTTATAAGTGGGTTTAACTGAATTTCAGTGCTCTGTTCATGCCGTTATACACACATATGATTCCTTTATGGAGACATGGGAATATATATGTTTTAAAATACTGAGAGTCAGACATATTCCTCTGCAATGAATAGACGTTGTTGAGTCCAGTTCATTGTGGCGGGAGTAGGTGTTGTCTATTACATACTTGGTTTATGTAACGGTATCTGTGCTAATTTAAAACTGTGCTTTTATGCATCACCCCACGTCGCCTTTCCCCTTAAGCAGGCAGAAGCTCGTTTTCTAAATGTGTGACTCCGTTGTGTTTGTAATTCAGTTCATGTGTAGCCATGTATACATTCCCGCTATGAGTGATATCTTATGATAAGATTCGTTACTCTGGTATCTTTCCTAACTCAGTTAATGTGTGGCCATGTTTAAAGGACCTTCCTAAGTGATATCTTATGATAAGTTTCTTTATCTGTGTGACTTATTTCACTTAGAATCATCGTACCTGAATCCACTCATTTTGCTGCTACTGGCCTTATGAAATTGATTTCATGGCTGAGGGATATTCCATCGTACATAAGTACTACAAATTCTTGAACCATTTTTGTCTTTCCTGGGATATTTAAGGTATACCCAAGTTGAGGTTCTTGTAAGCAGTGCAGGCGTAAATTTGGGGGTGGCTCTGTCTTATTGATTTTCAGTTTTCTCAAGGTATATTTCCTAGACTGGAAGTGCCCTTGGCTCTGTAGCTCTATTGTTTACTTGTTTTAGGGAACACAATGCACTCCTCCAGAGAGGCAGTTCGCAATTTATATCCCGCCCATCAGCATAACAAGGCTCCCTGTTCTCCAGGGCCTGTCTTGCCTTTCTGGTTTTTACACATTTTGCAGATGTCCCTTTTGACCAGTGGGAAGTGATACTTCTTTGTAGTGCAGATTTGCATTGCCCGCTTGCTTGCTTGGCCAAAATGGGCGTATGTGTTTTCTCCTGAATATATTCAGGAGAAAACCCAAACGCCATTTTTGGCCAAGTGCATCATTGTCGAAGTTGTGCCCCTCTTCCTGTGCTTTAAAGGCGATTCCAACATACCTCTTGTAATCTGTCTCCTTCTATACTGCCTCACTTTCAAGTCCGCCTCGTTGCCTTCCCTCAACAGATTTTTGGACGAGAGTTGTCCTTTATTACTCTGCCTGTTTGTGAATTGCTGTGCCCCTGAGGTCAATTATTGAACTAGTTCTTTGTGAGCTGAACGCAAGTCCAATATTTTGGTTCAGGACCTATACTGGTTCCCGGTGGGTGGCTGAGACTTTAGTTAATTCTTCTTCCTCCCGGGAAATAAGACTGACATGTGCCCGTCCAAATGCCTAACAGCTACTCTTTCATTGGTTCTCCCTCTTCCCTTTCATCCTCTGCCTAATTGACGACCTGTGCGAACCTGGAGGTTAAAGGTGCACTCTCTTCAAGCTGGGCGATAGTAAAGCATTTGGAAAGTCAATGCGTAGCAGCACGAGAGGGTCTATTCGTTGAGTATTAGAGACTTTTCGTATTCACAGTGTGTCCATTCTCTAGGTTTCCCGTATATATTATAGCTGTAGTAATATTCCCTTCAACCTGGAGAGTTGGGACCCATGGAATGGGTGCCATGCATTATTGCGTTAAAGGGTATGCATTTGCTCACCGAAACTCACCAATCCTCTCAGTCCCATGTGTCCAGCCTTATGCCACATCCAGCTGTCGTTGTAGATAGGGTCATTCCAAGTTTCATCAAAGACCCTGAAGTAATTGTAAAGAATTTACCTTTTTTTTTGTTTTTCAAATCTCTTTTTATAGTGGGTTTGAGCTGATTCTCGCTGTCATGTTTATGCCAGCCTAGACACACTTGATTCCCTTACGGAGACATATCAATACATAGGTTTTAAGATTCTTACTAGTCAGATATATTCCTCTGCAGGAAATATGGGGTTTTGAGTGCCTTTCACTGAGGAAGGTGTATGTCTTGTCTATTCCATAGTTGGTTTTTGGAACAGTACCAGTGCTTATATCAAACTCTGGTTTTATGCATCACCCCACCTCTCCTTCCCCATTAAGCAGGCATAAGAGTGTTTTCTAAATGTGAGACTCTGTTCTGTTTCCTAACTCAGTTCATGTGTAGCCATGTTTACAGGACCTACATAAGTGATATCTTATGATAAGTTTCTTTTTCTGTGTGACTTATTTCACTTAGAATCATCGTACCTGAATGCACTCATTTTGTTGCTACTGGTCTTATGACATTCATTTCATGGCTGAGGGATATTCCATCGTATGTAAATACCAATATTTTTTGAACCATTTTTATCTTTCCTGGTATATTTAAGGTGTAACAACGTTGAGGTTCTTGTAAGCAGTGCAGCCCTAAATATTGGGGTGGCTCTGTCTTATTGATTTTCAGTTTTCCCAAGGTATATTCCCTAGACTAGAAGTGCCCTTGGATCTGTAGCACTGTTGTTTATTTGTTTTAGGGAAAACATTGCACTCCTCCAGAGAGGCAGTTGGCAGTTTACATCCCGCCCATCAGAATAACAAGGCTCCCAGTTCTGCAGGGCCTCTCTTGCCTTTCTGGTTTTTACACATTTGTGGATGTCCCTTTTGACCGGTGGGAAGTGATACTTCTTTGTAGTGCAGATTTGCATTGCCCGCTTGCTTGCTTGGCCAAAAAGGGCGTATGCGTTTTCTCCTGAATATATTCTGGAGAAAACGCATACACCCTTTTTGGCCAAGTGCATCATTGTCGAAGTTGTGCCCCTCTTCCTGTGCTTTAAAGGCGATTTCAACATACCTCTTGAAATCTGTTTCCTGCAATTCTGCCTTGCTTTCAAGTCCACCTCGTTGCCTTCCCTCAACAGATTTTTGTTCGATAGTTGTCCTTTATTACTCTGCCTGTTTGTGAAATGCTGTGACCTGAGCTCAATTATTTAACTCGTTTTTTGTGAGCTGAACACAAGTCCAATATTTTGGTTCAGGACTTATACTGGTTCCTGGTGGGTGGCTGAGACTTTAGTTAATTCTTCTTCCTCCCGGGGAATAAGAGTGATAAGTGCCCGTCCAAATGCCTAACAGCTACTCTTTCATTGGTTCTCCCTCTTCCCTTTCATCCTCTACGAAATTGGAAACCTGTGTGAACCAGGATGTTAAAGAGCTGTCTCTTCAAGCTGGGAGATTGATAGTAAAGCAGTTGGAAAGTCAAAGCGTAGCACCACGAGAAGGTCTGTTCATTGAGTTTTAGAGACCTTTCGTATTCGCAGTGTGTCCATTCTCTAGGTTTCCCGTACATGATATAGCTGTAGTAATATTCCCTTCAACCTGGAGAGTTGGGACCCATGGAATGTGTGCCATGCATTATTGCTTTAAAGGGTCTGCATTTGCTCACACAATCTCACCAATCCTCTCAGTCCCATGTGTCCAGCCTTATGCCACCTCCAGCGGTCGTTGTAGATAGGGTCATTCCAGGTTTCATCAGAGACCCTGAAGTAATTGTAAAGAATTTACCTTTTTTTTTTGGTTTTAAAATTTTTTTTATAGTGGGGTTGAATGATTCTCGCTGCCATGTTTATGCCAGCCTAGACACACTTGATTCCCTTATGGAGACATATCAATACATAAGTTTTAAGATTCTTACTAGTCAGATATATTCCTCTGTGGGAAATATGGGGTTTTGAGTCCCTTTCACTGAGGAAGGTGTAGGTCTTGTCTATTCCATAGTTGGTTTTTGGAACGGTACCTGTGTTTATATCAAACTCTGGTTTTATGCATCACCCCACATCTCCTTCCCCATTAAGCAGGCATAAGAGTGTTTTCTAAATGTGAGACTCTGTTCGCTTTCCTAACTCAGTTCATGTGTAGCCATGTTTACAGGATCTTCATAAGTGATATCTTATGATAAGTTTCTTTTTCTGTGTGACTTATTTCACTTAGAATCATCGTACCTGAATCCACTCATTTTGCTGCTACTGGTCTTATGACATTGATTTCTTGGCTGAGAGATATTCCATCGTGTGTAAGTAACACAATTTTTTGAACCATTTTTATCTTTCCTGGGATATTTAAGGTGTACCCAAGTTGAGGTTCTTGGAAGCAGTGCAGCCCTACATTTTGGGGTGGCTCTGTCATATTGATTTTCAGTTTTCCCAAGGTATATTCCCTAGACTGGAAGTGCCCTTGGCTCTGTAGCTCGGTTGTATTTTTGTTTTAGGGGTCACAATGCACTCCTCCAGAGAGGCAGTTGTCAGTTTACATCCCACCCATCAGCATAAGAAGGCTCCCTGTTCTCCAGGGCCTGTCTTGCCTTTCTGGTTATTATCGATTTTGTGGATGTCCCTTTTGACTGGTGGGAAGTGATACTTCTTTGTAGTGCAGATTTGCATTGCCCGCTTGCTTGCTTGGCCAAAAAGGGCGTATGCGTTTTCTCCTGAATATATTCAGGCGAAAACACATACGCCCTTTTTGGTCAAGTGCAGCATAGTCGAAGTTGTGCCCCTCTTCCTGTGCTTTAAAGGTGATTCCAACGTACCACTTGAAATCTGTTTCCTGCTATTCTGCCTCGTTTTCAAGTCCGCCTCGTTGCCTTCCCTCAACAGATTTTTGTACTAGAATTGTCCTTTACTACTCTGCCAGTTGGTGAATTGCTGTGCCACTAAGCTTCATTTTTCATCTCGTTTTTTGTGAGCTGAATGCAAGTCGAAATTTTGGTTCTGGACCTATACTGGTGTCCGGTGGGTGGCTGAGACATCGGTTAATTCTTTTTCCGGCCGGAAAATTAGGGTGACGTGTGCCCAGCCAAATGCCTAACAGCTACTCTCTCATTGCTTCTCCCTCTTCCCTTTCATCCTCTGCCAAATTGGCCACCTGTGAGAACCAGGAGGTTAAAGGGGCTGTCTCTCCAAGTTGGCAGATTGATAGTAAAGCATTTGAAAAATCAAACTGGAACACAAGGAGAGGGACTATTAGTTGAGTTTTAGAGACCTTTTGTATTCACAGTGTGTCCAATCTCTAGGTTTTTCATACATGTTAGAGCTATAGTAATATTCCCTTCAACCTGGAGAGTTGGGACCCATGGAATATGTGCCACTCATTATTGCTTTAAAGGGTCTGCATTTGCTCACCCAATCTCACCAATCCTTTCAGTCCCAAGTGTCCAGCCTTATGCCACATCCATCTGTCATTGTAGATAGGGTCATTCCAGGTTTCATCAGAGACCCTGAAGGAACTGTAAGGAATTTCCCTGTTTTTTTTGTTTGTTTTTGAAATTCCTTTTTATAGTGGGTTTGAGCTGATTCTCACTATCATGTTTATGCCAGTCTAGACACACTTGATTCCCTTACGGAGACATAACAATACATAGCTTTTAAGACTCTTAGTAGTAAGATATATTACTCTGCGTTGAATATGGAGTGTTGAGTCCCTTTCACTGAGGAAGTTGTAGGGCTTGTCTGTTCTGTATTTGGTTTTTGGAACTGTACCTGTTGTAGTATCAAACTCTGGTTTTATGCATCACCCCTCCTCTCCTTCCCCCTTAAGAAGGCATAAGGGTGTTTTCTAAATGTGAGACTCCCTTCTCTTTCCTAACTCAGTTCATGTGTAGCCATGTTTACAGGATCTTCATAATTGATATCTTATGATAAGTTTCTTTTTCTGTGTGACTTATTTCACTTAGAATCATCGTACCTGAATCCACTCATTTAACTGCTACTGGCCTTATGACATTGATTTGATGGCTGAGGGATATTCCATCATACGTAAGTACCACAATTTCTTGAACCATTTTTGTCTTTCCTGGGATATTTAAGGTGTACCCAAGTTGAAGTTTTTGTAAGCAGTGCAGCCCTGAATTTTGTTGTGGATCTGTCTTATTGATTTTCAGTTTTCCCATGGTATATTCCCTAGACTGGAAGTGCCCTTGGCTCTGTAGCTCTGTTGTTTACTTGTTTTAGGGAACACAATGCACTCCTCCAGAGAGGCAGTTGACAATTTACATCCCGCCCATCAGCATAACAAGGCTCCTTGTTCTCCAGGGCCTGTCTTGCCTTTCTGGTTTTTACATATTTTGCGGATGTCCCTTTTGACTGGTGGGAAGTGATACTTCTTTGTAGTGCAGATTTGCATTGCCCGCTTGCTTGCTTGGCCGAAAAGGGCCTATGCGTTTTCTTCTGATTATATTCACGTGAAAACACATATGCCCTTTATGGCCATTTCCATAATTTTCGAAGTTGTGATGCTTTTCCTGTGTTTAAAGGCGATTCCAATGTACCTCTTGAAATCTGTTTCATGCTATTCTTCCTCATTTTCACTTCCGCCTCGTTGCTTTCCCTCAACAGATTTTTGGAAGAGAGTAGTCCTTTAGAACTCTGCAGGTTAGTGAATTGCTGTGGCCCTGACCTCCATTTTTCAACTCGCGTTTTTGTGAGCTGACCGCAAATCCACCGTTTTGCTTCTGGACCTATACTGGTTCTGGGCGGGGCAGGCTGAGTCTTTGGTTAATTCCTCTTCGTGACGGGAAATTAGAGTGAAATGTGGCCGTCCAAATGCCTACAGCTACTCTCTCATTGGTTCTCTCTCTTCCCTTATGTCCTCTGCACAATTTGCCAACTGTGCGAACCAGGAGGTTATAGGGGCTGACTCTCCAAGTTGGGAGATTGATAGTAAAGCAGTTGGAATGTCAAAGTGGAGCACAAGGAGAGAAAAAAGTAGTAGAGTTTTAGAAACCTTTCACCATCAGATGGTTTCCATTCTCTAGGTTCCCATACATGTTATAACTATAGTGATATTCCCTTCTACTTGGAGAGTTGGGAAACATGGAATGCCTGGCAGGCATTATTGCTTTACAGGGTCTGCATTTTTTCACCCAATCTCACCAATCCTCTCAGTCCCAAGTGACCAGCCTTATGCCACATCCAGCTTTCATTGTAGATAGGGTCATTCCAGGTTTCATCAGAACCCCTGAAGGTATTGTGTAAGAATCTTACTGTTTGTATGTATTGTTTTGAAATTCATTTTTATAGTGGGTTTGAGCTGATTCTCACTTCCATGTTTATGTGGTTCTAGACACACTTAGTTCCCTTATGGAGACATATCAATACATAGGTTTTAAAGTACTTACTAGTCAGATATATTTCTCTGCGGGGAATAAGAATGTTGAGTTCTGTTCACTGAGGAAAGAGTAGGGCTTGTCTCTTATGTTATGTTATGTTATGCTCCACGACCTACTCATCACAATGCTCCAAGACCACTGTAATCACAATGCTCCATGCCCTTGTCATCACAAAGCGCCATGACGCATGCCATCAGAATGTCCCATGGCCTTCTCATCACAATGCTCCATGCCCTTGTCATGACAATGCTCCATGACCCCTGTAATCACAATATTCCATGCTCCTTTTCATCTCAATGCTCCATGAAGCCTGTCATTAAAATACACCAAGCCCATCATCATAATGCTTCAGGCTATTGTCATCACAATTAAATCAAAATTATCCATGACCACTGTCATCATAATGCTCCAAACCCTGGTGATCACAATGTTAAATAACACTTATCATCACAACACCCTATGACGCTCATCATCACAATTATCCATGGTCTTCTCATCACAATGCTCCCTGACCTTTGTCATCACAATTCTCAATATAATTGTCATCACAATGCTCCCTGACACTTGTCGTCAGTATGCTCCTTGAACCCTGTCATGACAAGGCTCCATGCCTTTTCATCACAATGATCCATGCACTTTTCATCACAATGCTCCAAGACCACTGTAATCACAATGCTCCATGCACTTGTCATCAAAAAGCTCCATGACACATGTCATCAGAATGCTCCATGGCCTTCTCCTCACAATGCTCCATGCCCTTGTCATCACAATACTCCAAAACCACTGGAATCACAATGCTCCATGCCCCTTTTCATTAGAATGCTCCATGAGACTGGTCATCACAAGTCTTCATGGTCTTATCAACACAATGCTCCTGGAACTTGTCATCACCAAGCTCCATTCCCTTGTCATCACAGTGCTCCATGACACATGTCATCACAATACTCCATGAATATTTTCAGCCCAATGCTCCATGAAATTCTCATCACAATTCTCCATGACAAATATCATCAAAATGCTCCATGACCTCTGTCATCACAACACTCCATGACACCTGACAACACAATGATCCGGGACTCTTGTCATCACAATGCTCAATTCCCTACTCATCACAATGCTACATGACCCCTGTATTCACAATACTCCATGAACATTTTCAGCCCAATATTCCATGACCCTTGTCATCACAGTGATCCATGCCCTTGTCTTCCCATTGCTCCATGACCCATGTATTCACAATGCTCCGTGACTCTTGTCATCACAGTGCTCCATTACACCTGTCATCACAGTGCTCCATGCCTTTGTCATCAAAATACTAGATGACCTTGTCATTACAATGCTCTATGCGCTTCTCATCACAATACTCCATTACCATTGCCATCACAGTCCTCCATGAACATTTGGATCACATTGCTTCATGCCCTTGTCATCAAAATGCTCCATGCTCTTTGAAATCAAAATGATTTATGACATCTCTCATCACAATGCTCCAAACCCTTGTGATCACAATGTTCCATAACACTTGTCATCACAACGCTCCATGATGCCTGCCATCACCATACTCCATGCACTTTTCATCACAATGCTCCATGACTTTGTCATCACAATTCTCCATACACTTGCCATCACAATGCTCACTGACACTTGTCTTCAGTATGCTCCTTGAACCCTGTCACAAATAGGCTCCATGCCTTTTTCATCACAAAGCCCCATGAAATTTTCATCACAATGCTCCATGCCATTGTCATCAAAATACTCCACAAGCTTGTCATCAGAATGCTCCATGACCCTTGTCATCACAATTCTCCATGCACTTGTCAGCACAATGCTCCCTGACCCTTGTCATCACAATGATCCAAGCCATTGTCATCACAATGCTCCATTACCTTTGTCATCAGAATCCTACATGACACTTGGAATCACAATGCTCCATGCCACTGTTATCACAAAGGGCCATTACCTATGTCATCACAATGCTCCCTGACACCTCTCTTCACAATACTGCATGATCTGGTCATGACAATGCTCCATTCCCTTGTCATCACAATGCACAATTCCACTGTCATTACAATAATCCATGAAACTTATTAGACCAATGCTCCATGCCCTTGTCATCACAATGCTCCATGCCCTAGTTATCACAATGTTCCAAGACCCCTGTAAGCAGAATGCCCCATGCCCCTTTTCATCAGTATGCTCAATGAGATTTGTCATCACAAGGCTCCATGGTTTTCTCATCACAATGCTCCAGGATCTTGTCATCACAATGCTTCACTACATTGTCATGAAAATTCTCAATGGCCCTTGTCATCATAATGCTCCAAGCCCTAGTCATCACAATGCTCCATTATATTTGTCATCACAAACCTCCATTACATTTGGAATCACAATGCTCCATGCCATTTTCATCGCAATGGACCTTGACATATGTCATCACAATGCTTCCTGACACCTTTCTTAACAATACTCCATGCCCTTGTCATCACAATGCTCCATGCCCTTCTCATCACAATGCACCATGTCCACTCTCATCACAATAATCTATGAGACATGTCAGACCAATGCTCCATGCCCCGGTCATCACAATGCTCCATGCCCTTGTCATCACAATCCTCCCTCACCCCTGTTATCACAATGTTCCATCACCCCTGTCATCACAATGCTATATCCCCTTATCAGCACCATGTTCCATGACCACTGACAT
This sequence comes from Mesoplodon mirus, assembly GCF_964341445.2. Classification (NCBI taxonomy): domain Eukaryota; kingdom Metazoa; phylum Chordata; class Mammalia; order Artiodactyla; family Ziphiidae; genus Mesoplodon; species Mesoplodon mirus. Next base: position 61,021 of record NW_028295467.1, read on the forward strand.
CACAATGTTCCATAACCACTTTCATCAAAATGCTCCATGACCCTTTTCATCCCAAAGCTCCATGACGCCTGGCATCACAGTTTTCTATAACCCCTGTCATCAAAATGTTCCATTACACTTTTCATCAAATTGCTGCATGACCCTGTCATCAAAAGGCTCCCTGCCATTCTCATCGCAATGCACCACACCCTTTTCATCAAAATGCTCCATGACATTTGTCATCACAAAACTCTATGACCCTTGACATCACAATGCTCCATGTCATTGTCATCACAATGCTCCATGAACCCTCTCATCACATTGCTCCATGCCCTTGTCATCACAATGCTCCATGACACTTGTCATCACAATGCTCGATGCCCTTCTCATCCCAATGCTCCATGACCCCTGTTTTCACAATGCTCCGTGAAGCTTGTCATCACAGTGCTCCATGACACCTGTCATCACAATGCTCCATGCCTTTGTCATCAATATGCTACATGACTTTGTCATTACAATGCTCTATGCGCTTGTCATCACAATACTCCATTACCATTGTCATCACAATCCTCCATGAACCTTGGGATCACATTGCTTCATGCCCTTGTCATCACAATGCTCCCTGCTCCTTGAAATCAAATAATCCATGACCTCTCTCATCGCAATGCTACAAAATCTTGTGATCTCAATGTTCCATAACACTTCTCATCACAACGCTCCATGATGCCTGTCATCACAATACTCCATGCCCTTTTCATCACAATGCTCCATGAGCTTTGTCATCACAATTCTCAACACACTTGTCATCACAATGCTCCCTGACCCTTGTCTTCACAATGCTCCAAGCCATTGTTATCACAATGCTCCATTACCTTTGTCATCAGAATCCTCCATGACACTTGGCATCACAATGCTCCATGCCATTGCCATCACAATGGGCCATTACTTATGTCATCACAATGCTCCCTGACACCTCTCTTCACAACGCTGCATGACCTGGTCTTCACAATGCTCCGTGCCCTTGTCATCACAATGCGCCATTCCAACTCTCTTCGCAATAATCCATGAAAATTATTAGACCAATGCTTCATGTACTTGTCATCACAATGCTCCTTGCCCTTGTTATTACAATGCTCCATGACCCATGTCATCACAATCCTCCGTGACTCCAGTCATCACAGTGCTTCTTGACCTTTGTCATCACAGTGGTCCATGCCCTCATCATCAACAGTCTCTGTGACATTTTTAACCAAAATGCTCCATGAAATTTTCATCACAATGCTCTTTGACCCTTGTCATCACAATCATCTATGCCTTTCTCAGCACAATGCTCCATGACCCTCGTCATCACAATGCTCCATGTGCTTGTCAGCACAATGCTCCACGACACATGTCACCACCATGCACCATGGGCTTGTCATCACAGTGCTCCAAAATCATTTCATCACAATGCTCCATAAACATTGTCATCACAATGCTCCATGCACTTCTCATCAAAATGATCTCTCACCACTGATATCACAATGTTAAATCACTATTCGTCTCAATAGTCCCTCACCCCTGTCATCACAATGTTCGATGACCCCTGACATCACAATGTTCCATAACCCCTCTCATCAAAATGTTCCTTGACACTTTTCATCAAATTGCTCCATGATCCTGTCATCACAATGCTCCCTGCCTTCTCATCACAATGCAAAACGGCCTTGTCATCAAAATGCTCCATAACTTTGTCTTCACAAATATCCATGACCCTTGGCATCACAGTGCTCCATGTCATTGTCATCACAATGCTCCATGAACACTCTCATCACATTGTTCCATGCCCTTGTCATCACAAAGCTCCATGACGCGTGTCATCAGAAAGTTCCATGGCATTTTCATCACAATGCTCCATGCCCTTTGTCATCAAATGCTCAATACACTTGTCATCACAATGCTCCCTGACAATTGTCGTCAGTATGCTTCTTGAACCCTTTCATGACAAGGCTCCATGCCTTTTTCATCACAATGATACATGCCCTTTTCATCACAATGCACCAAGACACCAGTAATCACATTACTCCATGCCCTTCTCATCACAAAACTCCATGATGCATGTCATCAGATAGTTCCATGGCCTTCTCAACACAATGCTCCATGCCCTTATCATCACAATGCTCCAAGACCCCGGTAATCACAATGCTCCATTCCCCTTTTCATCTCAATGCTCCATGAACCCTGTCATCACAATGCACCATGCCAATCATCATAATGTTGCAGGCTCTTGTCATCACAATGAAATCAAAATTCTCCATGACCTCTGTCATCATAATGCTCCAAACCCTTGTGATCACAATGTTTCATAACACTTATCATCTCAACACCCCATGACGCTCATCATGACAATTATCCATGGTCTTCTCATCACAATGCTCCATGCCCCTTTTCATCAGAAGGCTCCATGAGACTTGTCATTACAAGTCTCCAGGGTCTTTTCATCACAATGCTCCAGGACATTGTCATCACTATGCTCCATTCCCTTGTCATCACAATGCTCCATGACCACTGTCATCACAATTATCCATGAATATTTTCAGCCCAATGCTCCACGACCTACTCATCACAATGCTCCATGACCACTGTCATCACAACACTCCATGACCGCTGACAACACAATGATCTGGAACTCTTGTCATCACAATGCTCCATTCTCTAATCATCACAATGCTCCATGACCCCTGTTATCACATTACTCCATGAACATTTTCAGCCCAATGCTCCATGACCCTTGTCATCACATTGAACGATGCCCTTGTCATCCCATTGCTCCATGACCCCTGTATTCACAATGCTCCGTGACGCTTGTCATCACAGTGCTCCATGACACCTGGCATCACAATGCTTCATGCCTTTGTCAGCAAAAGGCTACATGACCTTGTCATTACAATGCTCTATGCGCTTGTCATCACAGTACTCCATTATAATTGTCATCACAATCCTCCATGAACCTTGGGATCACACTGATTCCTGCCCTTGTCATCACAATTCTCCATGCTCCTTGAAATCAAAATGATCCATGACCTCTGTCATCACAATGCTCCAAACCCTTGTGATCACAATGTTCCATAAAACTTGGCATCACAACGCTCCATGATGGCTGTCATGACAATACTCCATGGCCTTTTCATCACAATGCTCCATGACATTTGTCATCACAATTCTAAATACACTTGTCATTACAATGCTTCCTGAAAACTGCCGTCAGAATACTCCTTGAAACCTATCACGAAAATGTTCCATGCCTTTTTCATCACAATGCCCCATGCCGTTTTCATCACAATGCTCCATGCCATTGTCATCAAAATACTCCACAAGCTTGTCATCAGAATGTTCCATGACACTTTTCATCACAATTCTCCATGCACTTGTCAGCACAATGCTCCCTGACCCTTGTCATCACAATGCTCCAAGCCATTGACATCACAATACTCCATTACTTTATCATCAGAATCCTCCATGACATTTGGCATCACAATGCTCCATGCCATTGTCATCACAATGGGCCATTACATATCTCATCACAATGCTCCCTGACACCTGTCTTCACAATACTGCGTGACCTGGTCATCACAATGCTCCATGCCCTTGTCATCACAATGCACTTTTCCAACTGTCATCGCAATAATCCATGAAACTTATTAGACCAATGCTCCATGCCCTTGTCATCACAATGTGCAATGCCCTTGTTATCACAATGCTCCATGTCTCCAGTCATCACAATGCCTCATGACCTTTGTCATCACAATAGTCCATGCCCTCGTCATCAGCAGTCTCTGTGACCTTTTTAACCACAATGCTACATGAACTTTTCATCACATTGCTCTTTGACCCTTGTCATCACAATGCTCTATGCCTTTCTCAGCACAATGCTCCATGACCCTTGTCATCACAATGCTCCAGGCGCTTGTCAGCATAATGCTCCATGACACATTTCATTCCAATGCACCATGCCCTTGTCATCACAGTGCTCCACAATCATGTCATCACAATGCTCCATGAAACTTGTCATCACAATGCTACATGCACTTCTCATCAAAATGCTCTCACACCACTGATATCACAATGTTACATCACTATTCGACACAATAATCCTTCATCCCTGTCATCAAAATGTGCCATGACTCCTGTCCTTACAATGCTACATGCACTTATCATCACAATGTTCGATGACCCCTGACATCACAATGTTCCATAACAACTGTCATCAAAATGTTCCATGACCCTTTTCATCAAATTTTCCATGACCATGTCATCACAATGCTCCCTACCCTTCTCATCACAATGCACAACGCCCTTGTCATCAAAATGCTCCATGACCTTTGTCATCACAAATATTCATGACCCTTGGCATCACAGTGCTCCATGTCATTGTCATCACAATGCTCCATGATGGTTCTCATCACATTGCTCCATGACTTGTCATCAAAATCTCCATGACACATGTCATCAGAATGCTCCATGGCCTTCTCATCACAATGCTCCATGCCCATGCCATCACAATGCTCCATTACCCCTGTCATAAGAATGATCCATGACCCCTGCCATCACGATGTTCCATGGCCTTGTCATCACAAGGCTCCATGACCCTTATCATCACAATGCTCCAAGACCCGTGTAATCAAAATGCTCCATGCCACTTTTCATCTCACTGATCCATGAACCGTGTCATCACAGTGCACCATGCCCATCATCATAATGCTTCATGCTATTGTCATCACAATGAAATCAAAATGCTCCATGACCTCTGTCATAACAATGCTCCAAACCCTTGTGATCACAATATTCCAAAACACTTGTCATCACAATGCCCCATGACTGTTGTCATCACAATTATCCATGGTCTTCTCATCACAATGCTCAATGACCTTTGTCACCACAATGCTCAATACACTTGTCATCAAAATGCTCCTTGACACTTGTTGTCTGTATGCTCCTTGAAACCTGTCATGACAAGGCTCCATGCCGTTTTCATCACAATGATCCATGCCATTTTCATCACAATGCTCCAAGACCCAAGTAATCACAATGCTCCATGCCCCTGTCATCACAAACCTCAATGACGCATGTCTTCAGAATGCTCTTGGCCTTCTCCTCACAATGCTCCATGCACATGTCATCACAATGTTCCAGGACGCCTGTAATCACATTGTTCCATGTCCATTTTCATCAGTATGCTCCATGAGATTTGTCATCACAAGGCTCCGTGTTTTTCTCATCACAATGCTCTAGGACATTGTCATCAAAATGCTTCATGACCTTGTCCTGAAAATTCTCAATGGCCCTTGTCATCATAATGCTCCAAGCCCAAGTCATCACAGTGCTCCATTATATTTGACATCAAAAACCTACATTACATTTGGCATCACAATGCTCCCTGCTATTGTCATCACAATGGACCATGACATATATCATCACAATGCTCCCTGACACCTGTCTTCACAATACTCCATGACCTTCTCATCACAATGATCCATGCCCTTGTCATCACAATGCACCATGTCCACTGTCATCACAATAATCTATGAGACTTGTCAGATGAATGCTCCATGCCCCTGTAATCACAATGATCCATGCACTTGTTATCACAATGCTTCTTGACCCGTCATCACAATGCTTCATGACCGCTATCATCACAATGCTCCGTGACTCCAGTCATCACAATGCTTCATAACATTTGTCATCACAATGGTCCATGCCCGCGTCATCACAAGACTCTTTGTCCTTTGTAACCACAATGCTGCATGAACTTTTCATCACAATGCTCCGTGACCCTTGTCATCACAATGCTCCATGCCTTTGTCAGAAAAATGCACCATGACACTTTTCATCACAATATGCCACCCACATTTCATCACATCGATCCACATGTTTCTCATTGCAATGCTCCATAAACCTTGTAATCACAATGCTCCATGCCCTTCTCATCACAATGCTCCATTACCCCTGTGATAATAATGCTCCCTTACCCCTTCCATCACGATGTTCCATTGCAATGTCATCACAAGGCTCTATGACACTTGTCATCACAATGTTCCAAGACCCCTGTAATCACAATGCTCCATTCCCTTGTCATCACAAATCTCCATGACACATGTCATCAGAATGTTCCACGGCCTTCTCCTCAAATTGCTCCATGCCCTTGTCATCACAGTGCTCCAAGACCCCTGTAATCACAATGCTCCATGCTCCTGTTCATCTCCATGCTCCATGAACCCTGTCATCACAATGCATCATGCCCATCATCATAATGCTTCTAGCTATTGTCAGCACAATGGAATCAAAATTATCCATGACCTCTGTCATCACAATGCTCCATGACCTCTGTCATCACAATACTCCATGAATATTTTCAGCCCAATGCTCCATGACCATTGTCATCACAATGATCCATGCCCTTGTCATCCCAATGCTCCATTACCCCTGTATTCACAATGCTCCGTGACGCTTGTCATCACAGTGCTCCGTGACACCTGTCATCACAATGCTCCATGCCTTTGTCAGCAGAATGCGACATGACCTTGTCATTGCAATGCTCTATGTGCTTGTCATCACAATACTCCATTTCCATTGTCATCACAATCCTCCATGAACCTTGGGATCACATTGCTTCATGCCCTTGTCATCACAATGCTTCATGCTCCTTGAAATTAAAATGATCCATGACCTCTGCAATCACAATGCTCCAAACCCTTGTGATTCCAATGTTCCATAACACTTGTCATCACAATGCTCCATGATGCCTGTCATCACAAAATTCCATGCCCTTTTCATCACAATGCTCCATGACGTTTGTCATCACAATGTTCAGTACACTTGTCATCACAATGCTCCCTGACACTTGTCATCAGAATGCTCCTTGAAGCCTGTCACGAAAAGGCTGCATGCCTTTTTCATCAGAATTCCCCATGCCGTTTTCATCACAATGCTCCTGACCATTGTCATCACAATAATCCATGCCTTTGTCTGAAAAATGTTCCATGACCCTTGTCATCACAATGTGCCATTCGCTTTTCATCACAACGGTCCAGAAACTTGTCATTGCAATGCTCCATAAACCTTGAAATTACAATGCTCCATACACTTCCCATCAAAATGCTCTCTCACCAGTGATATCACAGTGTTCCATCACTAGTCGTCACAATACACCCTCACCCCTGTAATCACAATGTCCCATGACCCCTGTCATCACACTGCTACATCCCCTTATCATCACAATGTTCCATGACCCCTGACATCACAATGTTCTATAACCCCTGTCATCAAAATGTTCCAATACATTTTTCATCATATTGCTGCATGACCCTGTCATCAAAATACTCCCTGCCCTTCTCATCACAATGCACCATGCACTTGTCATCAAAATGCTCCATTACCTTTGTCATCACAAAGCTCCATTACCCTTGGCATCACAATGCTCCATGTCATTGTCATCACAATGCTCCATGAACCCTCTCATCACATTGCTCCATTCCCTTGTCATCACAAAGCTCCATGACACTTGTCATCACAATGCTCCATGCCCTTTTAATCACAATGCTCCAAGACCACAGTAATCACAATGCTCCATGCCCTTGTCATCAAAAAGCTCAATGACGCATGTCATCAGAATGCTCCATGGACTTCTCATTACAATGCTCCATGCCCTTGTCATCACAATGCTCCAAGACCCCTGTAATCACAATTCTCCATGTCCCTTTTCATCAGAATGCTCCATGAGACTTGTCATCACAAGTCTCCATTGTCTTCTCATAAAAGTGCTCCAGGAACTTGTCATCAAAATGCTCCATGATCCCTGTCATCACAATACTCCATGAATATTTTCAGCCCAATGCTCCATGACCTTCTCATCAAAATGCTCCATGACCCCAGTCATCACAATTGTCCATGAACATTTTCAGCCCAATTCTCCATGACCCTTGTCATCACAATGATCCATGCCCTTGTCATCCCAATGCTCCATGACCCCTGTATTCACAATGCTCCGTGACTCTTGTCATCACAGTGCTCCATGACACCTGTCATCACAATGATCCATGCCTTTGTCAGCAAAATGCTACATGACATTGTCATGACAATGCTCTATGCACTTGTCATCACAATAATCCATTACCATTGTCATCACAATCCTCCATGAAACTTGGGATCACATTGCTTCATGCCCTTGTCATCACAATGCTCCATGCTCCTTGAAATCAAAATGATCCATGACCTCTGTCATCACAATGCTCCAAACCCTTGTGATCACAATGTTCCATAACACTTGTCATCACAACGATCCATGATGCCTGTCATCACAATACTCCATGCCCTTTTCATCACAATGCTCCATGACATTTGTCATCACAATTCTCAATACACTTGTCATCACAATGCCCCATGCCGTTTTCATCACAATGCTCCATGCCATTGTCATCAAAATACTCCACAAGCTTGTCATTAGAATACTCCATGACCCTTTTCATCACAATTCTCCATGCACCTGTCAACACAATGCTCAGTGACCATTGTCATCACTATGCTCCAAGCCATTGTCATCACAATGCTCCATTACCTTTGTCATCAGAATCCTCCATGACACTTGGCTTCACAATGATCCATGCCATTTTCATCACAATGGGCCATTACATATGTCATCACAATGCTCCCTGACACCTGTCTTCACAATACTGCATGACATGTTCATCACAATGCTCCTTGCCCTTGTCATCACAATGCGCCATTCTAACTGTCATCACAATAATCCATGAAAGTTATTAATCCAAAGCTACATTCCCTTGTCATCACAATGCTCCATGCCCTTGTTATCACAATGCTCCATGACCCCTGTCATCACAGTGCTCCATGACTCCATTCATCACAATGCTTCATGACCTTTGTCATCACAATGGTCCATGCCCTCGTCATCAACAGTCTCTGTGATATATTTAACCACAATGCTCCATGAACTTTTCATCACAATGCTCTTTGACCCTTGTCATCACAATGCTCTATGCCTTTCTCAGCACAATGCTCCATGACCCATGTCATCACAATACACCCTGCGCTTCTCATCACAGTGCTCCACAATCTTGACACCAAAATGCTCCATAAAACTTGTCATCACAATTCTCCATGCACTTTTCTTCAAAATGCTCTCTCACCACTGATATCACAATGCTACATCACTATTCATCACAATACTCCCTCACCCCTGTAATCACAATTTTCCATGACTCCTGTCTTTGCAGTGCTACATGCACTTAGCATCACAAAGTTCTATGACCCCTGACATCACAATGTTCCATAAACCCTGTCATCAAAATGCTCCATAACACTTTTCCTCAAAATGCTCAATGACCCCTGACATCACAATCTTCCATAACCGCTATCATCATAATTCTCCATGATCCTTTTCATCAAAATGCTCCATTACCCCTGACATCACAATGTTCCATAACCCCTGTCATCAAAATATTCCATGACCCTTTTCATCAAATTGCTCTATGACCCTGTAATCACAATGCTCCCTGCCCTTCTCATCACAATGCAAAACGCCCTTGTCATCAAAATGCTCCATAACCTATGTCATCACAAAGTTCCATGACCCTTGGCATCTCAATCCTCCATGCCATTGTCATCACAATGCTCCATGAACCCTCTAATCACAATGCTCCATGCCCCTTTGCATCTCAATGCTCCAAGAACCCTGTCATCAAAATGCACCATGCCCACCATCATAATGCTTCAGGCTATTGTCATCACAATGAAATCAAAATATTCGATGATCTATCTCATCACAATGCTCCAAATCCTTGTGATCACAATGTCCTATAACATTTATCATCACAACGCCCCATGAGGCTCATCATCACAATTATCCATGTTCTTCTCATCACAATGCTCCCTGACACTTGTCATCAGTATGCTCCTGGAACCCTGTCATGACAAGGCTCCATACCATTTTCATAACAATGATCCATGCCAATTTCATCACAATGCTCCAAGACACCAGTAATCACAGTGCTCCATGCCCTTGTCATCGTAATGCTCCAAGACCCCGGTAATCACAATACTCCATGCCCCTTTTCATCAGAATGCTCCATGAGACTTGTTATTACAAGGCTTCATGGTCTTCTCATCACAGTGCTCCAGGAACTTTTCATCACAGTGCTCCATTCCCTAGTCATCACAATGCTTCATGACCCCTGTCCTCACAATACTTCGTGAACATTTTCAGTCCAATTCTCCAGGAACTTCTCATCACAATGCTTCATGATCCCTATCATCACAATGCTCCATGACCACTGTCATCACAACGCTCCATGACCCCTGACAACACAGTGATCCTGGACTCTTTTCATCACAATGCTCCATTCCCTAGTCATCACATTGCTCCATGAACATTTTCAGCCCAATGCTCCATGACACTTGTCATCACAAAGATCCATGCCCTTGCCATCCCAAAGTTCCATGACCCCTGTAATCACAATGATCCATGATGCTTCTCATCACAGTGCTCCATGACCCTTATCATCACAATGCTCCATGCCTGTGTCAGCAAAATGCTACATGACCTTGTCATCACAATGCTCCATTTGCTTGTCAACACAATACTCCCTTACCATTGTCATCACAAACCTCCATGAACCTTGGGATCACATTGCTTCATGCACTTGTCATCAAAATGCTCCATGCTCCTTGAAATCAAAATGATCCATGACTTCTATCATCACAATGCTCCAAACCCTTGTGATCACAATGTTCCATAACACTTGTCATCACAACGCTCCATGCCCCTGTCATCACAATGCTCATTGCCTTTTCATCACAATGATCTATGACCCCTGTCATCACAATGCTCCGTGACTCCAGTCATCACAATGCTTCATGACCTTTGTCATCACAATGGTCCATGCCCTCGTCATCACAAGGCTCTGTGACCTTTGTCACCAAAATGCTCCATGAAATTTTCATCACAATGCTCGTTGACCCTTGTCATAACAGTGCTCCATGCCTTTGTCAGCACTGTGCTCCATGACCCATGTCATCACAATGCGCCATGTGCTTGTCATCACAATTCTCCACAACCTTGTCATCACAATGCTCCATAAAACTTGTCATCACAATGCTCCATGCACTTCTTATCAAAATGCTCTCTCACGAACGATATAAAAATGTTCCCTCACTAGTCATCACAATACACCCACTCCCCTGTCATCACAATGGTCCACAACACCGTCATGAAAATGTTCCATGACTCCTGACATCACAATGTTCCATAACCCCTGTCATCAAAATGTTCCATGACACTTTTCATCAAATTGCTCCATGAATCTTTCATCACAATGCCCCCTCCCCTTCACAAGAGAATGCACCACACCCTTGTCATCAAAATGCTCCATGACCTTTGTCATCACAAAACTCCATGACCCTTGGCATCACAATGTTCCATGCCATTATCATCACAATGCTCCAAAAACCTCTCATCACATTGTTCCAAGCCCTTGTCATCACAGGATCCATGATGCTTTTCATCACAATGCTCGATGCCATTCTTCTCACAATGCTCCATGTGCTTGTCATTACAATCCTCCATGAACCATGTATCACAGTGTTCTGTGCCCTTGTTATCACAGAGCTCCTTGCCCCCTCTCATCACAATAATCCATGAAACATTTCAGAACAATATTCCAAGCCCTTTTCATCACAATGAACCTAGACTCCTGTAATCATAATGCTCCATGCCCCTTTTCATCTCAATGCTCCATGAACGCTGTCATCACAATGCACCAATGTGCATCATCATAATGCTTCATGCTATTGTCATCACAATGAAATCAAAATGCTCTATGACCTCTGTCATCACAATGCTCCCAATCCTAGTGATCACAATATTCCCTAACACTTATCATCACAGCTCCCCATAACGCTTGTCATCACAATTATCCATGGTCTTCTAATCACAATGCTCTATGACATTTGTCATCACAATGCTCAATACCCTTGTCATCACAATGGTCCCTGACACTTGTCATCAGTATGCTCCTTGAACCCTGTCATGACAAGGCTCCTTGCCTTTTTCATCACAATGTTACATGCCCTTTTCTTCACAGTGCTCCAAGACCACTGTAATCACAATGCTCCATGCCCTTGTCATCACAAAGCTCCATGATGCATGTCATCAGAACGCTGCATGACATTCTCATCCCAATGTTCCATGCCCTTGTCATCACAATGCTCCAAGACCCCTGTAATCACAATGCTCCATGACCCTTTTCATCAGAATGCTCCATGAGACCTTTCATCACATGGCTCCATGGTCTTCTCATCACAATGCTCCAGTACCTTGTCATCACAATGCTCCTTGACCCCTGTCATCACATTACTCCATGAACATTTTCAGGCCAATGATCCATGACGTTCTCATCACAATGCTCCATGACCTCTGTCATCACAATGCTCCATGACCACTGTCATCACAACGCTCCACGAACCCTGACAACACAATGATCCGGGAATCTTGTCATCAAAATGCTCCATGCCCTTGTCATACCAATGCTCCATGAACCCTGTAATCACAATGCTCCATGACGCTTGTCATCACAGTGCTCCATGAACCTTGTCATCACAATGCCTTTGACAGCAAAATGATACATAATCTTGTCATCACAATGCTCCTTGCACTTGTCATCACAATCCTCCATGACCCTTGGGATCATATTGCTTTATGCCCTTGTCATCGCTATCTTGCCTTTCTGGTTTTTACAGATTTTCGGATGTCCTTTTTGACTGGTGGGAAGTGACAGTTCTTTGTAGTGTGGATTTGCATTGCACACGTGCTTGATTGGCCAAAACGGGCCTATGCCTTTTCTCCTGAATATATTCAGGAGAAAAGTCATACGCTGTTTTTAGCCAAGTGCATCATTCTCGAAGTTGTGATGGCTTTCCAGTGCTTTAAAGGCGATTCCAATTTACCTCTTGAAATATGTTTTGTGCAATTCTGCCACATTTTCAAGTCCACTTTGTTGCCTTCCCTCAACAGATTTTTGGAAGAGAGTAGTCCTTTATAACTCTGCAGGTTTTTGATTTGCTTTGCCCCTGAGCTCCAATTTTCAAATCCCATTATTGGGAGCTGACCGCAAATCCACAATTTTGCTTCAGGACATGTACTGGTTCCAGGGGTGGCTATACTGGTTCCCTGTGGGTGGCTGAGGCTTTGGTTAATTCTTCTTCCTGACGGGAATTTACAGTGACATGTATCCATCCAAATGCCTACATCTACTCTCTGATTGGTTCTCCCTCTTCCCTTTCATCCTCTGCACAATTAGCAAACTGTGCGAACCAGGAGGTTATAGGGGATGACTCTCCTATGTTGGGAGATTGATAGTAAAGTTGTTGGAATGCCAAACTGTAGCACAAGGAGAGGAAAAAGTAGGAGACTTTCAGAAACCTTTCACCATCACAGGGTGTCCATTCTCTAGGTTTCCCATATATGTTATAACTGTAGTGATATTCCCTTCTACCTGGAAATTTGGGACTCATGGAATGGTGACATGCATTACTACTTTAAAGGGTCTGCATTTTCTCTCCCAATCTCACCAGTCCTCCCAGTCCCAAGTGTCCAGCCTTATGTCTCATCCAGCTGTCTTTGCAGATAGGGTCATTCTATGTTTCATCAGAACCCCTGAAGGAATTGGATAAGAATTTCGCTGTTTTTTTTGTTTTCTTTTTGAAATTCATTTTTATAATGGGGTTGAGCTGATTTTCACTGTCGTGTTTATGATGGTCTAGACACACTTGATTCCCTTACAGAGGCATATCAATACATAGGTTTTAAGATTCTTACTAATCAGATATATTCCTCTGTGGGGAATAGGGGTTTTGGATCCTGTTCACTGAGGAAGGTGTCGGTCTTGTCTATTCTGTATTTGGTTTATGGAATGGTACCTGTGCTAATATCAAACTCTGGTTTTATGCATCACCCCACCTCTCCTTTCCCCTTAAGGAGGCATAAGAGTGTTTTCTAAATGTGAGACGCTGCTCTCTTTCCTAATTCAGTTCATGTGTTGTGATGTTGACATTCCCTCTGTAAGTGATATCTTATGATAAGATTATTTTTCTGTGTGACTAATTTCCCTTAGAATCATCATACCTAAATCCTCTCATTATGCTGCTACTGGCCTTATGACATTGATTTCACGTCTGAGTGATATTCCGTTGTACAAAATTACCACAAGTTCTTTATACATTTCTCTTTTTCCTGGGATACTTTAGGTGTACCGAAGTTGAGGTTCTTGTATGCAGAGCAACCCTAAAGTTTGGGGTGCCTGTGTCTTGTTGATATTTAGTCTTCCCAAGTTATATGTCCATGAGTTGAAGTCCCCTTTGCTCGGTGGCTTTGTATTTTAGATGTTTTAGGAAACAGCATACACTTCTTCAGAGTAGCTCTTGGATATTTATACCCCACCCATCAGCGTGACTGGTCTCCCTGTTTTCCATGGCCTCTCCTGCATTTTTGATTTGTACACATTTTTTGGATGGACTTTCTGAGCAGTGGAAATTGAGACTTCTTTATTGTGCGGATTTGCATTTCCCTCTTGCTTGGTTAGCCAAAAACTCTGTACGTGTTTTTTTCCTGAAGATATTCACGAAAAGAACGCATACACCCTTTTGCACAACTGCATCATTTTAGAAATTCTGCTGCTTTTCATATGCTTTAAATGTGAGTACAATCTACCTTTTGAAAAATGTTTCCTGCAATTCTGCCTCTCATTCAGAACCTCTTCGTTGCCTTACCTGAATATATTTTTGGACGTTGGTTATCATTTATATCTTTGCAGGTCTTTGAATTGTCTGCTCCTGAGCTCCATTTTGCAACTCGCTTTTTTTGTGAGCTGACTGCCAAACCATTGGATTGCTTCCGGCCCTATTCTGGTTCTGTGGAGGCAGGCTGAGCCTTTGGTTAATTCTTCTTCCTAATGGAAAATTAGAGTGACATGTGCCTGTCAAAACTCCTACAGCTAATCTCTCATTGGTTCCTCCTCTTCCCATTTATCCTCTGCAAAAAATTGCAAACTGTGTGAAACAGGAGGTTAAAGGTGCTGATTCTCCAAGTGGGGAGATTTTTTAGTAATGTGGCTGGAATGGCGAACCCCAGCACCAGGAGATCAAAAATGAGGTGCATTTTAGACACCTTTCCCGAGCACACGGTGTACATTCATCTCGGTTTCCCAGGCATGTTTTCCCTGTCAGAAGATTCCCTTGAAACTGCAGATTTGGGACCCATGGAATGGGTACCAGGCAGTATTACTTTAAAAGGTCTGCATTTCCTCACCCAGCCTCTCTAACATCTCTTAGCGTGCATAGCTTCCAGCCTTATATATCATCCTGCTGTGGGTCTACATGTGTTCAATCCATGTTACATTGTAGCCCTTCAACAAAAGTTGTAAGAATTTTTGTCTGTCTCACTGTTTTTATAAATATTTTTAAATTTATATTGGTTACAGCTGATTTTCAAAGCTCTGTTTTTTGCTGCTGTACATGCAATTGATTCATGCACTATGTGACAACAATAAATTCTTTCTCAGATGCTTACGAGTCATATGTATTATTTTCCAGTGACTTGAGTCGACTGAGTTCAGTTCTTTGAGGTACCGTGTAGGCCTTGCCAGTTATTCAATTCGGTACTTGTAATGGTATCTTTGCTAATTTCAACCTCCTGGATAATACCTCACCATTCCCCACCTTTCCCATTTAGCAGCCTTATGTCTATTTTCTACATATTTGACTATGTTTCTGTTTTGTAGTTTATTTCATGTGTAGCCATTTTTGATTCCACCTTTAAGTGACATCTTATGATATGTGTCTTTTCCTTTCTGACATGTGTCACTTAGAATGATCGTATGTAACTCCTCCAGAGTTGTTCCAACTGGCCTTATTTCATTGATTTCGGGATGAGTAATATTGCACTCTACATAAGTACCCCATCTCTTTTATCCATTTTATCCTTCCAGGGACATTTAGGTTATATCCAAGTGGAGGCCCTTTTTAACAGAGAGGTGGTAAACGTTGTGGTTCCTGTTTACTGTCCATTTTTGTTTTTCCCATGGTATACGCCCATGAGTGCAAGTGCCCTATGCTCTGTAGCTCAGTTTTCAGATGTTTTAGCAAACACAATACACTTCTCCAGAGTGGCCGTTGGCAAATTACATTTCCACTATCAGCCTCACAGGGCTCCCTTTTCTCCTCGCCCTGTCCTGTATTTCTGGTGTTTACACTTTATGTGGATGGCCCTTCTGACTGATGTGAAGTGATACATTTTGTAGTATTGATTTCCAGTGCCCACCTGTTTGGTTGGATAAAAAGTGTGTATGGCCTTTACTTGAATATATTCAGAAAATAATGCATACGCCCTTTTGGGCCAAGTGCAACATTGGTGATGTTCAGCCCCTTTTCTTGTGCTTTAATGGGGAGTCCTTTCTACCTCTTTAAATCTGTTTCCTGCCACTCTCCCTTGCTTACAAGTCCTTTTCTGTGACTTACCTCAAGACATTTTTTGACAATAATTATTTTCAACTCTGCAGTTTCATGAATTTTAGTGCCCCCGAGTTCCATTTTTCAACTTGTGTTTTTGGAAACTGGACACAAAAGAGCGGGATTTCCTCTAGCCCTATTCTGTTTCCGTGGGCAATTCTAGCCTTTGATGTAGTTGTCTTCCGGATTGGAAATTAGAGTGGCATGTGCCTGTCCAAACACCTAAGACTTGTCTCTAAATTTTTCTCATCCTTCCGCTTCATCCTCTGGACACATTCCAAACTGTGTTCAACAGGATGTTGACGGTGCTGATATCCCCAAGTGAGGAGATTGTTAGGAAAGATGCTGGAGGGGTGAACCCGAGCACCAGGCGATGAGGAGATGAGGTGCCTTTTCCAAACTCTTTCCGATCAAACGGTGTACCATCCTCTAGGTGTGACAGGCATGTTTTAGATGTAGGAAGGGTCCCGTGCATGGAAGAGGAACACCAGGGATGTTTCCAAATCAGTGCCTCCCCGAACCCCAAACTGGGGAATTTTTAAGCTACGGCTACATGTACATCCATTAAGGGCCTTGGGAAATAGGCAGAGCCCAAATTTTAGATGATTGAAATCTTCAGGTTCAGAAGCACTCACCATCGGCCTTGCTTAGGTTACATTTTATTTGTCATTGATAGATGATGTCAATAAAAATATCTATTCTTTTTCAGATTATTTCCCCTTATAGGTTATTGCAAAATATTCAGTGTAGTTCCCTGTGCTATACAGTAATTCCTTGTTGATGATCTATTTTATACATAGCAGTGTGTATGTGTTAAACCCAAACTGTTAATTTATCCCTTTTCCTAACTTTCCCCTTTGGTAATAATAAATTATAAGATTTTATACTTCTCAGAAATGGGGGAGCTGAAAGAGAGGTATCCTTTTCAATGGAAAAGCATTCAAAACAAGATTGAAGCTTCAGCCAAGAGTGTTCGATTTACATCCATGGAAATATATCACTTCATTTCTCTAATGTTGACCTGACAAATAAGACAGACATCTTCACTGAACTTGCTTATAGTAAAGTGATGGAAATATCAAATGTAAGTCTTAGAAAAACCTTATTTTACCCGAGCATTATACACTGCTCTATGTTAACTACAGTTTGGCTCACACATCTGTTCATTGAAGTTACAATGTTCTCAATTTCTGTTACTGATCCTCCAGAGTGGACCCCAACAGGAGTCCCCGAGCCCAGTGTCATTGGAGCCAAGAGATCAAGACTGAGTTTGGTTCAGAAGCAAAGGAAACATTATTTTGAAAACCGAATGGAGAGGTGAGAGCGTGCACTCCCCCACGGGCTGTGGGCTGGGCTGCTGTGTAGGGATCCCGGCAGCATCAGTGGGAGTTAGGGGATGGAGCTCTCGAGGGCTGGGTTGGCTGCAGCTCAGGCTCTATGCCGTGGAGTCTGCATGGGACTCTGCTAGCTGAGGTGTCGACCCAGCCATTCTGCACTAGGAAATCGGGTCTGAAGTGCCGGGTGTGGGACCTCTGCATGCGGAACCCTAGGAGCACGTTAAATTAGACAAAGCACAAAGGAAAGACAGGTAAGACTTTATTTTATTGCCCAGATTCTCTTTTTATCTCCCAGGAACTTTTAATGAACGTTGCCAGAGACGAACCCCTCCTCTGCTTTTTGTTCCGTTCCTCATTCTTGGGGTGTTGAGGGTGCAGACCCCTCTTTTGTAACTGCTTCATGCTGTGGTGGGAGCCCTGATACCTGGGGCGAGGGGCAAAATGTCTCCCCACCAGCGTCCAGGTGAGGTTGATTGTCCCAAAGCCTCCTGCCTCACTTCTCGTTCGCCTGAGCACCAGCATTGGAAGTGTTATAGATTCTAATGACCTTTAAGTGTCCAGGAAAGAGATGCGCAGAGATGCTGAGGTGGCAGGTTTCACCCCACCCCACATTTGTTCGGTGACCTTAGGCTGACGTTTTTTGCCAGCCTAGATGCTCTGACCAGTAGTCTGTGCTTTCTTTAGTTAGGTCCCTGAATTAATGTACAAACAGCACCATGTGTCAGAGCCCTGCCCGTGCAAATCCCAGACAGTCCAGTGTCAGTGGTGATCCAGGACCATGACGTCCACTGAGTCAACGGCCTTTAGAAGTAGCCAGCAGTCCAGCCGTTCATATTGGCCACAATCACAGCGGTGTCTGTAGGGTTTTCTATGGTGAAAGCGTGATATACGTTTCCGCAGCCAAGCTTATTATCTCCCCTCTGGGTGCAGTAAGTCCTGCAAGCAGTAGTCTGCTCTTTCGGGGCACAGTCTTGTTGTTTTCTGAGAGAAACTCCAGGTCAAGTGATGGTCACACAAGTCATCTTGGGGACCCGTTGCCCCCATTTGTCTCTCTGAAGGTAGGAGTTGGAGGGCCTCCTCACTCGGGGTCAGTGTGTCCACAGAGCGACCCCTGCAACTTCAGGGCATGATGGGTGGTTAGGATCACGACGTGGGGTCCTTTTCCCTTAGGAGGGAGCTGGCCTTGCAGGCTGCTGATTTCTAGCTTTTTAGATACCCCAGTATCCTGGCCTGATGAGTCGGTGGGCAAAGCCCTTGGTGACCATAGTTTATCATACCTGAAGGGCATTCTTGTGTTGCTCCATTTCAAGTGGTCCCAGTTTTTGCACTAAGGCTCCAAGGGCAATTAACCTTTGACCGGGTATGTAAAGGTCAAAGGGTTTAGCTAAATTAGGGAGTTCCTGGTCAAGGGTCTAAATTGACTGCTCTTTCCATTCTTGAAAGGCTGCTTCTGGATTCTATACAAAAGGGTCATCATCTTTTCGTGTCAGTGTTTCATGTAGAGGCCCAGCTATCAGACTGTAGTTAGGGATCCAGATGCAGAAAACCTTGGCCGCCCCAGGAACCCCTAAGCTGTCTTCTAGTTTTAGAAGAGGAAAGGCTGCAAATGGCTTCTTCCCTATCCTGGGATGCGTTTCTCCGAATATCTGTGAGAATGAAGCCCAGGCATGTCACCTGAGCCTGGGATATTTGAACCTTTTTCTTGGACACCTTCTATCCTTTCTTGGCTAGGTAGTTCAGAGGCATCTTTAGTAGGCCTGGCGATCAGAATGTCATCTGCATATTGAAGGAGGGTTCTCTTTTACAGAGGTAGAACGTTTAGGTCATTAGAGGATATTTCCCCAATGATGGTGTGGGGATTTTTGAACCATTGGGGCAGGACGGCCCAGCATTATTGCTTTTGTTGCATGTTGTGTCCTGCCACTCACAAGCCAAAAATTCTTATGACTCTGAGATGAATGGAATACAGAAGAAGGCATCATTGAAGTGTAATACAGAATGCCATGGCCTGGTGGAAGGTAGAATGAGCAGCAGGGTGTAGGAAATAGGAGCTACTGGATGTATATCCTCGGTGGCTTCACTCACTGTCCTGATATCATTTACCAGGTCTCCAGCAGCCCATGGGGCTCTCGTGGTCAGGCCAATCCCAGGATATGGAGCTCACCTGGGCTGCATCCCGCACCCCACTGCCCACGGGGCTCTCGTGTTCAAGTCCCTCACAGGGTATGGAGCTCATCTGTGCAGCTACCCAGCAGCCCATGGGGCTCTCATAGTCAGGCCCTTCCCAGGATACGGAACTCCCCTGGGCAGGTACCCCAGCAGGGCTGGACACACAGGAACTGCGCACATAGCCCACCTTGCAGAGAACCCCCAGCTCACCTGTCGCTCACAGCTGACACAGAACACCTCAGAGCAGGACTTGAACTAACAAACAGCAGCTCTGACAGGTCTGTGACCCTGGCTATCACTCTGTGCAGCCTCTCTCTGCCTGGTCTTCCAGACACTTCCACTGCAGCCAGGGCACCAGGCCTCTGTCTCCACCCACCATCACTCCTCTCCCTGACTCCTGGGTTCCTCTCATTAGCATAGGGTCTTCTTGAAGTTGTTTTCCACTCATGGACCAGATAAAATGATAAGAAAACAAGCCGCAGCTGCAGCCCCTTGTCTAGCCTGACTCTCAAGAGTCCACACCTGTTCCTTGGGACTGACCCGTTTAGCAAGGTTCATTTTCTGCTACTGTGAGCCCCTGAGGAGTGAGGATTGGCTGATTTGGGCAGCCTGACACTGCCTGCCAGGCCCCCACCCACAGGTGTGCCTGGGTTGAGGTCAATATAAACACCTCTCCAGTCAGCAAGAGCCACTGTAGCTGTGCCTGACGCCATATTCTCTGCCCCGTGAGCAGTTTCGGGGCTGGGGTGTTGGGAGGGAGTGAGGGACCGTAGCTTTGTGGGTGGCCCAGTGTGATTTGGGCTGTGCTGGACATTCTGCTCGAGTTGCCAGACTGTCACCTGCTAAAGAAGAGGATGTGTCACACATACCTGCCACTGGAATTTCTCCCCAGGCAGTGGTGAGGAAGTAAAAAAGCAGTGGGGGCCGTGGCAGGAGGGGTATCTGAAGCAGGGAAATGGAAAGATTCCAGAAGAGCATCTGGGGCCAGGACCATCCTGGCTGGCCTGCAGGCACCAAGTCGGCCTGCGTGCTCTCGCTAGTGTGGCTCCACAGCCCTTCCTCTAGGCTTGCAAGTGCTTGTACATATTCAGGTGTTTTACCTGGAAAGGGTGGGAAGAGTTCAGCTGCAGCAGGATTGGGGCTCAGCTCACATTTACTCACAGACGCCTCGCCACATTCCCCCAGCTTTGCAATGAGGATGCTCCTTGTGGGGGGGAGCACTGCTGACTGCATGGGTGACGATTTCCCACCTCTGACCAACATAAGAATTTATTACCACTGGAGCAAGTGCCCTGATACGATTTTCCTCTGTATAACTGGTGAGTTCTGTTTTTTTTTTTTTTTTTTCTTTTTTTTTCCTTTTTGGTTCAAGTTAGATTTTATTTATTCCTCTTATTTTTTAATTTGGAGATATAAACATGGAAATAATGCATTAATATAAAGACGTCTAGGTGAAGGGAAAAACTTTTTTTCTGTTTTATTTTATTAAATGTTATTTATTTATTTTTATTTTTTTAAATTTATTTCTTTTACACAGCAAGTTCTTATTGGATATCTATTTTATACATATAAGTGTGCACATGTGAATCCCAGTCTCCCAATTCATCCTACCACCACCCTCACATGGTGTTCCCTCCTTGGTGTCCATATGTTTGTTCTCTACATCTGTGTCTCTATCTCTGCCCTGCACTCCGGTTCATCTGTACCATTTTTCTAGGTTCCACATATATGCATTAATATACAATATTTGTTTTTCTCTTTCTGACTTACTTCACTCTGTATGACAGTCTCTAGATCCATCAAGGTCTCTACAAATGACACAATTTCATTCCTATGTATGGCTGAGTAATATTCCATTGTATATATGTACCACGTCTTTATTCATTCGTCTGTCTGTGGGCACTTAGTTTGCTTCTATTACCTGTCTATTTTAAATAGTGCTGCAGTGAACATTGTGGTGAATGTGTCTTTTTGATTTATGGTTTTCTCTGGGTATATGCCCAGTAGTGGGATTGCTGGATTATATGGTAATTCTATTTTTAGTTTTTTAAGGAACCTCCATACTGTTCTCCATAGAGACTCTATCAATTTACATTCCCAACAATAGTGGAAGAAGGTTCCTTTTCTCCACACCCACTCCAGCATTTGTTGTTTGTAGATTTTCTGATGATGCCCATTCTAACAGGTATGACGTGATACCTCATTGTATTTTCGATTTCCATTTCTCTAATAATTAGTGATGTTCAGCAGATTTTCATGTGCGTACTGGCCATCTCTGTGTCTTCTTGGAAGAAATATCTATTTAGATCTTCTTCCATTTTTGTATTGGGTTGTTTGTTTTATTAATATTGAGCTGCATGAGCTGTTTATATATATTGGAGATTAATCATTTGTCCATTGATTCGTTTGCAAATAGTTTCTGCCATTCTGAGGGTTGACTTTTCGTCTTGTTTGTAGTTTCCTTTGCTTTGCAAAAGCTTTTACGTTTCATTAGGTCCCATCTGTTTACTTTTCTTTTTTATTTCATTACTATAGGAGGTGGATCAAAAAAGATCTTGCTGTGATTTACGTCAGAGTATCCTTCGTAAGTTTTCCTCTCAGAGTTTTATACTGTCTGGTCTTTCATTAAGGTATCTAATCCATTTTGAATATATTTTTATGTATGGTGTTGTGGAGTGTTCTAATTTCATTCTTTTACATGTAGCTGTCCATATTTCCCAGCACCAATGATTGAAGAGACTCTCTTATCTCCATTGTATAGTCTTGCCTCCTTTGTCATAGATTAGTTGACCATAGGTGTGTAGGTTTATCCTTGGGCTTTCTTATTTTTTTCCTTTTACACGTTTATTGGAGTATAATTCCTTTACAATGGAGTGTTCGTTTCTGCTGTATAACAAAGTGAATCAGCTATACATATACAAATATCACCAGATCCCCTCCCTCTTGCATCTCCCTCCCACACTCCACATCCCACCCCTTTATGTGGTCACAAAGCACCAAGCTGATCTCCCTGTTCTTTGTGACTGCTTCCCAGTAGCTATCAGTGTTACATTTGGTAATGTATTTATGTCCATGCCACTCTCTCACTTTGTCCCAGCTTACCCATCCCCCTTCCGGTGTCCTCAAGTCCTTTCTCTATATCTGTGTCCTTAATCCTGTCCTGCCACTAGGTTCTTCAAAATCTTTTTTTTTTCTTCATTAGAATCCATATATCTCTGTTAACATACAATATTTGTTTTACCCTTTCTGACTTACTTCACTGTGTAGGACAGATTCTAAGTCCATCCACCTCAGTACAAATAACTCAGTTTTGCTTCTTTTTATGGTTGAGTAATATTTGATTGTATATATGTGCCAGATCTTCTTTATCCATTCATCTGTCGATGGACACTTAGGTTGCTTCCATGTCCTGGCTAATGCAAATAGAGCTGCAATGAACATTTTTGTACATAACTCTTTTTGAATTATGGTTTTCGCAAGGCAAATGCCCAGTAGTTGGATTGTTGTGTCGTATAGTACTTCTGTTGTTAGTTATTTAAAGGAACCTCCGTACTGTTCTCCCTAGTGCCCATATCAATTTACATTCCCACCCACAGTGCAAGTGTGTTCCCTTTTCTCCAATAAAGGCCTCTCCAGCATTTATTGTTTTGTAGATTTTTTTCATGATTGCCACTCTGGCTGCTGTTAGGTGATACCTCATGGTAGTTTTGATTTGCATTTCTCTAATGATTAGTGATGTTCAGCATACTTTCATATGTTTCTTGGTAATCTGTATATCTTCTTTGGATAAATGTCTATTAGGTCTTCTGCCCGTTTTTGGATTGGGTTGTTTGTTTTTTGTGATATTGAGCTACATGAGGTGCTTGTAATGTTTGGAGATTAATCCTTTGTCAATTGCTTCATTTGAAAATATTTTCTCCCATTCTGAGGGTTGTTTTTGCATCTTGTTTATGTTTTCCTGTACTGTGTAAAAGCTTTTAAGTTTCATTAGGTCCCATTTGTTGATTTCTGTTTTTATTTCCATTTTTCTAGGAGGTGGGTCCAAAAGGATCTTGCTGTGATTTATGTCATAGAGTGTTCTGCCTATGGTTTCCTCTAAGTGTTTTATAGTGTCTGGTCTTATATTTAGATCTCTAATCAATTTAGAGTCTATTTTTGTGTATGGTGTTATGGAGTGTTCTGATTTCATTCTTTTATGTGTAGGGGTCCAGTTTTTCCAGCACCAATTACTGAAGAGACTGTCTTTTCTCCATTGTATATCCTTAGCTCCTTTGTCATAGATGAGATAGCCATAGGTATGTAGGTTTATCTCTGGGCTTTCTGTCCTGTTCCATTGATCTGTGTTTATGCCAATCTACATACACTTGATTCCATTATGGAGACATATAAATACATAGGTTTCAAGGTTATTACCAGTCAGATATATTCCTCTTCAGTGAATAGGGTGTTTTGTGTCCAGTTCATTGAGAAAGGAGTAGGTCTTGTCTATTACATATTTGGTATATGGAATGGGATCTGTGCTAATTTCAAACTCTGCTTTTACATATCACCCCATGTCACCTTTCCCCTTAAGGAGGCATAAGTGTGTTTTCTAAATGTGTAACTCTGTTCTCTTTTGAAATTCAGTTCATGTGTGGCCATGTTTACATTCCCTCTATAAGTGATATATTACAATAAGTTTCTTTTCCTTTGTGGCTCATTTCACTTAGCATCATCGTACCTAAAGCCACTCATTATGCTGCTATTGGCCTTATGACATTGATTTTATGTCTGAGTGACATTCCATTGTATATAAGTACCACAAATCTATATCCATTTTTTTTTCTTTTACTGGGATATTTAAAGTGTACCGAAGTCGAGGTTCTTGTAAACAGAGCAGCCCTAAAGATTGGGCTGGCTGTGTGTTGTGGATTTTTAGTTTTCCCAAAATACACGGCCATCAGTGGAAGTGTGCTATGCTCTGTAGCTCTGTTTTAGAAAACAACATACAGTTCTCCAGAGAGGCTGTTGGCAATTTACATCCTGTCCATCGGCGTAACCAGGCTCCCTTATCTCCATGGCCTGTCCTGCATTTGTGGTTTTTACACTATTTGTGGATGGCCCTTTTGACTGGAGGTAAGGGACACTTCTCTGTAGTGTGGATTTGCAATGCCTGATGGCTTGCTTGGCGAAAAAGGGTGTATGCATTTTTTCCCTAATATATTCAAGAAAATACACATACTCCCTTTTCAGCCAAGAGCAACATTGTCGAAGTTCTGTCGCTTTTCATGTGCTTTAAAGACGACTCCACTCTACCTCTTGAAATCTGTTTCCTTCAATTCTGCCTTGCATTCAAATCCTCTTCACTGCCTTACCTCAATATAGTTCTGGATGATAGTTGTCCTTTATAACTCTGCAAGTTTGTGAATTGCTGTGCCCCTGATTTCCATTTTTCAACTCGCCTATTTGTGAGCTGGCTGAAATACCGCAGGATGGCTTTAGGCCCTAGTCTGGTTCCTGGGCTTCAGGCTGAGCCTTTGGTTAATTCTTCTTCCTGATGGGAAACTAGAGTGACATGTGCCCATCCAAACACCTACAGCTTATCTCTCATTTATTTCACCTCTTCCTGTTCATCCGCTGCACAATTTGCAAACTGTGGATAACAGGAGGGTAAAGACGCGGACACTCCAAGTGGGGAGATTTTGAGTAATGCAGATGGAATGGCGAAGCCGAGCACGACAAAAGGAAAAATGAGGTACCTTTTAGAAAACTTTCCCAATTACACAGTGTACCATCCACTGGGTTTCCCATGCATGATTTAACTGTAGGAGGATTCCCTTACACCTGGAGAGTTGGGACCACTAGAATGGGTAGCACACAGTATTGCTCTAAGTGGTTCTCTTTTGCTCACACAACCTCAGCAATCTTGTCAGCCCCAAGTGTCCAGTCTTATGTCTCATCCAGCTGTGGGTGTAAAGGTGTACAATCCAAGTGGCATCACAGGCCCTGAACGTAAATTGTAAGACTTTCTCACTGTTTCGCTGTTTTTGCATTTTGCTTTTGCAATTTATTTTTATAAAGGGGTTTACCTGAATTTCAGTGCTGTGTTCATGCCGTTATACACACACATGATTCCTTTATGGAGACATGAGAATACATATGTTTTAAAATTCTTAGAGTCATATATATTCCTCTGAAATGAATAAGGGTTGTTGAGTCCAGTTCATTATGCCGGGAGTAGGTGCTGTCTATTAAATACTTGGTTTATGTAACGGTATGTGTGCTAATTTAAAACTGTGGTTTTATGCATCACCTCACCTCGCCTTTCCCATTCAGCAGGAAGAAGATTCTTTTCTAAATGTGTGACTCTGTTGTGTTTCTAATTCAGTTGATGTGTAGTCATGTGTACACTCCCACAATGAGTGATATCTTATGATAAGACTCATTACTCTGTTATCTTTCCTAAATCAGTTCATGTGTAGCCATGTTTTCAGGACCTTCATAAGTGATATCTTATGATAAGTTTCTTTTTCTGTGTGACTTATTTCACTTAGAATCATCGTACCTGAGTCCACTCATTTTGCTGCTACTGGCCTTATGACATTAATGTCATGGCTGAGGGATATTCCATCGTACGTAAGTACCACAATTTCTTGAAACATTTTTGTCTTTCCTGGGATATTTAAGGTGTACCCAAGTTGAGGTTCTTGTAAGCAGTGCAGCCCTAAATTTGGGCATGGATGTGTCTTATCGATTTTCAGTTTTCCAAAGGTATATTCCCTAGACGGGAACTGCCCTTGGATTATTAGCTCTGTTGTTTATTTGATATAGGGAACACAATGCACTCCTCCAGAGAGGTAGTTGGCAATTTATATCCTGCCCTTTAGACTAACAAGGTTCAGTGATCTCCAGGGCCTGTCTTGACTTTCTGGTTTCTACATATTTTTCGGATATCCCTTTTGACCTGTGGGAAGTGATCGTTCTTTTAGTGAAGATTTGCATTGCCCGATTGCTTGGTTGGCCAAAAAGGGCATATGCTTTCTTTCCTGAATATATTCAGGATAAAACACATACGCCCTTTTTGGCCAAGTGCATCACTGTCGAAGTTGTGCCCCTCTTCCTGTGCTTCAAAGGCGATTCCAATGTACTTCATGAAATCTGTTTCCTGTTATTCTGCCTCATTTTCAAATCCGCCTCATTGCCTTCCCTCAATAGATTTAAGGACGAATGTTGTCCTTTATTACTCTGCCAATTTGTGAATTGCTGTGACCCTGAGCTCCATTTTTCAGCTAGTTTTTTTGTGATCTGACTGCAAATCCACAATTTGGGTTCAGGACTTATACTCGTTCCTACAGGCAGGCTGAGACTTTGGTTAATTCTTCTTCCTGATGGGAAATTAGAGTGACATGTACCCGTCAAAATGCCTAACAACTACTCTCTAATTGGTTCTCCCTCTTCCCTTTCATCCTCTGCCAAATTGGTAACCTGTGCGAACCAGGACGTTAAAGGGGATGTCTCTCCAAGTAGGGATATTGATAGTAAAGCAGTTAAAAGGTCAAACCGGAGCACCAGGAGAGGGACTATTCGTTGAGTTTTAGATACCATTCGTATCCACAGTGTGTCCATTCTCTAGGATTCCCGTACATGTTATAGCTCTAGTAATAATCCCTTCAACCAGGAGAGTTGGGACCAATGCAATATGTGCAACGCATTATTGCTTTAAAGGGTCTTCATTTGCTCACCCAATCTCACCAATCCTCTCAATCACAAGTATCCAGCCATAAGACACATCCAGCTGTCATTGTAGATATGGTCATTTCAGGTTTCATCAGAGCCCCTGAAGGAATTGTAAAGAATTTCCCTGTTTTTTGTTTTGTTTTTAAAATTCCTGTTTATAGTGGGTTTGAGCTGATTCTCAGGGCCATGTTTATGCCAGTCGAGACAAACTTGAATCCCTTATAGACACATTTCAATACATAGGTTTTAAGATTCTTACTAGTCATATATATTCCTCTGCGGGGAATATGGGGTGTTGAGTCCCTTTCACTTAGGAAGGTGTAGGTCTTGTCTATCCCCTATTAGGGTTTTGGATTGGTACATGTACTAATATCAAACTCTGGTTTTATGCATCACCCCACCTCTCCTTCCCCCTTAAGCAGGCATAAGAGTGTTTTCTAAATGTGAGACTCTGTTCTCTTTCCTAACTCAGTTCATGTGTAGCCATGTTTACATGATCTTCATAAGTGATATCTTATGATACGTTTATTTTTCTGTGTGACTTATTTCACTTAGAATCATCGTACCTGAATCCACTCATGTTGCTGCTACTTGTCTTATGACATTGATTTCATGGCTGAGGGATATTCCATCATACGTAAGTACCACAATTTTTTGAACCGTTTTTATATTTCCAGGGATATTTAAGGTGTACCCAAGTTGAGGTTCTTGTAAGCAGTGCAGGCCTAAATTTTGGGGTGGCTCTCTCTTATTGATTTTCAGTTTTCCCAAGGTATATTCCCTAGACTGGAAATGACCTTGGCTCTGTAGCTCTGTTGTTTACTTGTTTAGGGAACACAATGCACTCCTCCAGAGAGGCAGTTGGCAATTTACATCCCACCCATCAGCACTACAAGGCTTCCTGTTCTCCAGGGCCTCTCTTGCCTTTCTGAATTTTACCCATATGGTGGATGACCCTTTTGACCAGTGGGAAGTGATACTTCTTTGTAGTGAATACTTGCATTGCCCACTTGCTTGCTTGGCCAAAAAGGGCTTATGCGTTTTCTCCTGAATATACTCAGGAGAAAACACATACACCCTTTTTGGCCAAGTGCATCATTGTCGAAGTTGTGCCCCTCTTCCTGTGCTTTAAAGGCAATTCCAACGTACCTCTTGAAATCTGTTTCCTGCTATTCTGCCTCACTTTCAAGTCCGCCTCGTTGCCTTCCCTCAACAGATTTTTGGATGATAGTTGGCCTTTATAACTCTGCCAGTTTGTGAATTGCTCTGCCCCAAAGCTCCATTTATTAAATCATTTTTTGTGAGCTGAACACAAGTCCAATATTTTGGTTCAGGACCTATACTGGTTTTTGGTGGGTGGCTGAGACTTTGGTAAATTCTTCTTCCTCCCAGGAAATAAGAGTGACAGGTGCCCGTCCAAATGGCTAACAGCTACTCTCTCATTGGTTCTCCATCTTCCCTTTCATCCTTTTCCAAATTGGCAACCTGAGCACACCAAGAGGTTAAAGGTGCTGTCTCTCCAAGTTGGGAGATTGATAGTAAAGCTGTAGGAAAGTCAAATTGGAGCACCAGGAGAGGCACTATTCTTTGAGTTTTAGAGACTTTTCGTATTCACTGTGTGTCCATTCTCTAGGTTTCCCGTACATGTTATAGCTGTAGTAATATTCCCTTCAACCTGGAGAGCTGGGACCCATGGAATGGGTGCCATGCATTATTGCTTTAAAGGGTCTGCATTTGCTCACCCAATCTCACCAATACTCTCAGTCCCATATGTCCAGCCTTATGCCACATCCAGCTGTCGTTGTAGATAGGGTCATTCCAGGTTTCAACAGAGACCCTGAAGGAATTGTAAAGAATTTCCCTGTTATTTTGTTTTGTTTTCGAAATTCCTTTTTATAGTGGTTTTGAGCTGATTCTCACTGCCATGTTTATGACAGTCTAGACACACTTGATTCCCTTACAGAGACATATCAATTCATAGGTTTTAAGATTCTTACTAGTCAGATATATTCTTCTGCGGGAAATATGGGATTTTGAGTCCCTCTCACTGAGGAAGTTTTAGTTATTGGCTATTCCATAGTTGGTTTTTGGAACGGTACCTGTGCTTATATCAAACTCTGGTTTTATGCATCACCCCACCTCTCCTTCCCCCTTAAGGAGGCATGTGAGTGTTTTCTAAATGTGAGACTCTGTTCTCTTTCCTAACTCAGTTCATGTGTAGCCATGTTTACAGGATCCTCATAAGTGATATCTTATGATAAGTTTCTTTTTCTGTGTGACATATTTCACTTAGAATCATCGTACCTGAATCCACTCATTTTGCTGCTACTGGTCTTATTACATTGATTTCGTGGCTGAGGGATATTCCATCGTACGTAAGTACCACAATTTTTTGAACCATTTTTATATTTCCTGGGATATTTAAGGTTTACCCAAGTTGAGGTTCTTGTAAAGCAATGCAGCCCTAAATTTGAGTGTGGCTCTGTCTTATTGATTTTCAGGTTTCCCAAGGTATATTCCCTAGACTGGAAGTGCCCTTGGCTCTGTAGCTCTGTTGTTTACTTTTTTAGGGAACACAATGCACTCCTCCAGGGAGACAGTTGGCAATTTACATCTCGCCAATCGGCATAACAAGGCTCCGTGTTCCACAGGGCCAGTCTTGCCTTTCTGGTATTTACCCATATTGTGGATGTCCCTATTGCCCGGTGGGAAGTGATACTTCTTTGTAGTGCAGATTTGCATTGCCTGCTTGCTTGCTTGGCCAAAAAGGGCGTTTGCGTTTGCTCCTGCATATATTCAGGAGAAAATGCATACGCCCTTTTTGGCCAAGTGCATCATTGTCTAAGTTGTGCCCCACTTCCTGTGCCTTACAGGTGATTCCATCGTACCTCTTGAAATCTGTTTTCTGTTATTCTGCCTCGCTTTCAAGTCCACCTCGTTGCCTTCCTTCAACAGATTTTTGGATGATAGTTGTCCTTTATTACTTTGCCAGTTTGTGAATTGCTGTACCCTTGAGCTCCATTTTTCAACTCGTTTTTTTGTGAGCTGAATGCATGTCCAATATTTTGGTTCAGGAACTATACTGGTTCCCAGTGAGTGGTTGCCACTTTGGTTAATTCTTCTTCCTGCCAGGAAATTACAGTGACATATACCCGTCCAAATGCCTAACAGCTACTCTCTCATTGGTTCTCCCTCTTCCCTTTCATCCTCTGCCAAATTGGCAACCTGTGAGAACCAGGAGGGTAAAGGGGCTGTCTCTCCAAGTTGGGAGATTGATAGTAAAGCAGTTGGAAAGTCAAACTGGAGCACCAGGAGAGGGACTATTCGTTGAGTTTTACAAACCTTTCGTATTCACAGTGTGTCCATTCTCTAAGTTTCCCGTACATGTTATAGCTGTAGTAATATTCCCTTCAACCTGGAGAGTTGGGACCCATGGAATGGGGGCCATGCATTATTGATTTAAAGGGTCTGCATTTGCTCACCCAATCGCACCGTTCCCCTCAGTCCCAAGTGTCCAGCCTTATGCCACATCCAGCTGTCATTGTAGACAGGGTCATTCCAGGTTTCATCAGAGACCCTGAAGGAATTATAAAGAATTTCCCTGGTTTTTTGTTTTGTTTTAGAAATTCTTTTATAGTTGGTTTGAGCTGATTCTCGCTGCCCTGTTTATGCCAGTCTAGACACACTTGATTCAATTCCGGAAACATATCAATGCATAGGTTTAAGATTCTTACTAGTCAGATATATTCCTCTGTGGGAAATATGGGGTTTTGAGTCCCTATCACTGAGGAAGGTATAGGTAGTTCTTGTCTATACAATAGTTGGTTTTTGGAACGGTACCTGTGCTTATATCAAACTCTGGTTTTATGCTTCACTCCACCTCTCCTTCCCCCTTAAGCAGGCATACGAGTGTTTTCTAAATGTGAGACTCTGTTCTCTTTCCTAACTCAGTTCATGTGTAGGCATGTTTACAGGATCTTCATAAGTGATATCTTATGATAAGCTTCTTTTTCTGTGTGACTTATCTCACTTAGAATCATAGTACCTGAATCCACTCATTTTGCTGCTACTGGTCTTATGACATTGATTTCATGGCTGAGGGATATTCCATCGTACATAAGTACCACAATTTTTTGAACCATTTTTATATTTCTTGGGATATTTAAGGTGTACCCAAGTTGAGGTTCTTGTAAGCAGTGCAGCCCTAAATTTTGGTGTGGCTCTGTCTTATTGATTTTCAGGTTTCCCAAGGTATATTCCCTAGACTGGAAGTGCCCTTGGCTCTGTAGCTCTGTTCTTTACATGTTTTAGGGAACACAATGCACTCCTGCAGTGAGGCAGTTGGCAATTTACATCCCGCCCATTAGCATAACAAGGCTCTTTGTTCTCCAGGGGCTGTCTTGCCTTTCTGGTTTTTACCCATTTTGTGGATGTCCCTTTTGAACGGTGGGAAGTGATACTTCTTTGTAGTGCAGATTTGTGTTGCCCGCTTGCTTGCTTGATCAAGAAGGGCGTATGTGTTTTCTCCTGCATATATTCAGGAGAAAATGCATACGCCCTTTTTGGCCAAGTGCATCATTGTCAAAGTTGTGCCCATCTTCCTGTGCTTTACAGGTGATTCCAACGTACCTCTTGAAATCTGTTTCCTGCTATTCTGCCTCGCTTTCAAGTCCGCCACGTTGCCTTCCCTCAACAGAGTTTTGGATGATAGTTGTCCTTTTTTACTCTGCCAGTTTGTGAATTGCTGTGCCCTTGAGCTCCATTTATCAACTCGTTTTTTGTGAGCTGAACGCATGTCCAAAATTTTGGTTCAGTACCTATACTGGTTACAGGTGGGTGGCTGCAACTTTGGTTAATTCTTCTTTCTGCCGGGAAATTAGAGTGTCATATGCCCGTCCAAATGCCTAACAGCTACTCTCTCATTGGATCTCCCTCTTCCCTTTCATCCTCTGCCAAATTGGCCACCTGTGAGAACCAGGAGGTTAAAGGGGCTGTCTCTCCAAGTTGGGAGATTGATAGTAAATCAGTTGGAAAGTCAAACTGGAGCACCAGGAGAGGGACTATTTGTTGAGTTTTAGAGACCTTTCCTATTCACAGTGTGTCCCTTCTCTAGGTTTCCCGTACATGTTATAGCTGTAGTAATATTCCCTTCAACCTGGAGAGTTGGGACCCATGGGATAGGTGCCATGCATTATTGATTTAAAGTGTCTGCATTTGCTCACCCAATCTCAACAATCCCCTAAGTCCCAAGTGTCCAACCTTATGCCACATCCAGCTGTCATTGTAGACAGGGTCATTCCACGTTTCATCAGAGACCCTGAAAGAATTGCAAAGAATTTCACTGTTTTATTGTATTGTTTTTGAAATTCCATTTTATAGTGGGTTTGAGCTGATTCTCGCTGCCATGTTTATGCCTGTCTAGACACACTTTATTCCCTTACGGAAACATATCAATACATAGGTTTTAAGATTCTTAGTAGTCAGATATATTCCTCTTCGGGAAATATGGGGTTTTGAGTCCCTTTCACTGAGGAAGGTATAGGTAGGTCTTGTCTATTCCATAGTTGGTTTTTGGAACGGTACCTGTGCTTATATCAAACTCTGGTTTTATGCATCACCCCACCTCTCCTTCCCCCTTAAGCAGGAATAAGTGTGTTTTCTAAATGTGAGACTCTGTTCTCTTTCCTAACTCAGTTCATGTGTAGCCATGTTTACAGGATCTTCATAGGTGATATCTTATGATAAGCTTCTTTTTCTGTGTGACTTATTTCACTTAGAATCATCGTACCTGAATCCACTCATTTTGCTACTACTAGTCTTATGACATTGATTTCATGGCTGAGGGATATTCCATCGTACATAATTACCACAATGATTTGAACCATTTTTATATTTCCTGGGATATTTCAGGTGTACCTAAGTTGAGGTTCTTGTAAGCAGTGCAGCCCTAAATTTGAGGGTGGCTCTGTCTTATTGATTTTCAGTTTTCCCAAGGTATATTACCTAGACTGGAAGTGTCCTTGGCTCTGTAGCTCTGTTGTTTACTTGTTTTAGGGAACACAATGCACTCCTCCAGTGAGGCATTTGGCAATTTACATCCCGCCCAACTGCATAACAAGGCTCCCTGTTCTCCAGGGCCTGTCTTGCCTCTCTGGTATTTACACATTTTGTGGATGTCGCTTTTGACCGGTGGGGAGTGATACTTCTTTATAATGCAGATTTGCATTGCCCCCTTGCTTGCTAGGCCAAAAAGTGTGTATGCGTTTTGTCCTTAATATATTCAGGAGAAAACGCATATGCCGTTTTTGGCCAAGTGTATCACTGTCTAAGTTGTGCCCCTCTTCATGTGCTTTACAGATGATTCCAACGTACCTCTTGAAATCTGTTTCCTGCTATTCTGCCTCGCTTTCAAGTCCCCCTCATTGCCTTCCCTCAGCAGATTTTTGGACGATAGTTGTCCTTTATTACTCTGCCAGTTTGTGAATTGCTGTGCCCCTTAGCTTCATATTTCAACGCGTTTTTTGTGAGCTGAACGCAATTCCACAATTTTGATTCAGGACGTAATCTGGATCCTGGGGGGTGGCTGAGACTTTGGTTAATTCTCCTTCTTGCCGGGAAATTAGAGTGACATATGCCCGTCCAAATGCCTAACAGCTACTCTCTTATTGGTTCTCCCTCTTCCCTTTCATCCTCTGCCAAATTGGCAACCTGTTCGAACCAGGAGGTTAAAGGGTCTGTCTCTCCAAGTTGGGAGATTGATAGTAAAGCAGTTGGAAAGTCAAACCGGAGCACCAGGAGAGGGACTATAAGTTGAGTTTTAGAAACCTTTCGTATTTACAGTGTGTCCATTCTCTAGGTTTCCCGTACATGTTATAGCTGTAGTAATATTGACTTCAACCTGGAGAGTTGGGACACATGGAATGGGTGCCACACATTATTGCTTTAAATAGTGTGCATTTGCTCAACCAATCTCACCAATCCTCTCAGTGCCAAGTGTCCAGCCTTTTGCCATATCCAGCTGTCATTGTAGATAGGGTCATTCCAGGTTTCATTAGAGCCCCTAAAGGAATTGTAAATAATTTCCATGTTTTTCGTTTTTTTTTTTTTTTGAAATTCCTTTTTATAGTGGGTTTGAGCTGATTCTCACTGCAATGATTATGCCAGTCTAGACACACTTGATTCCATTACGGAAACATATCAATACATAGGTTTTAATATTCTTACTAGTCAGATATATTCCTCTGTGGGAAATATCGTGTTTTGAGTACCTTTCACTGAGGAAGGTGTAGGTCTTGTATATTCCATAGTTGGTTTTTGGAATGGTACGTGTGGTTATATCAAATGCTGGTTTTCTGGAGCACCCCACCTCATCTTCCCGCTTAAGCAGGCATAAGAGTGTTTTCTAAATGTGAGACTCTGTTCGCTTTCCTAACTCTGTTCATGTGTAGCTATGTTTAGAGGACCTTCATAAGTGATATCTTATGATAAGTTTCTTTATCTGTGTGACTTATCTCAGTTAGAATCATCGTACCTGAATCCACTCATTTTGCTGCTACTGGTCTTACGACATGGATTTCATGGCTGAGGGATATTCCATCGTACGTAAGTACCACAATTTTTTGAACCATTTTTATATTTCCTGGGATATTTAAGGTGTACCCAAGTTGAGGTTCTTGTAAGCAGTGCAGCCCTACATTTTGGGGTGGCTCTGTCTTACTGATTTTCTGCTTTCCCAAGATATATTCCCCAGACTGGAAGTGCCCTTGGCTCTGTAGCTCTGTTGTTTACTTGTTTTAGGGAACAGAATGCACTCCTCCAGAGAGGCAGTTGGCAATTTACATCCCGCCCATCAGCATAACAAGGCTCCCTGTCCTCCAGGGCCTGTCTTGCCTTTCTGGTTTTTACCCATTTTGTGGATGAACCTTTTGACAAGTGGGAAGTGATACTTTGTAGTGTAGATTTGCATTGCCACCATGCTTGCTTGGCAAAAAAGGGTGTATGCGTTTTCTCCTGAATATATTCAGGAGAAAACGCATACGCCCTTTTTGGCCAAGTGCATCATTGTCGATGTTGTGCCCCTCTTCCTGTGCCTTAAATGCGATTCCAACGTACGTCTTGAAATCTGTTTCCTGCTATTCTGCCTCGCTTTCAAGTCCGCCTCGTTGCCTTCCCTCAACAGATTTTTGGACGATAGTTGTCCTTTATTACTCTGCCTGTTTGTGAATTGTTGTGCCAGTGAGCTACATTATTTAACTCGTTTTTTTGTGAGCTGAACGCAAGTCCAATATTTTGGTTCAGGACCTATACTGGTTCCCAGTGGGTGGCTGAGACTTTGGTTATTTCTTCTTCTTCCCGCGAAGTAAGAGTGACATATGCCCGTCCAAATGTCTAACAGCTACTCTCTCACTGGTTCTCCCTCTTCCCTTTCATCCTCTGCCAAATTGGCAACCTGTGCGAACCAGCAGGTTAAAGTTGCTGTCTCTCCAAGTTGGGAGATTGATAGTAAAGCAGTTGGAAACTCAAATGGGAGCACCAGGAGAGGGACTATTCGTTGAGTTTTAGAAACCTTTCGTATTCACACTGTGTCCATTTTCTAGGGTTCCCGTACATATTATAGCTCTAGTAATATGCCCTTAAACCTGGCCTGTTGGGACACATGGAATGGGTGCCACACATTATTGCTTTTAAGGGTCTATATTTGCTCACCCAATCTCACCAATCCTCTCAGTGCCAAGTGTCCAGCCTTATGCCACATACAGCTGTCACTGTAGATAGGGTCATTCCAGGTTTCATCAGTGACCCTGAAGGTATTGTGTAAGAATTGTTCTGTTTTTATGTTTTGTTTTGAAATTCATTTTTATATTGGGTTTGAGCTGATTCTCCCTGCCATGTTTATGTCATTCTAGACACACTTAGTTACCTTACGGAGACATATCAATACATAGGTTTTAAAATTCTTACTAGTCAGATATATTTCTCTGCGGGGAATAGGGATGTTGGGTTCCGTTCTCTGAGGAAGGAGTAGGGCTTGTCTCTTTTGTTTTTGGATTATGGAACGGTACCTGTGCTAATATCAAACTTTTGTTTTGTGCATGTCCCCACCTGTCTTTCCCCTTAAGCAAGCGTTAGAGTGTTTTCTAAATCTGAGACTCTGTTCTCTTCCCTAATTCAGTTCATATGTAGCCATGATTACATTCCCTTCATAAGTGATATCTTATGTCAGAATGCACCATGGCCCTTGTCATAATAATGCTTCATGACCCGTGTCATCACAATGATCCATGCCTTGGTTATCAAAATGCTCCATGTCCCTTGTCATCAAAATTATCCACGTCCTTCTCATCACAATGCTACATGACAATTCTCA
The DNA here is from genome assembly GCF_964341445.2 of Mesoplodon mirus. Taxonomy (NCBI): domain Eukaryota; kingdom Metazoa; phylum Chordata; class Mammalia; order Artiodactyla; family Ziphiidae; genus Mesoplodon; species Mesoplodon mirus. The sequence goes on from NW_028295467.1 coordinate 98,143, forward strand.
TCAAAATGTTACATGGTCTTGTCATCACAATTCTCCATTCTCTTAACATTGCAATGATCCATGCCCTTGTCATCACAATGCTCCATGCCTTTGTCATCACATTGCTCCATGACCCCTGTCATCACATTGCTCCCTGACACCTGTCATCACAATGCTTCATGACCCTTGTCATTGCAGTGCTCCATGATGCTCGACATCAAAATTACCCAAGGTCTTCTCATCACAATGCTCCACGGTTTTGCCATCACCATGCTCCATGCCTTGTCATCTCAAAACTCAATGTCCCTTTTCCTCACAATTCTCCTCGTCCTTGTCATTACAATGCTCCATGGCACTTCACATCACAATGATATATGCTATTGTCATCACAATACTCCATGCACTTGTCATCGCAATGCTCCATGACCCCTGTCATAGGAAGCTCCATGCGCTTTTCATCAAAATGTTTCACGACCAAGACATTAAAATTCTCAATGGCCCTTGATATCACAATGCTTCATGCCCTTGTCATCACAATGCTCCTTTACTTTGTCACAACAATCCTCCATAACAATTGGCATCACAATGCTCCATGATATTGTCATCAAACTGGAACATGACATATTTCATCACAATGCTCCCTGACACCTTTCTTCACAATAATCCATGACCTTGTCATCACAGTGCTCCATGACCTTGTCATCACAATGTGCCATGCCCATTCTTATCACAATAATCCAAGAAACTTGTCAGACCAATGCTCCATGCCACTTTTCATCACAATGCTCCATGAACGCTGTCAGCAAAATGCACCATGCCCATCATCATAATGCTTCATGCTATTGTCTTCACAATGAAATCAAAAAGCTCCATGACATCTGTCATCACAATGTTGCAAACCCTTGTGATCACAATGTCCCATAACACTTGTCATCACAATGCCCCATGACGCTGGTCACCACAGTTATCCATGGGCTTCTCATCACAATGCACCATGCCTTTTGTCAACATAATGCTCAATACCATTGTCAACACAATGCTCTCTGACTATTGACCTCAGTATGCCCCGTGCACTCTTTCATGACAAGGCTCCATGCCTTTTCCATCACAATGATCCATGTCTTTTTCATCAAATTGCTCCATGACCCTGTCATCAGAATGCTCCAAGCACTTCTCATCACAATTCACAATGACATTGTCATCAAAACGTTCCATGACCATTGTCATCACAAAGATCCATGACCCTTGGCATCACAATGTTCCATTTCATTGTCATCACAGTGCTCCATGAACGCTCTCATCACATTGCTCCATGCCCTTGTCTTCACAAAGCTCCATGACACATGTCATCAGAATGCTTCATGTCCTTCTCATCACAATGCTCCTTGCCCTTGCCATCACAATGCTCAATTACCACATTCATCACAATGCTCCATGACCCCTGCCATCACGATGTTCCATGGCCTTGTCATCACAAAGCTCCATGACCGTTCTCATCACAATGCTCCAAGAACCCTGTAATCACAATGCTGTATGCCCCTTTTCATCTCAATGATCCATGAACACTGTCATCACAATGCACCATGCCCATCATCATAATGCTTCATGCTATTGTCATCACAATGAAATCAAAATGCTCCATGACCTCTGTCATAACAATACTCCAAACACTTGTGACCACAATATTCCATAACACTTGTCATCACAATGCCCCATGACACGTGTCATCACAATTATCAATGGTCTTCTCATCACAATGCTCCATGACCTCTGTCATCACAATGCTCAATACACTTGTCATCAAAATGCTTCCTGACACTTGTTGTCTGTATGTTCCTTGAACCCTGTAGTGACAAGGCTCCATGCTTTTTTCATCACAATGATCCATGGGCTTTTCATCACAATGCTCCAAGATCCCTGTAATCACAATGCTCCATGCCCTTGTCATAAAAAATCTCCATGACGCATGTCATCAGAATGCTCCATGGCCTTCTCATCACAATGCTCCATGCCTTAGACATCACAATGCTCCAAGACCCCTGTAATCACAATGCTCCATGCCCCTTTTCATCAGAATGCTCCATGAGACTTGTCATCACAAGTCTCCATTGTCTTCTCATCACAATGCTCCAGGACCTTGTCATCACCATGCTCCATTCCCTTGTCATCACAATGTTCCATGACCCCTGTCATCACAATAATCCATGAATATTTTCACCCCAATGCTCCACGACCTACTCATCACAATGCTCCATGGCCAATATCATCACAATGCTCCATGACCACTGTCATCACAACACTACATGACACCTGACAACACAATGATCTGGGACTCTTGTCATCACAATGCTCCATTCCGTAGTCATCACAATGCTATATGACCCCTGTCATCACAACACTACATGAATATTTTCAGCCCAGTGCTCCATGACCCTTCTCATCACAATGATCCATGCCATTGTCATCCCAATGCTACATGACCCCGTATTCACAATGCTCCGTGACGCTTGTCATCACAGTGCTCCATGACACCTGTCATCACAATTCTCCATGCCTTTGTCAGCAAAATGCTACATAACCTGGTCATTACAATGCTCTATGCGCTTGCCAGCACAATACTCCATTTCCATTGTCATCACATTCCTCCATGAACCTTGGGATCACATTGCTTCATGCCCTTGTCATCACAATGCTCCATGATCCTTGAAATCCTAATGATCCATGACCTCTGTCATCACAATGCTCCAAACACTTGTGATCACAGTGTTCCATAACACTTCTCATCACAATGCTCCATGATGCCTGTCATCACAATACTCCATGCACTTTTCATCACAGTGCTCCATGACCTTTGTCATCACAATTCTCAATACACTTGTCATCAAAATGCTCCCTGACACTTGTCGTCAGAATGCTCCTTGAACCCTGTCACGAAAAGGCTCCATGCCTTTTTCATCACAATGCCCCATGGCGTTTTCATCACAATGCTCCATGCCATTGTCATCAAAATACTCCACAAGCTTGTCATCAGAATGCTCCATGACCCTTGTCATCACAATTCTCCATGCACTTGTCAGCACAATGCTCCCTGACTCTTGTCATCACAGTGCTCCAAGCCATTGTCATCACAATTGGCCATTACATATGTCATCACAATGCTACCTGACACATGTCTTCTCAGTACTGCATGACCTGGTCATCACAATGCTCCATGCCCTTTTCATCACAATGCGCCATTCCAACTGTCATCACAATAATCCATGAAACTTATTAGACCAATGTTCCATGCCCTTGTCATCAAAACGCTCCTTGCCCTTGTTATCACAATGCTCCATGGCCCCTGTCATCACAATGCTCCGTGACTCCAGTCATCACAGTGCTTCATGACCTTTGTCATCACAATGGTCCATGCCCTCGTCAGCAACAGTCTCTGTGACCTTTTTAACCACAATGCTCCATGAACTTTTCATCACAATGCTCTTTGACCCTTGTCATCACAATGCTCCATGACACATGTCATCACAATTCACCATGCGCTTGTCATCACAGTGCTCCACAATCTTGTCATCACAATGCTCCTTAAAATTTGTCATCACAATGCTCCATGCACTTCTCATCAAAATGCTCTCTCACCACTGATATCACAATGCTACATCACTATTTGTCACAATACTCCCTCACCCCTGTCATCACAATGTTCCATGACTCCTGTCATCACAATGCTACATGCACTTATCATCACAATGTTTGATGATCCCTGACATCACAGTGTTCCATAACACCTGTAATCAAAATGTTTCATGACACTTTTCATCAATTTGCTCCAAGACCCTGTCATCAGAATGCTCCCTGCCCTTCTCCTCACAATGCACAACGCCCTTGCCATCTAAATGCTCCATCTCCTTTGTCATCACAAAGATCCATGACCCTTGGCATCACAATGCTCCATGTCATTGTCATCACCATGCTCCATGAACGCTCTCATCACATTGCTCCATGCCCTTGTCTTCTAAAAGCTCCATGACACATGTCATCAGAATTCTCCATGGCCTTCTTATCACAATGCTCCATGCCCTTGCCATCACAATGCTCCATTACCACTCTCATAACAATGCTCCATGACCCCTGCCATCACGATGTCCCATGGCCTTTTCATCTCAAAGCTCCATGACCCTTCTCATCACAATGCTCCAAGAACCCTGCAGTCACAATGCTCTATGCCCTTTTTCATCTCAATGATCCATGAACCCTGTCATCACAATGCACCATGCCCATCATCATAATGCTTCATGCTATTGTCATCACAATGAAATCAAAATGCTCCATGACCTCTGTCATAGCAATGATCCAAACCCTTGTGATCACAATATTCCCTATCACTTGTCATCACAATGCCCCATGACACTCGTCATCACAATTATCAATGGTCTTCTCATCACAATGCTCAATACACTTGTCATCAAAATGCTCCCTGACACTTGTTGTCTGTATGCTCCTTGAACCCTGTCATGACAAGGCTCCATGCCTTTTGCATCACAATGATCCATGCCTTTTTCATCACAATGCTCCAAGACCCATGTAATCACAATGCTCCTTGCCCTTGTCATCACAAAGCTCAATGATGCATGCCATCAGAATGCTCCTTGGTCTTCTCCTCACAATGCTCCATGCCTTTGTCATCACAATGTGCCAAGACCCCTCTAATCACAATGCTCCATGTCCCTTTTCATCAGTATGCTCCATGAGACTTGCAATCACAAGGCTCCATGGTTTTGCCATCACAATGCTCCAGGACCTTGTCATCACAATGCTTCTCGACCTTATCATGAAAATTTTCAATGTCCCTTGTCATCATAATGCTCCAAGCCCTAATCATCAAAATGCTCCATTATATTTGTCATCACAATTCTCCATTACATTTTCCATCACAATGCTCCATGCCATTGTAATCGCAATGGACCATGATATATGTCATCACAATGCTCCTTGACAACTGTCTTCACAATACTCCATGACGTTCTCATCAAAATGCTCCAGGCCCTGGTCATCACAATGCACCATGCCCACTGTCATCACAATAATCTATGAAACTTGTCAGAAAATTGCTCCATGCCCCTGTCATCACAATGCTCCATGCCCTTGTCATCAAAAAGCTACATGACCCCTGTCTTCACAATGCTTCGTGACTCCAGTCATCACAATGTTTCATAACGTTTGTCATCAGAGTGGTCTATGCCCGCGTCATCACAAGGCTCTGTGACATTTGTAACCACAATGCTCCCTGAAATTTTCATCACAATTCTCTGTGACCCTTGTCATCATAATGCTCCATGTCTTTTTCAGAACAATTCTCCATGACCATTGACATCACAATGTGCCACGTGCATTTCATCACAACGGTCCACAACTTTGCCATTGCAATGCTCCCTAAACTTTGTAATCACAATGCTCCATGCACTTCTCATCAAAATGCTCTCTCACCAGAGATATCACAGTGTTCCATCGCTAGTCATCACAATACTCCCTCACCCCTGTAATCACAATGTTCCTTGACCCTGTCATCACACTGCTACATCCCCTTATCATCACAATGTTGCATGACCCATGACATCACAATGTTCCATAACCCCTGTCATCAAAATGCTCAATGACCCTTTTCATCCCAAAGTTCCAAGACCCCTGACATCACAATGTTCTATAACCCCTGCAATCAAAATGTTCCTTTACACTTTTCATCAAATTGCTGCATGACCCGGTCATCAAAATGCTCCCTGCCCTTCTCATCACAATGCACCATGCCCTTGTCATCAAAATGCTCCATGACTTGTCATCACAAACTCCATGACTCTTGGCATCACAATGCTCCATGTCATTGTCATCACAATGCTCCATGAACCCTCTAATAACTTTCCTCAATGCCCTTGTCATCACAAAGCTCTATGACACTTGTCATCACAATGCTCGATGCCCTTCTCATCACAATGCTCCATGCCCTTGTCATTACAATCCTGCATGACCCATGTATCATAGTGTTCCATACCCTTGACTTCAAAGAGCTCCATGCCCACTCTCATCACAATAATCCAAGAAACATTTCAGACCAATGTTCCATGCCCTTCTCATCACAATGCACAATGACCTTGCCATCAAAATGTTCTATGACCATTGTCATCACAAAGATCCATGACCCTTGGCATCACAATGTTCCATGTCAATTTCATCACAATGCTCCATGAACGCTCTCATCACATTGCTCCATGCCCTTGTCTTCACAAATCTCCATGACAAATGTCATCAGAATGCTCCATGTCCTTCTCATCACAATGCTCCATGCCCATGCCATCACAATGCTCAATTACCCCAGTCATCACAATGCTCCATGACCCCAGCCATCACGATGTTCCTTGGCCTTGTCATCACAAAGCTCCATGACCCTTCTCATCACAATGCTCCAAGAACCCTGTAATCACAATGCTGTATGCCCCTTTTCATCTCAATGATCTATGAACACTGTCATCACAATGCACCATGCCCATCATCATAATGCTTCATGCTATTGTCATCACAATGAAATCAAACTGCTCCATGACCTCTGTCATAACCATGCTCCAAAACCTTGTGACCACAATATTCCATAACACTTGTCATCACAATGCCCCATGACGCGTGTCATCACAATTATCAATGGTCTTCTCATCACAATGCTCCATGACCTCTGTCATCACCATGCTCAATACACTTGTCATCAGAATGCTTCCTGACACTTGTTGTATGTATGTTCCTTGAACCCTGTCATGACAAGGCTCCATGCGTTTTTCATCACAATGATCCATGGCCTTTTCATCACAATGCTCCAAGACACATTTAATCTCAATGCTCCATGCCCTTGTCATCAAAAACTGAATGATGCATGCCATCAAAATTCTCCTTGGTCTTCTCCTCACAATGCTCCATGACCTTGTCATCACAATGTTCCAAGATCCCTGTAATCACAATGCTTCATGCCCTTGTCATCAAAAAACTCCATGACGCATGTCATCAGAATGCTCCATGTCCTTCTCATCACAATGCTCCGTGCATTAGTCATCACAATGGTCCAAGACCCCTGTAATCACAATGCTCCATGCCCCTTTTCATCAGAATGCTCCATGAGACTTGTCATCACAACTCTCCATTGTCTTCTCATCACAATGCTCCAGGACCTTGTCATCACCAAGCTCCATCCCCTTGTCATCACAATGCTCCATGACCCCTGTAATAACAAAAATTCATGAATATTTTCAGCCCTATGATCCACGACCTACTCATCACAATGCTCCATGGCCAATATCATCACAATGCTCCATGACCACTGTCATCACAACACTACATGACACCTGACAACACAATGATCTGGGACTCTTGTCATCACAATGCTCCATTCCGTAGTCATCACAATGCTTTATGACCCCTGTCATCACAACACTCCATGAATATTTTCAGCCCAGTGCTCCATGACCCGTCTCATCACAATGATCCATGCTATTGTCATCCCAATGCTCCATGACCCAGTATTCACAATGCTCCATGACGCTTGTCATCACAATGCTCCATGCCTTTGTCAGCAAAATGCTACATGAACTTGGCATTACAATGCTCTATGCGCTTGTCAGCACAATACTCCATTTCCATTGTCATAACAATCCTCCATGAATCTTGGGATCATATTGCTTCATGCCCTTGTCATCACAATGCTCCATGCTCCTTGAAATCCCAATGATCCATGACCTCTGTCATCACAATGCTCCAAACACTTGTGATCACAGTGTTCCATAACACTTCTCATCACAACGCTCCATGATGCCTGTCATCACAATACTCCATGCCCTTTTCATCACAATGTTCCTTGACATTTGTCATCACAATTCTCAATACACTTGTCATCAAAATGCTCCCTGACACTTGTCGTCAGAATGCTCCTTGAACCCTGTCACGAAAAGGCTCCATTCCTTTTTCATCACAATGCCCCATGCCGTTTTCATCACAATGCTCCATGCCATTGTCATCAAAATACTCCACAAGCTTGTCATCAGAATGCTCCATGACCCTTGTCATCACAATTCTCCATGCACTTGTCAGCACAATGCTCCCTGACCCTTATCATCACAATGCTCCAAGCCATTGTCATCACAATGGGCCATTACATATGTCATCACAATGCTACCTGACACGTGTCTTCACAATACTGCATGACCTGGTCATCACAATGCTCCATGATCTTGTCATCACAAAGCTCAATGACGCATGTCATTAGAATGCTCCATGGCCTTCTCATCCAAATGCTCCATGCCCTTGTCATTACAGTGCCCCAAGAACCCTGTAATCACAATGTTCCATACCCCTTTTCATCTCAATGCTCCATGAACCCTGTCATAACAATGCATCATACCCTTCATCACAATGCTTCCGGCAATTGTCACCACAGTGAAATAAAAATTCTCCATGACCTCTGTCATCACAATGCTCCATGACCCCTGTCATCAAAATACTCCATGAACATTTTCAGCCCAATGCTCCATGACCCTTGTCATCACAATGATCCATGCCCTTGTCATCCCAATGCTCCATGACCCCTGTATTCACAATGCTCTGTGACGCTTGTCATCACAGTGCTCCATGACACCAGTCATCACAATACTCCATGCCCTTGTCATCCCAATGCTCCATGATCCCTTTATTCATAATGCTCCGTGACGCTTTTCATCACAGTGCTCCATGACACCTGTCATCACAATGTTCCATGCCTTTGTCAGCAAAATGCTACATGACCATGTCATTACCATGCTCAATGTGCTTGTCATCACAATACTCCATTACCATTGTCATCACAATCCTCCATGAATCTTGGGATCACATTGCTACATGGCCTTGTCATCACAATACTCCATGCTCCTTGAAATCAAAATGATCCATGACCTATGTCATCACAATGCTCCAAACCCTTGTGATCACAATGTTCCATAACACTTGTCATCCCAACGCTCCATGATGCCTGTCATCACAATACTCCATGCACTTTTCATCACAATGCTCCATGACCTTTGTCATCACAATTCTCAATACACTTGTCATCACAATGCTCCCTGACACTTGTCGTCAGAATGCTCCTTGAACCCTGTCACGAAAAGGTTCCATGCATTTTTCAACACAATGCCCCATGCCATTTTCATCACAATGCTCCACGCCACTGTCAGCAAAAAACTCCACAAGCTTATCATGGGAATGTTCCATGACCCTTGTCATCACAATTCTCCATGCACTTGTCAGCACAATGCTCCCTGACCCTTGTCATCTCAATGCTCCAAGCCACTGTCATCACAATGCACCATTACCTTTGTCATCAGAATCCTCCATGACACCTGGCATCACAATGCTCCTTGCCATTGTCATCACAATGCGCCATTACATATGTCATCACAATGCTTCCTGACACCTCTCTTCACAATACTGCATGACCTGGTCATCACAATACTCCATGCCCTTGTCACCACAATGCACCATTCCAACAGTCATCGCAATAATCCATGAAACTTATTAGACCAATGCTCCATGCCCTTGTCATCACAATGCTCCATGCAATTTTCATCACAATGCTCTTTGATCCTTGTCATCACAATGCTCTATGCCTTTCTCAGCGCAATGCTCTGTGACCCTTGTCATCACAATGCTCCATGCGCTTGTCAGCACGATGCTCCATGACACATGTCATCATAATGCACCATGCGCTTGTCATCACAGTGCTCCACAAGCTTGTCATCACAATGCTCCATAAAACTTATCATCACAATGCTCCATGCACTTCTCATCAAAATGCTCTCTCACCACAGATATCACAATGTTACATCACTATTCGTCACAATACTCACTCACCCCTGTTATCACAATGTTCCATGACCCCTGTCATCACAATGTTAAATGCACTCATCATCACAATGTTCGATGACCCCTGACATCACAATGCTCCATAACCCCTGTCATCAAAATGTTCCATGACACTTTTCATCATAATGCTCCATGACCCCTGACATCACAATGTTCCATAACCCCTGTCATCAAAATGTTCCATGACACTTTTCATCAAATTGCTCCATGACCCTGTCATCACAATGCTCCCTGCCCTTCTCATCACAATGCACAACGTCCTTGTCATCCAAATGCTCCATGACCTTTGTCATTACTAAGATCCATGACCCTTGGCATCACAATGCTCCATGTCATTGTCATCACAGTGCTCCATGAACACTCTCATCGCATTGCTCCATGCCCTTGTCATCACAAAGCTCCATGACACATGTCATCAGAATGCTCCATGGCCTTCTCATCACAATGCTCCATGCCCTTGCCGTCACAATGCTCCAGTACCCCTGTCATAACAATGCTCCATGACCACTGCCATCACGATGTTCCGTGGCCTTCTCATCACAAGGCTCCATGACTCTTCTCATCACAATGCTCCAAGACCCCTGTAATCACAATGCTCCATGCCCATTTTTCATCTCAATGATCCATGAACCCTGTCATCACAATGCACCTTGCCCATCATCATAATGCTTCAGGCTATTGTCATCACAATGAAATCAAAATGCTCCATGACCTCAGTCATAACAATGCTCCAAACCCTTGTGATCACAATATTCCATAACACTTGTCGTCACCGTGCCCCATGACACTCGTCATCACAATTATCCATTGTTTTCTCATCACAATGCTCCATGACCTTTGTCATCACAATAATCCATACACTTGTCATCAAAATGCTCCCTGATACTTGTTGTCTGTATGCTCCTTGAACCCTGTCATGACAAGGCTCCATGCCTTTTTCATCACAGTGATCCATGCCCTTTTCATCACAATGCTCCAGGACCCATTTAAACACAATGGGCCATGCACTTGTCACCACAAAGCTCAATGACACATGTCTTCAGAATGCTCCTTGGCCTTCTCCTCACAATGCTCCATGCCCATGTCATCACAATGTTCCAAGACCCCTGTAATCACAATGGTCCATGCCCCTTTTCATCAGTATGCTCCATGAGATTTGTTATCACAAGTCTCTGTGGATTTCTCATCACAATGCTTCAGGAACTTGTCATCACAATGCTTCACGACCTTGTTCTGAACATTCTCAATGGCCCTTGTCATCATAATGCTCCAAGCCCTAGTCCTCACAATGCTCCATTATATATGTCATCAAAATCCTCAAATACATTTGGCATCACAATGCTCCCTGCCATTGTCATTGCAGTGGACCATGACATATGTCATCACAATGCTCCCTGACACCTGTCTTTACAATACTCCATGACTTTCTCATCACAATGATCCATGGCCTTGTCATCCCAATGCTCCATGACCCCTGTATTCACAATGCACCGTGACGCTTGTCATCACAGTGCTCCATGACACCTGTCATCACAATGCTCCGTGACGCTTGTCATCACAGTGCTCCATGGCACCTGTCATCACAATGCTCCATGAATTTGTCAGCAAAATGCTACATGACCTTGTCATTACAATGCTCTATGCGCTTGTCATCACAATACTCCATTTCCATTGTCATCACAATCCTCCATGAACCTTGAGACCACATTGCTTCATGCCCTTGTCATCACAATGCTCCATGCTCCTTGAAATCAAAATGATCCATGTCCTCTGTCATCACAATGCTCCAAACTCATGTGATCCCAACGGTCCATAACACTTGTCATCACAATGCTCCATGATGCCTGTCATCACAAAATTCCATGCCCTTTTCATCAGAGTGCTCCATGACATTTGTCATCACAATGCTCAGTACACTTGTCATCACAATGCTCCCTGACACATGTCATCAGAATGCTCTTTGAACCCTGTCACGAAAAGGCTCCATGCCTTTTTCATCACAATGCCCCATTCCGTTTTCATCACAATGCTCCGTGACCATTGTCATCAAAATGCTCCATGACTTTGTCTGAAAAATGTTGCATAACCCTTGTCATCACAATGTGCCATTCGCTTTTCATCACAACGGTCCAGAAAATTGTCATTGCAATGCTCCATAAACCTTGTAATCACAATGATCCATACACTTCTCATCAAAATGCTCTCTCACCAGAGATATCAGTGTTCCATCACTAGTTGTCACAATACTCCCTCACCACTGTAATCACAATGTCCCATGACCCCTGTCATTACAATGCTACATCCCTTTATCATCACAAAGTTCCATGACCCCTGACATCACAGTATTCTATAACCCCTGTCATCAAAATGTTCCAATACACTTTCCATGATATTGCTGCATGACCCTGTCATCAAAATACTCCCTGCCCTTCTCATCACAATGTAAAATGCACTTGTCATCAAAATGCTCCATGACCTTTGTCATTACAAAGCGCCATGACACTTGGCATCACAATGCTCCATGTCATTGTCATCAGAATGCTCCATGAACCCTCTCATCACATTGCTCCATGCCTTGTCATCACAAAGCTCCATGACAATTGTCATCACAATGCTCAATGCCTTTCTCATCACAATGCCCCTTTACCTTGTCATTACAATCCTCCATGACACTTGTCATCACAATGCTCAATGCCTTTCTCATCACAATGCCCCATGACTTTGTCATTACAATCCTCCATGACCCATGTATCACAGTGTTCCATGCCCTTCTCATCACAATGCTCCATTACCCCTGTCATAACCATGCTCCATGACTCTGTGATCACAATGTTCCACGGCCTTGTCATCACAAAGCTCCATGACGCATGTCATCAGAATGCTCCATCGCCTTCTCTTCACAATGCTCCATGCCCTTGTCATCACAATGCTCCAAGACCCCAGTAATCACAATGCTCCATGCCCCTTTTCATCAGAATGCTCCATGAAACTTGTCATCACAAGTCTCCATGGTCATCTCATCACAATGCTCCAAGACATTTTCATCAGCATGCTCCATTCCCTTGTCATCACAATGCTCCATGACCCCAGTCATCACAATTCTCCATGAATATTTTCAGGCCAATGCTCCATGAATATTTTCAAGCCAATGCTCCATGACCTTCTCATCACAATGCTCCATGACCAATATCATCACAATGCTCCATGATCACTGTATCACAACACTACATGACACCTGACAACACAATGATCCGGGACTCTTGTCATCACAATGCTCCATGACCCATCTATTCAAAATGCTATGTGACGCTTGTCATCACAGTGCTCCATGACACCTGTCATCACAATGCTCCATGCCTTTGTCAGCAAAATGCTACATGACCTTTCCATTACAATGCTCTATGCGCTTGTCATCACAATACCAATTTACCATTGTCATCACAATCATCCATGAAACTTGGGATCACATTGCTCCATGCCCTTGTCATCACAATGCTCCATGCTCCTTGAAATCAAAATGATCCATGACCTCTGTCATCACAATGCTCCAAACCCTTGTGATCACAATGTTCCATAGCACTTGTCATCACAACGCTCCATGGTGCCTGTCATCAAATACTCCATGCCTTTTTCATCACAATGCTCCACGACCATTGTCATCACAATTCTCAATACACTTGTCATCACAATGCTCCCTGACACTTGTCGTCAGAATGCTCCTTGAACCCTTTCACGAAAATGCTCCATGCCTTTTTCATCACAATGCCCCATGCCGTTTTCATCACAATGCTCCATGCCATTGTCAACAAAATACTCCACAAGCTTGTCATCAGAATTTTCCATGACCCTTGTCATCACAATGCTCCATGCACTTGTCAGCACAATGCTCCCTGACCCTTGTCATCAAAATGCTCCAAGCCATTGTCATCACAATGCTCCATTACCTTTGCCATCAGAAACCTCCATGACACTTGGCATCACAATGCTCCATGATATTGTCATCACAATGGGCCATTACATATGTCATCACAGTGCTCCCTGACACCTCTCTTCACAATACTGCCTCACCTGGTCATCACAATGCTACATGCCATTGTCATCACAACGCTCCATGTCCTTGTTATCACAGTGCTCCATGACAACTGTCATCACAATGCTCTGTGACACCAGTCATCACATTGCTTCATTACCTTTGTCATCACAATGGTCCATGCCCTCACCATCAACAGTCTCTGTGACATTTTAACCACAATGCTCAACGAACATTTCATCACAATGCTCTTTGACCCTTGTCATCACAATGCTCTATGCCTTTCTCAGCACAATGCTCCATGCCGTCGTCACCGAAATGCTCCATGACCCTTGTCATCACAAAGCTCCATGCGCTTGTCAGCACGATGCTCCATGACACATGTCATCATAATGCACCATGCGCTTGACATCACAGTGCTCCACAAGCTTGTCATCACAATGCTCCATAAACCTTATCATCACAATGCTCCATGCACTTCTCATCAAAATGCTCTCTCACCACAGATATCACAATGTTACATCACTCTTCTTCACAATACTCACTCACCCCTGTTATCACAATGTTCCATGACCCCTGTCATCACAATGCTACATGTACTTATCATCACAATGTTCGATGACCCCTGACATCACAATGCTCCATAACCCCTGTCATCAAAATGCTCCATGACACTTTTCATCATAATGCTCCATGACCCCTGACATCACAATGTTCCATAACCCCTGTCATCAAAATGTTCCATGACACTTTTCATCAAATTGCTCCATGACACTGTCATCACAATGCTCCCTGCCCTTCTCATCACAATGCACAACGCCCTTGTCATCCAAATGCTCCATTACCTTTGTCATCACAAAGATCCATGACCCTTGGCATCACAATGCTCCATGTCATTGTCATCACAATGCTCCATGAACCCTTTCATCACATTGCTCAATGCCCTTGTCATCACAAAGCTCCATGACACATGTCATCAGAATGCTCCATGCCCTTCTCATCACAATTCTCCATGCCCTTGCAATTACAGTCCTCCATGAACCATGTATCACAGTGTTCCGTGCCCTTGTCATCACAATGCTCCATGCCCACTCTCATCACAATAATCCATGAAATATTTCAGAACAATGCTCAATGCCCTTCTCATCACAATGATCCATTACATCTGTCATAACAATGCTCCATGATCCCTGCCTTCACAATGTTCCACAGCCTAGTCATCACAATGCTCCATGACCCTTGTCATCACAATGCTCCAAGACCCCTGTAATCACAAAGCTCCATGCACTTGTCATCACAAATCTCCATGACGCATGTCATCAGAATGTTCCATGGCCTTCTCCTCACAATGCTCCATGCCCTTGTCATCACAATGCTCCAAGACCCCTGTAATCACAATGCTCCATGCCCCTTTTCATCAGAATGCTCCATGAGACTTTTCATCACAAGTCTCCATGGTCATCTCATCACAATACTCCAGGACATTCTCATCACCATGCTCCATTCCCTTGTCATCAGAATGCTCCATGAGCCATGTCATCACAATAATGCATGAATATTTTCAGCCCAATGCTCCATGACCTACTCATCACAATGCTCCATGACGAATATCATCACACTGCTCCATGACCACTGTCATCACAACACTCCATGAGACCTGACAACACAATGATCCGGGACTCTTGTCATCACAAATCTCAAAGACCCCTGTAATCACAATGCTCCATGACACCTGTCATCACAATGCTCCATGCACTTGTCATCACCATTCTCCATGCACTTGTCATCACAATGCTCCCTGACCCATGTCATCACAATGCTCCAAGCCATTGTCATCACAGTATTCCATTACCTTTGTCATCACAATCCTCCATGACACTTGGCATCACAATGTTCCATGCCATTGTCATCACAATTGGCCATTACATATGTCATCAAAATGCTCCCTGACACCTCTCTTCACAATACTGCATGACCTGGTCATCACAAAGCTCCATGCCCTTGTCATCACAATGCGCCATTCCAAATTTCATCACAACAATCCATGAAATTTATTAGACTAAGGTTCCATGCCCTTGTCATCACAATGCTCCATGCCATTGTTATCACAATGCTCCCTGACTCCTGTCATCACAGTGCTCCGTGACTCAAGTCATCGCAATGATTCATGACCTTTGTCATCACAATGGTCCATGCCCTTGTCATCAACAGTCTCTGTGACCATTTTAACCACAATGCTCCATGAACTATTCATCACAATGCTCTTTGACCCTTGTCATCACAATGCTCTATGCCTTTCTCAGCACAATGCTCCATGACCCTTGTCATCACAGTGCTCCATGCGCTTGTCAGCACAATGCTCCATGACACATGTCATCACAATGCACCATGCGCTTGTCATCACAGTGCTCTACAATCTTGTCATCACAATGCTCCATCAACATCTCATCAAAATGCTCTCTCACCACTGATATCACAATGCTACATCACTATTTGTCACAATACTCGCTCACCCCTGGCATCACAATATCCCATGACTCCTGTCATTACATTGCTATATGCACTTATCATCACAATGTTCAATGAACCCTGACATCACAATGTTCCATAACATCTGTCATCAAAATATTCCATGACAATTTTTATCAAATTGCTCCATGACCCTGTCATCACAATACTCCCTGACATTCTCATCACAATGCACAACGCCCTGGCCATCAAAATGCTCCATGACCTTTGTCATCACAAAGATCCATGACCCTTGGCATCACATTGCTCCATGCCCTTGTCTTCACAAAGCTCCATGACACATGTCATCAGAATGCTCCATGCCCTTCTCATACCAATGCTCCATGCCCTTGACATCACAATGCTCCATTACACCAGTCATAACAATGCTCCATGACCCCTGCCGTCACGATGTTCCATGGCCTTGTCATCACAAAGCTCCTTGACCCTTCTCATCACAATGTTCCAAGAACACTTTAATCACAATGCTATATGCCCCTAGTCATATCAATGACCCATGAACCCTGTCATCTCAATGCACCATGCCCTTCATCATAATGCTTCATGCTATTGTCATCACAATGAAATCAAAATGTTCCATGACCTCTGTCATAACAATGCTCCAAACCCTTGTGATCACAATATTCCAAAACACTTGTCACCGCAATGCCCCATGACGTTCGTCATCACAATTATCAATGGTCTTCTCATCACAATGCTCCATGACTTTGTCACCACAATGCTCAATACACATGTCATCAAAATGCCCCCTGTCCCTTGTTGTCTGTATGCTACTTGAACCCTGTAATGACAAGGCTCCATGCCTTTTTCATCACAAAGATCCATGCCCTTTTCATCACAATGCTCCAAGACACATGTAATCACAATGCTCCATGCCGTTGTCATCACAAAGCTCAATGACGCATGCCATCAGAATGCTCCTTGGAATTCTTCTCACAATGCTCAATGCCCTTGTCTTCACAATGTGCCAAGACCCCGGTCATCACAATGCTCCACGCCCCTTTTCATCAGTATGCTCCATGAGACTTGTCATCACAAGGCTCCATGGTTTTGTCATCACAATGCTACAGGACCTTGTCATCACAATGCTTCTCGACATTGTCATGAAAATTTTCAATGGCCCTTGTCAACATAATGCTCCAAGCCTTAATCATCACAAAGCTCCATTATATTTTTCATCACAATTCTCCATTACATTTGGAATCATAATGATCCATGCCATTGTCATCGCAATACACCATGACATATGTCATCACAATGCTCCCTGACACCTGTCTTCACAGTACTCCATGACCTTCTCATCACAATGCCCCATGCCCTTGTCATCACAATGCACCATGTCCACAGTCATCACAATAATCTATGAAACTTGTCAGACCAATGCTCCATTCCCCTGTCATCACAATGCTCCATGCCCTTGTTATCACAATGCTCCTTGACCCCTGTCATCACAATGCTCCGTGACTCCAGTCATCACAATGCTTCATAACGTTTCTCATCACAACGGTCCATGCCCGCGTCATCACAAGGCTTTGTGACCTTTGTAACCACAACGCTCAAAGAACTTTTCATCACAATGCTCCGTGACCCTTGTCATCACAATGCTCCATGCCTTTGTCAGAGCAATGCTCCATGACGCTTGTCATCACAATGATCCATGCCCTTGTCATCCCAATGCTCCATGACCCCTGTATTCACAATGCTCCTTGACACTTGTAATCACAGTGCTCCATGACACCTGTCATCACAATGCTCCATGCCTTTGTCAGCAAAATGCTACATGACTTTGTCATTAAAATGCTCTATGATCTTGTCATCACAAAACTCCATTTCCATTTTCATCACAATCCTCCATGAACCTTGGGATCACATTGCTTCATGCCCTTGTCATCACAATGCTCCATGTTCCTTGAAATCAAAATGATCCATGACCTCTCTCATCACAATGCTCCAAACCCTTGTGATCACAATGTTTCATAACACTTGTCATCACAATGCTCCATGATGCCTGTCATCACAATACTCCATGCCCTTTTCATCACATTGCTCCATGACCTTTGTCATCACAATTCTCACTACATTTGTCATCACAATGCTCCCTGACACTTTTCATCAGAATTCTCCTTGAAGCCTGTAACGAAGAGGCTCCATGCATTTTTCATCACAATGACCCATGCCGTTTTCATCACAATGCTCCATGCCATTGTCATCAAAGTACTCCACAAGCTTGGCATTAGAATGCTCCATGACCCTTGTCATCACAATTCTCCATGCACTTGTCAGCACAATGCTCCCTGACCCTTGTCATCACAATACTCCAAGCCATTGTCATCACAATGCTCCATTACATTTGTCATCAGAATCCTCCATGACACTTGGCATCACAATGCTCCATGCCATTGTCATCACAATGGGCCATTATATATGTCATCACAATGCACCATGACACCTGTCTTCACAATACTGCATGACTTGGTCATCACAATGCTCCATGCCCTTGTCATCACAATGCTCCATGTCTTTGTTATCACAATGTTCCAAGACACCTGTAATCAGAATGAACCATGCCCCTTTCATCAGTATGCTCCATGAGACTTGTCTTCACAAGGCTCCATGGTTTTCTCATCACAAAGCTCCAGGGCCTTTTAATCACAATTCTTCACGACCTTGTCATGAAAATCCTCAATGGCGCTTGTCATCATAATGCTGCAAGCCCTAGTCATCACAATGCTCCATTATATTTGCCATCACAATCCTCCATTACATTTGGCATCACAGTGCTCCCTGCCATTGTCATCGCAATGGACCATGACATATGTCATCACAATGCTCCCTGACACCTCTCTTCACAATACTCCATGACCTTCTCCTCACAGTGCTCCATGCCCTTGTTATCACAATGCACCGTGTCCACTGTCATCACAATAATCTATGAAACTTCTCAGACCAATGCTCCATGCCCCTGTCTTCACAATGCTTCATGCCCTGGTTATCACAATGCTCCATGACCCCTGTACTCACAATGCTCCATATCTCCACTCATCACAATGATTCATAACGTTTGTCATCACAACAATCCATGCCCGCGTCATCACAAGGCTTTGTGTCCTTTGTAACCACAATGCTCCATGAACATTTCATCACAATGCTCCGTGACCCTTGTCATCATAATGCTCCATGCCTTTGTCTGAACAATGCTCCATGACCATTGTCATCACAATGTGCCACGCAATTTTCATCACAATTATCCACAACCTTGTCATCGCTATGATTCATAAACCTTGTAATCACAATGCTCCATGAACTTCTCATCCAAATGCTCTCTCACCTGATTTATCACAATGTTCCATCACTAGTTATCACAATGCCCCCTCACCCCTGTAATCACAGTGTTCCATGACCCCTGTCATCACAATGCTACATCCCCTTATCAGCACAATGTTCCATGACACCTGACATCACAATGTTCCATAACCCCTGTCATCAAAATGCTCCATGACACTTTTCATCCCAAAGCTCCATGACCCCTGGCATCACAATGTTCTATAACCAGTGTCATCAAAATGTTCCATTACACTTTTTATCAAATTGCTGCATGACCCTGTCATCCAAATGCTCCCTGCCCTGTTCATCACAATGCACCACACACTTGTCATCAAAATGCTCCATGACCTTTGTCATCACAAAGCTCCATAAAACATGTCATCACAATGATCCATGCCCACTCTCATCACAATAATCCATGAAATATTTCAGACTAATGGTCAATGCCATTCTCATCACAATGGTCCATTACTTCTGTCGTAACAATGCTCCATGACCCCTGCCATCACAATATTCCACGGCCTTGTCATCACAAGGCTCCATGACCCTTGTCATCACAATGCTCCAAGACCCCTTTAATCACAATGCTCCATGCCCTTGTCATCACAAAAATCCATGACGCATGTAATCAGAATGTTCCATGGCCTTCTCCTCACAATGGTCCCTGCCCTTGTCATCACAATGCTCCAAGACCCCTGTAATCACAATGCTCCATGCCCCTTTTCATCAGAATGCTCCATGAGATTTCTCATCACAAGTCTCCATGGTCATCTCATCACAATGCTCCAGGACCTTGTCATCACCATGCTCCATTCCCTAGTCATCACAATGCTCCATGACCCATGTCATCCCAATACTCCATGAACATTTTCAGCCCAATGCTCCATGACCTTCTCATCACAATGCTCCATGACCAATATCATCACAATGCTCCATGACCACTGTCATCACAGCACTCCATGACACGTGACAACACAATGATCCGGGACTCTTGTCATCACAATGCTCCAAGACCCCTGTAATCACAATGCTCCATGACCCCTGTCATCACAATACTCCATGAAATTTTTCAACCCAATGCTCCATGACCCTTGTCATCACAATGATACATGCCCTTGTCATCCCAATGCTCCATGACCCCTGTATTCACAATGCTCCTTGACGCTTGTCATCACTGTGCTCCATGACACATGTCATCACAATGCTCCAAGAACACTGTAATCACAAAGCTCTATGCCCCTTTTCATCTCAATGATTCATGAACCCTGTCATCACAATGCACCATGCCCATCATCATAATGCTTCCTGCTATTGTCATAACAATGAAATCAAAATGCTCCATGACCTCTGTCATAACAGTGCTCCAAACCCTTGTGATCACAATATTCCATAACACTTGTCATCACAATGCACCATGACGCTCGTCATCACAATTATCCATGGTCTTCTCATCACAATGCTCCATGACCTTTGTCATCACAATGCTCAATACACTTGTCATCCAAATGCTCCCTGACACTTGTTGTCTGTATGCTCCTTTTACCCTGTCATGACAGGGCTCCATGCCTTTTTCATCACAATGATCCATGCCCTGTTCATCACAGTGCTCCAAGACCCATGTAATCACGATGCTCCATGCCGTTGTCATCACAAAGCTCAATGACGCATGCCATCAGAATGCTCCTTGGTCTTCTCCTCACAATGCTCCATGCCCTTGTCATCACAAAGTTCCAAGACCACTGTAATCACAATGCTCCATGCACTTTTTCATCAGTATGCTCCATGAGACTTGTCATCACATGGCTCCATGGTTTTGTCATCATAATGCTCCAAGTCCTAGTCATCACAATGCTCCATTATATTTGTCATCATAATCCTCCATTACATTTGGCATCACAATGTTCCCTGCCATTGTCATCGCAATGGACCATGACATATTTCATCACAATGCTCCGTGACACCTGTCTTCAAAATATTCCATGACCTTCTCATCTCAATGGCCCATGCCCTTGTCATCACAATGAACCATGTCCACTGTCATCACAATAATCTATGAAACTTGTCAGACCAATGCTCCATTCCCCTGTCATCACAATGCTCCATGCCCTTGTTATCACAATGCTCCATGACCCCTGTCATCACAATTGTCCGTGACTCCAGTCATCACAATGCTTCATAACGTTTGTCATCACAACGGTCCATGGCCGCGTCATCACAAGGCTCTGTGTCCTTTGTAACCACAATGCTCCATGAACTTTTCATCACAATGCTCCGTGACCCTTGTCATCACAATGATCCATGCCTTTGTCAGAACAATGCTCCATGACCCTTGTCATCACAATGTGCCACCCGGTTTTCATCACAATGATCCACAACCTTGTCATCGCTATGCTCCATTAACCTTGTAATCACAATGCTCCATGCATTTCTCATGCAAATGCTCTCGCACCTGAGATATCACAATGATCTATCCCTAGATATCACAATCCTCCCTCACCCCAGTAATCACAGTGTTCCATGACCCCTGTCATCACAATGCTACATCCCCTTATCAACACAATGTTCCATGACTCCTGACATCACAATGTTCCATAACCACTGTCATCAAAATGCGCCATGACCTTTTTCATCCCAAAGCTCCATGACCCATGGCATCACAATGTTCTATAACCCCTGTCATCAAAATGTTCCATTACACTTTTCATTAAATTGCTGCATGACCCTGTCATCGAAATGCTCCCTGCCCTTCTCATCACAATGCACCACACCCTTGACATCAAAATGCTCCATGACATTTGTTATCACAATGCTCCATGACAGTTGGCATCACAATGCTCCATGTCATTGTCATCACAATGCTCCATGAACCCTCTCATCACATTGCCCCATGCCTTTGTCATCACAAAGCTCCATCACACTTGTCATCACAATGCTCCATGCCCTTGTCATTACAATCCTCCATGACCCAAGTATCACAGTGTACCGTGCCCTTGTCATCACAATGCTCCATGCCCACTCTCATCACAATAATCCATGAAATATTTCAGACTAATGGTCAATGCAATTCTCATCACAATGGTCCATTACTTCTGTCATAACAATGCTCCATGACCCCTGCCATCACAATGTTCCACGGCCTTGTCATCACAAGGCTCCATGACCCTTGTCATCACAATGCTCCAAGACCCCTTTAATCACAATGCTCCATGCCCTTGTCATCACAAAAATCCATGACGCATGTCATCAGAATGTTCCATGGCCTTCTCCTCACAATGGTCCCTGCCCTTGTCATCACAATGCTCCAAGACCCCTGTAATCACAATGCTCCATGCCCCTTTTCATCAGAATGCTCCATGAGATTTCTCATCACAAGTCTCCATGGTCATCTCATCACAATGCTCCAGGACCTTGTCATCACCATGCTCCATTCCCTAGTCATCACAATGCTCCATGACCCATGTCATCCCAATACTCCATGAATATTTTCAGCCCAATGCTCCATGACCTTCTCATCACAATGCTCCATGACCAATACCATCACAATGCTCCATGACCACTGTCATCACAACACTCCTTGACACGTGACAACACAATGATCCGGGACTCTTGTCATCACAATGCTCCAAGACCCCTGTAATCACAATGCTCCATGACCCCTGTCATCACAATACTCCATGAAATTTTTCAACCCAATGCTCCATGACCCTTGTCATCACAATGATACATGCCCTTGTCATCCCAATGCTCCATGACCCCTGTATTCACAATGCTCCTTGATGCTTGTCATCACTGTGCTCCATGACACATGTCATCACAATGCTCCAAGAACACTGTAATCACAAAGCTCTATGCCCCTTTTCATCTCAATGATTCATGAACCCTGTCATCACAATGCACCATGCCCATCATCATAATGCTTCCTGCTATTGTCATAACAATGAAATCAAAATGCTCCATGACCTCTGTCATAACAATGCTCCAAACCCTTGTGATCACAATATTCCATAACACTTGTCATCACAATGCACCATGACGCTCGTCATCACAATTATCCATGGTCTTCTCATCACAATGCTCCATGACCTTTGTCATCACAATGCTCAATACACTTGTCATCCAAATGCTCCCTGACACTTGTTGTCTGTATGCTCCTTTTACCCTGTCATGACAGGGCTCCATGCCTTTTTCATCACAATGATCCATGCCCTGTTCATTACAGTGCTCCAAGACCCATGTAATCACGATGCTCCATGCCATTGTCATCACAAAGCTCAATGACGCATGCCATCAGAATGCTCCTTGGTCTTCTCCTCACAATGCTCCATGCCCTTGTCATCACAAAGTTCCAAGACCACTGTAATCACAATGCTCCATGCACTTTTTCATCAGTATGCTCCATGAGACTTGTCATCACATGGTTCCATGGTTTTGTCATCATAATACTCCAAGCCCTAGTCATCACAATGCTCCATTATATTTGTCATCAAAATCCTCCATTACATTTGGCATCACAATGTTCCCTGCCATTGTCATCGCAATGGACCATGACATATTTCATCACAATGCTCCGTGACACCTGTCTTCAAAATACTCCATGACCTTCTCATCTCAATGCCCCATGCCCTTGTCATCACAATGAACCATGTCCACTGTCATCACAATAATCTATGAAACTTGTCAGACCAATGCTCCATTCCCGTCATCACAATGCTCTTTGACCTTGTTATCACAATGCTCCATGACCCCTGTCATCACAATGCTCCGTGACTCCAGTCATCACAATGCTTCATAACGTTTGTCATCACAACGGTCCATGGCCACGTCATCACAAGGCTCTGTGTCCTTTGTAACCACAATGCTCCATGAACTTTTCATCACAATGCTCCGTGACCCTTGTCATCACAATGATCCATGCCTTTGTCAGAACAATGCTCCATGACCCTTGTCATCACAATGTGCCACGCGGTTTTCATCACAATGATCCACAACCTTGTCATCGCTATGCTCCATTAACCTTGTAATCACAATGCTCCATGCACTTCTCATCCAAATGCTCTCGCACCTGAGATATCACAATGATCTATCCCTAGATATCACAATCCTGCCTCACCCCAGTAATCACAGTGTTCCATGACCCCTGTCATCACAATGCTACATCCCCTTATCAACACAATGTTCCATGACTCCTGACATCACAATGTTCCATAACCACTGTCATCAAAATGCTCCATGACCTTTTTCATCCCAAAGCTCCATGACCCATGGCATCACAATGTTCTATATCCACTGTCATCAAAATGTTCCATTACACTTTTCATTAAATTGCTGCATGACACTGTCATCAAAATGCTCCCTGCCCTTCTCATCACAATGCACCACACCCTTGACATCAAAATGCTCCATGACATTTGGCATCACAATGCTCTATGTCATTGTCATCACAATGCTCCATGAACCCTCTCATCACATTGCCCCATGCCCTTGTCATCACAACGCTCCATTACACTTCTCATCACAATGCTCCATGCCCTTGTCATTACAATCCTCCATGACCCAAGTATCACAGTGTACCATGCCCCTGTCATCACAATGCTCCATGCCCACTCTCATCACAATAATCCATGAAATATTTCAGACTAATGGTCAATGCCATTCTCATCACAATGGTCCATTACTTCTGTCGTAACAATGTTCCATGACCCCTGCCATCACAATGTTCCACGGCCTTGTCATCACAAGGCTCCATGACCCTTGTCATCACAATGCTCCAAGACCCCTTTAATCACAATGCTCCATGCCCTTGTCATCACAAAAATCCATGACGCATGTCATCAGAATGTTCCATGGCCTTCTCCTCACAATGGTCCCTGCCCTTGTCATCACAATGCTCCAAGACCCCTGTAATCACAATGCTCCATGCCCCATTTCATCAGAATGCTCCATGAGATTTCTCATCACAAGTCTCCATGGTCATCTCATCACAATGCTCCAGGACCTTGTCATCACCATGCTCCATTCCCTAGTCATCACAATGCTCCATGACCCATGTCATCCCAATACTCCATGAACATTTTCAGCCCAATGCTCCATGACCTTCTCATCACAATGCTCCATGACCAATATCATCACAATGCTCCATGACCACTGTCATCACAACACTCCATGACACGTGACAACACAATGATCTGGGACTCTTGTCATCACAATGCTACAAGACCCCTGTAATCACAATGCTCCATGACCAGTGTCATCACAATACTCCATGAAATTTTTCAACCCAATGCTCCATGACCCTTGTCATCACAATGATGCATGCCCTTGTCATCCCAATGCTCCATGACCCCTGTATTCACAATGCTCCTTGACGCTTGTCATCACTGTGCTCCATGACATATGTCATCACAATGCTCCATGCCTTTGTCAGCAAAATGCTACATGACCTTGTCATTACAATGCTCTATGCGCTTGTCATCACAATACTCCTTTACCATTGTCATCACAATCCACCGTGAACCTTGGGATCACATTGCTTCATGCACTCGTCATCACAATGCTCCATGAAATATTGAAATCAAAATGATCCATGACCTCTGTCATCAAAATGCTCAAATCCCTTGTGATCACAATGTTCCATAACACTTTTCATCACCACGATCCATGAGGCCTGTCATCACAATACTCCATGCCCTTTTCATCACAATGCTCCATGCCATTGTCATCAAAATACTCCATAAGCTTGTCTTCAGAATGTTCCATGACCCTTGTCATCACAAATCTCCATGCACTTGTCAGCACAATGCTCCCTGACCCTTGTCATCACAATGCTCCAAGCCATTGTCATCACAATGCTCAATTATCTTTGACAGCAGAATCCTACATGACAATTGGCATCACAATGCTCCATGCCCTTGTCATCACAATGCCCCATTCCAACTGTAATCACAATAATCCATGAAACTAAATAGACCACTGTTCCATCCCCTTGTCATCACAATGCTCCATGCCCTTTTTATCACAATGCTCCATGACTCCTGTCATCACAATGCTCCTTGACTCCAGTCATCACAATGCTTTATGAACTTTGTCATCACAATTGTCCATGTCCTCGTCATCAACAGTCTCTGTGACCTTTTTAACCACAATGCTCCATGAAATTTTCATCACAATGCTCTTTGACCCTTGTCATCAAAATGCTCTATGCCTTTCTCAGCACAAGTCTCCATGACACATGTCATCACAATGCACCATGCGCTTGTCATCACAATGCTCCACAAATTTGTCATCACAATGCTCCATAACACTTGTCATCACAATGTTCCATGCCCTTCTCATCAAAATGCTCCATTACACCTGTCATAACAATGCACCATGACCCTTGCCATCACAATGTTCCACAGCCTAGTCATCACAAGGTTCCATGACACTGGTCATCACCATGCTCAAGACCCCTGAAATCACAAAGCTCCATTCCCTTGTCATCACAAAGCTCCATGACCCATGTCATCAGAATGTTCCATGGCCTTCTCATCACAATGCTCCATGCCCTTGTCAACACAATGCTCCAAGACCAATGTAATCAAAATGCTCCATGCCCCTTTTCATCTCAATGCTCCATGAACCCTGTCATCACCATGCACCATGCCCATCATCATAATGCTTCAGGCTCTTGTCATCACAATGAAATCAAAATTCTCCATGACCTCTGTCATCATAATTCTCCAAACCCTTGTGATAACAATGTTCCATAACACTTATCATCACAACACCCCATGACGCTCATCATCACAATTATCCATGGTATTCTCATCACAATGCTCCATGATCTTTGTCATCACAATGCTCAATACACTTGTCATCACAATGCTCCCTGACACTTGTCGTCAGTATGCTCCTTGAACCCTGTCATGAAAAGGCTCCATGCTTTTTTCATAACAATGATCCATGCCCTTTTCATCACAATGTTCCAAGATCCCTGTAATCACAAATGCTCCATGCCCTTGTCATCACAAAACTCCATGACGCATGTCATCAGAATGCTCCATGGCCTTCTCATCATAATGCTCCATGCCCTAGTCATCACAATGCTCCAAGACCACTGTAATCACAATGCTCCATTCCCGTTTTCATCAGAATGCTCCATGAGACTTGTCATCACAATTCTCCATGGTCTTCTCATCACAATGCTCCAGGACCTTGTCATCACCATGCTCCATTCCGTTGTCATCACAATGCTCCATGACACATGTCAGCACAATGTTCCATGCCTTTGTCCGCAAAATGCTACATGACCTTGTCATTACAATGCTCTATGTGCTTGTCATCACAATACTCGTTTTCCATTGTCATCACAATCCTCCATGACCTTGGGATCACATTGCTTCATGCCCTTGTCATCACAATGCTCCATGCTCCTTGAAATCAAAATGATCCATGACCTCTGTCATCACAATGCTCCAAACACTTGTGATCACAGTGTTCCAAATACTTGTCATCACAATGCTCCATGATGCCTGTCATCACAATTCTCCATGCCATTTTCCTCACAATGCTCCATGACCTTTGTCATCACAATTCTCAATACACTTGTCATCACAATGCTCACTGACACTTGTCATCAGAATGCTCCTTGAACCCTGTCATGAAAAGGCTCCATGCATTTTTCATCGCAATGCCTCATGCAGTTTTCATCACAATGCTCCATGCCATTGTCATCAAAATACTCCACAAGCTTGTCATCAGAATTCTCCATGACCCTTGTCATCACAATTCTCCATGCACTTCTCAGCACAATGCTCCCTGACCCTTGTCATCACTATGCTCCAAGCCATTGTCATCACAATGCTCCATTACTTTTGTCATCAGAATCCTCCATGACACTTGGCAACACAATGCTCCATGCCATTGTCATCACAATGGGACATTACACATGTCATCACAATGCTCCCTGACACCTGTCTTCACAATACTGCATGACCTGGTCATCACAATGCTCCATGCCCTAGTCATTACAATGTGCCATTCCAACTGTCATCGCAATAATCCATGAAACTTATTAGACCATTGTTCCATGCCCTTGTCATCACAATGCTCCATGCCGTTGTTATCACAATGCTCCATGACCCCTGTCATCACAGTGCTCCGTTATTCCAGTCATCACAATGCTTCATGACTTTTGTCATCACAGTGGTCCATGCCCTCGTCATCAACAGTCTCTGTGACCTTTTTAACCACAGTGCTCCATGAAATTTCATCACAATATTCTTTGACCCTTGTCCTCACAATGCTCCATGCGCTTCACAGCACAATGCTCCATGACACATGTCATCACAATGCCCTTGTCATCACAGGGCTCCACAATCTTGTCATCACAATGCTCCTTAAAATTTTCCATCACAGTTCTCCATGCACTTCTCATCAAAATGCTCTCTCACCACTGATATCACAATGCTACATCACTGTTTGTCACAAGACTCCCTCACCCCTGTCATCACAATGTTCCATGACTCCTGTCATCACAATGCTACATGCACTTATCATCACAATGTTCGATGACCCCTGACATCACAATGTTCCATAACACATGTCATCAAAATGTTCCATGACACTTTTCATTAAATTGCTCCATGACCCTGTCATCAGAATGCTCCCTGCCCTTCTCATCACAATGCACAACACCGTTGCCATCAAAATGCTCCATGACCTTTGTCATCACAAAGATCCATGACCCTTGGCATCACAATGCTCCATGTCATTGTCATCAAAGTGCTCCATGAACGCTCTCATCCCATTGCTCCATGCCCATGTCTTCACAAAGCTCCATGACACATGTCATCAGAATGCTCCATGGCCTTCTCATCACAATGCTCCATGCCCTTGCCATCACAATGCTCCATTACACCAGTCATAACAATGCTCCATGAACCCTGCCATCCCGATGTTCCACAGCCTTGTCATCACAAAGCTCCATGAACCTTCTCATCACAGTGCTCCAAGATCCCTGTAATCACAGTGCTCTATGCCACTTTTCATCACAATGATCCATGAACCCTGTCATCAAAATGCACCATGCCCATCATCATAATGCTTCATGCTATTGTCATCAAAATGAAATCAAAATGCTCCATGACCTCTGTCATAACAATGCTCCAAACACTTGTGATCAAAATATTCCAAAACACTTGTCATCACAATGCCCCATGACGCTCGTCTTCACAATTATATATGGTCTTCTCATCATAATGCTCCATGATCTTCGTCATCACAATTCTCAAATACACTTGTCATCACAATGCTCCCTGACAATTGTCGTCAATATGCTCCTTGAACCCTCTCATGAATAGGCTCCATGCCATTTTCATCACAATGATCCATGCCATTTTCATCACAATGCTCCAAGACCCATGTAATCACAATGCTCCATGCCCTTGTCATCACAAAGCTCCAAGTCTTTGTCAGAACAATGCTCAATGACCAATGTCATCACAATGTGCCATGCGCATTTCA
This sequence comes from Mesoplodon mirus, assembly GCF_964341445.2. Taxonomy (NCBI): domain Eukaryota; kingdom Metazoa; phylum Chordata; class Mammalia; order Artiodactyla; family Ziphiidae; genus Mesoplodon; species Mesoplodon mirus. The sequence continues at coordinate 128,429 of NW_028295467.1, forward strand.
TCACAACGGTCCACAATATTTTCATTGGTAGGCTCCATAAACCTTGTAACAACAATGGTCCATGCACTTCTCATCAAAATGCTCTATCACCAGAGATATCATAATGTTCCATCACTAATCATCACAATACTCCCTCACCCCTGTAATCACAATGTTCCAGGACCCTGGCATCACAATGCTACATGCCCTTATCATCACAATGTTCCATGACCACTGACATCAGAATATTCCATAACTCCTGTCATCAAAATGCTCCATGACCCTTTTCATTCCAAAGCTCCAAGACCCCTGACATCACAATGTTCTATATCCCCTGCCATCAAAATGTTCCGTTACACATTTTATCAAATTGCTGCATGACCTGGTCATCAAAATGCTCCCTGCACTTCTCATCACAATGCACCATGCACTTGTCATCAAAATGATCCATGACTTGTCATCACAAAGCTCCATGCCATTTGGCATCACAATGCTCCATGTCTTTGTCATCACAATGCTCCATGAACCCTCTCATCATATTGCTCAATGCCCTTGTCATTGCAAAGCTCCATGACACTTGTCATCACAATGCTCGATGACCTTCTCATCACAATGCTCCATGCCCTTGTCATTACAATCCTGCATGACCCAGGTATCAGAGTGTTCCGTGCCCTTGTCATCACAGTGCTCCATGCCCACTCTCATTACAATAATCCATGAAACATTTCAGACCAATGTTCCATGCCCTTCTCATCAAAATGCTACATTAAACCTGTCATAATAATGCACCATGACCCTTGCCATTACAATGTTCCACGGCCGAGTCATCACAAGGTTCCATGACACTTGTCTTCACAATGCTCCAGACCCCTGAAATCACAATGCTCCATGCCCTTGTCATCACAAAGCTCCATGACGCATGTCATCAGAATGTTCTATGGCCTTCACATCACAATGCTCCATGCCCTTGTCATCCCAATGTTCCAAGACCCTTGTAATCACAATGCACCATGCCCCTTTTCATCTCAATGCTCCATGAACCCTGTCATCAAAATGCACCATGCCCATCATCATAATGCTTCAGGCTATTGTCATCACAATGAAATCAAAATTCTCCATGACCTCTGTCATCATAATGATCCAAACATTTCTGATCTCAATGTTCCATAACACTTATCACCACAACGCCCCATGACGCTCATCATCACAATTATCCATGGACTTCTCATCCCTATGCTCCATGATCATTGTCATCACAATGCTCAATACTCTTGTCATCACAATGCTCCCTGACACTTGTCGTCAGTATGCTCCTTGAACCCTGTTATGACAAGGTTCCATGCCTTTTTCATAACAGTTATCTATGCGCTTTTCTTCAAAATTCTCCAAGATCCCTGTAATCACAAATGTTCCATGCCCGTGTCATCACAATGTTCCAAGACCCCTGTAATCACAATGCTCCATGCCCGTTTCATCAAAAAACTCCATAAGGCATGTCATCAGAATGCTCCATGTCCTTCTCATCACAATGCTCCATGCCCTAGTGATCACAATGCTACAAGACCCCTGTAATCACAATGCTCCATGCCCCTTTTCATCAGAATGCTCCATGAGACTTATCATCACAAGTCTCCATGGTCTTCTCATCACCATGCTCCAGGACCTTGTCATCACCATGCTCCATTCCCTTGTCATCACAATGCTCCATGACCCCTGTCATCACAATAATCCATGAATATTTTCAGCCCAGTGCTCCACGACCTACTCATCACAAGGCTCCATGGCCAATATCATCACAATGCTCCATGACCACTGTCATCAAAACATTCCATGACACCCGACAACACAATGATCCGGGACTCTTGTGATCACAATGCTCCATTCCCTGGTCATCACAATGTTCCATGACCCCTGTCATCACAACACTCCATGAACATTTTCAGCCCAGTGCTCCAGGACCCTTGTCATCACAATGATCCATGCCCTTGTCATCCCAATCCTCCATGACCACTGTATTCACAATGCTCCATGACGCTTGTCATCACAGTGCTCCATGACACATGCCATCACAATGCTCCATGCCTTTGTCAGCAGAATGCTACATGACCTTGTCATTACAATGCTCTATGCGCTTGTCATCACAATACTCCATTTCCATTGTCATCACAATCCTCCATGAACCTTGGGATCACATTGCTTCATGCCCTTGTCATCACAATGCTCCAAGCTCCTTGAAATCAAAATGATCCATGACCTCTCTCATCACATTGCTCCAAACCCTTGTGATCACAGTGTTCCATAACACTTGTCATCACAATGCTCCATGATGCCTGTCATCACAATACTCCATGCCCTTTTCATCACAATGCTCCATGACCTTTGTCATCACAATTCTCAATACACTTGTCATCACAATGCTCCATGCGCTTGTCAGCACAATGCTCCATGAAACATGTCATCACAATGCACCATGCTATTGTCATGACAATGCCCCTTAAAATATGTCATCACAATGCTCCATGCACTTCTCATCCAAATGCTCTCTCACCACTGATATCACAATGCTACATCACTATTTGTCACAATACTCCCTCACCCCTTTCATCACAATGTTCCATGACTCCTGTCAACACAATGCTACATGTACTTATCATCACAATGTTCGATGACCGGTGACATCACAATGTTCCATAACACCTGTCATCAAAATGTTCCATGACACTTCATCAAATTGCTCCATGGCCCTGTCATCAGAATGCTCCCTGCCTTTCTCATCACAATGCACCACGCACTTGCCATCAAAATGCTCCATGAACTTGTCATCACAAAGATCCTTGACTCTTGGCATCACATTGCTCCATGCCCTTTTCTTCAAAAAGCTCCATGACACATGTCATCAGATTGCTCCATGGCCGTCTCATCACAATGCTCCATGCCCTTGCCATCACAATGCTCCATTACCACTGTCATAAAAATGCTCCATGACCCCTGCCATCACGATGTTCCATGGCCTTGTCATCACAAAGCTCCATGACCCTTCTCATCACAATGCTCCAAGAACCCTTTAATCAAAATGCTCTATGTCACTTTTCATCTCATTGATCCATGAACCCTGTCATCACAATGCACCATGCCCATCATCATAATGCTTCTTGCTATTGTCATCACAATGAAATCAAAATGTTCCATGACCTCTGTCATAACAATGTTCCAAACCCTTGTGATCACAATATTCCAAAACATTTGTCATCACAATGCCCCATGACGCTCGTCAACACAATTATCAATGGCCTTCTCATCACAATGCCCCATGACCTTTGTCATCACAATGCTCAATACACTTGTCCTCAAAATGCTCCCTGACAATTGTTGTCTGTATGCTACTTGAACCATGTCATGACAAGGCTCCATGCCTTTTTCATCACAATGACCCATGCCCTTGTCATCACAATGTTCCAAGACCCATGTAATCACAATGATCCATGCCTTGTCATCACAAAGCTCAATGACGCATGCCATCAGAATGCTCCTTGGTTTCTCCTCACAATGCTCAATGCCCTTGTCATCACAATGTTCCAAGACCCCGGTAATCACAATGCTCCATGCCCCTTTTCATCAGTATGCTCCATGAGACTTGTCATCACAAGGCTCCATGCTTTGTCATCACAATGCTCCAGGACCTTGTCATCACAATGCTTCTCGACCTTGTCATGGAAATTTTCAATTGCCCTTGTCATCATAATGCTCAAAGCCCTAATCATCACAAATCTCTATTATATTTGTCATCACAATTCTCCATTACATTTGGCATCATAATGCTCCATGTCATTGCCATCGCAATGGACCATGACATATGTCATCACAATGCTCCCTGACACCTGTCTTCATAATACTCCATGACCTTCTCATCACAATGCTCCATGCCCTTGTCATCACAATGCACCATGCCCACTGTCATCACAATAATCTATGAAACTTGGCAGACCAATGCTCAATGCCCCTGTCATCACAATGCTACATGCCCTTGTCATCACAATGCTCATTGACCCCTGTCATCACAATGCTCCGTGACTCCAGTCATCATAATGTTTCATAACGTTTGTCATCACAATGGTCCATGCTTGCGTCATCACAAGGCTCTGTGACTTTTGTAACCACAATGCTCCATGAACATTTCATCACAATTCTCTGTGACACTTGTCATCACAATGCTCCATGTCTTTGTCAGAACAATGCACAATGACCATTGTCATCACAATGTGCCATGCACATTTCATTACAATGGTCCACAAGCTTCTCATTGTAATGTTCCATAAACCTTGTAATCACAATGCTCCATGCACTTCTCATCAAAATGCTCTCTCACCAGAGATATCACAATGTTCCATCACTAGTCATCACAATACTCCCTCACCTCTGTAATCACAATGTTCCATGACACTGTCATCACAAAGCTACATCCCCTTATCATCACAATGTTCCATGACCGCTGACATCACAATGTTCCATAACCACTGTCATCAAAATGCTCCATGACACTTTTCATCCCAAAGCTCCAAGAACCCTGACATCACAATGTTCTATAACCCCTGCCATCAAAATGTTCCATTACACATTTTATCAAATTGCTGCATGACCTGGTCATCAAAATGTTCCCTTCCCTTCTCATCACAATGCACCATGCCCTTGTCATCAAAATGCTCCATGACTTGTCATCACAAATCTCCATGACCCTTGGCATCACAATGCTCCATGTCATTGTCAGCAGAATGCTCCATGAACCCTCTCATCATATTGCTCCATTCCCTTGTCATCACAAAGCTCCATGACACTTGTCATCACAATGCTCGATGCCCTTCTCATCACAATGCTCCATGCCCTTGTCAGTGCAATCCTGCATGACCCATGTATCAAAGTGTTCCGTGCCCTTGTCATCACAATGCTCCATGCCCACTCTCATCACAATAATCCATGAAACATTTCAGACCAATGTTCCATGCCCTTCTCATCAAAAGGCTCCATTACACCTTTCATAACAATACACCATGACCCTTGCCATCACAATGTTTCAGGGCCTAGTCATCACAAGATTCCATGACACTTGTCATCACAATGATCCAGACCTCTGAAATCACAATGCTCCATGCCCCTGTAATCACAAAGCTCCATGATGCATGTCATCAATGTGTTCCATGGCCTTCTCATCACAATGCTCCATGCCCTTGTCATCACAATGCTCCAAGACCCTTGTAATCACAATGGTCCATGCCCCTTTTCATCTCAATGCTCTATGAACCCTGTCATCACAATGCACCATGACCATTATCATAATGCTTCAGGCTATTGTCATCACAATGAAATCAGTATTCTCCATGACCTCTGTCATCATAATGCTCCAAACCCTTGTGATCACAATGTTCCATAAACCTTATCATCACAACACCCCATGACGCTCATCATCACAATTATCCATGGTCTTCTCATCACAATGCTCCATGATCTTTGTCATCACAATGCTCAATACACTTGTCATCACAATGCTCCGTGACACTTGTCGTCAGTATGCCCCTTGAATCCTGTCATGACAAGGCTTCATGCCTTTTTCATCACAATAATCCATGCACTTTTCATCACAATGTTCCAAGATCCCTGTAATCACAAATGCTCCATGCCCTTGTCATCACAAAACTCCATGATGCATATCATCAGAATGCTCCATGGCCTTCTCCTCACAATGGTCCATGCCCTAGTCATCACAATGCTCCAAGAGCCCTGTAATCACAATGCTCCATGTCCCTTTGCATCAGAATGCTCCATGAGACTTTTCATCACAAGTCTCCATGGTCTTCTCATCACAATGCTCCAGGACCTTGTCATCACCATGCTCCATTCCCATGTCATCACAATGCTCCATGACCCCTGTCATCACAATAATCCATGAATATTTTCAGCCCAATGCTCCACGACCTACACATCACAATGCTCCATGGCCAATATCATCACAATGCTCCATGACCACTGTCATCACAACACTCCATGACACCTGACAAGACAATGATCCGGGACTCTTGTCATCACAATGCTCCATTCCCTAGTCATCACAATGCTCCATGAACCCTGTCATCACAACACTCCATGAACATTTTCAGCCCAGTGCTCCATGACCCTTGTCATCACAATGATACATGCCCTTGTCATCCCAATGCTCCATGACCCCTGTATTCACAATGCTCCGTGACGTTTGTCATCACAGTGCTCCATGACACCTGTCATCACAATGCTCCATGCCTTTGTCAGCAAAATGCTACATGACCTTGTCATTACAATGCTCTATGTGCTTGTCATTACAATACTCCATTTCCATTGCCATCACAATCCTCCATGAACCTTGGGATCACATTGCTTCATGTGCTTATCATCAAAATGCTCCATGGTCCTTGAAATCAAAATAATCCCTGACCTCTGTCATCACAATGCTCCAAATCCTTGTGATCACAATGTTCCATAACACTTATCATCACAACGCTCCATGATGCCTGTCATCACAATACTCCATGCCCTTTTCATCACAATGCTCCATGACCTGTGTCATCACAATTCTCAAAACACTTGTCATCACAATGCTCCATGACACTTGTCATCAGAATGCTCCTTGAACCCTGTCACGAAAAGCCTCTATGCTTTTTTCATCACAATGTCCCAGGCCGTTTTCATCACAATGCTCCATGTCATTGTCATCAAAATACTCCCCAATCTTGTCATCAGAATGCTCCATGACCCTTGTCATCAGAATTCTCCATGCACTTGGCAGCAAAATGCTCCCTGACACTTGTCATCACAATGCTCCAAGCCATTGTCATCACAATGCTCCATGAACTTTGTCATCAGAGTCCTCCATGACACTTGGCATCAAAATGCTCCATGCCATTGTCATCACAATGGGCCATTACATATGCATTCACAATGCTCCCTGACACCTGTCTTCACAATACTGCATGACTTGGTCTTCACAATGCTCCATGCCCTTGTCATCACAATGCGTCATTCCGACGGTCATCGCAATAATCGATGAAACTTATTAGACCAATGTTCCATGCCCTTGTCATCACAATGTTCCATGCCTTTGTTATCACAATTCTCCATGACCCCTGTCATCACAATGTACCATGACTCCAGTTATGACAATGCTTCATGACATTTGTCATCACAATGTTCCATGCCCTCGTCATCAACAGTCCCTGTGACCATTTTAACCACAATTCTCCATGAACTTTTCATCAGAATGCTCTTTGACCCTTGTCATCACAATGCTCTATGCCTTTTTCAGCACAATGCTCCATGACCCTTGTCATCACAATGCTCCATGCGCTTGTCAGCACAATGCTCCATGACACATGTCATCACAGTGCACCATGCGATTGTCATCACAGTGCTCCACAATCTTGTCATCACAATGTTCCATAAAATTTGTCATCACAATGCTCCATGAACTTCTCATCAAAATGCTCTCTCAACACTGATATCACAATGCTACATCACTATTTGTCACAATACTCCCTCACCCCTGTCATCACAATGTTCCATAACTCCTGTCAGCACAATTCTACATGCACTTATCATCACAATGTTTGATGACCCCTGACATCAAAATGTTCCATAACCCCTGTCATCAAAATGTTCCATGACACTTTTCATCAAATTGCTCTATGGCCCTGTCATCACAATGCTCCCTGCCCTTCTCATCACAATGCACAATGACCTTGCCATCAAAATGCTCCATGACCTTTGTCATCTCAATGATCCATGAACCCTGTCATCACAGTGCACCATGCCCATCATCATAATGATTCATGCTATTGTCATCACAATGAAATCAAAATGCTCCATCTCCTCTGTCATAACAATGCTCCAAACCCTTGTGATCACAATATTCCATAACACTTGTCATCACAATGCCCCATGATGCTCGTCATCACAATTATCAATGGTCTTCCCATCACAATGCTCCATGACCTTCGTTATCACAATGCTCAATACACTTGTCATCAAAATGCTCCCTGACACTTGTTGTCTGTATGCTCCTTGAACCCTTTCATGACAAGTCTCCAAGCTTTTTTCCTCACAATTATCCAAGCCATTTTCATCACAATGCTCCAAGAACCATATAATAACAATGCTCCATGCCCTTGTCATCACAAAGCTCAATGACGCACGCCATCAAAATGCTCCTTGGTCTTCTCCTCACAATGCTCAATGCCCTTGTCATCACAGTGTTCCAAGACCCCTGTAATCACAATGTTCCATGCCCCTTTACATCAGTATGCTCCATGAGAATTGTGATCACAAGGCTCCATGGTTTTGTCATCACAATGTTCCAGGACCTTGTCATCACAATGCTTCACGACATTGTCATGAAAATTTTCAATGGTCCTTGTCATCATAATGCTCCAAGCCCTAACCATCACAATGCTCCATTATGTTTGTCATCACAATCTTCCATTACATTTGGCATCACAATGCTCCATGCCATTGTCATCGCAATTGACCATGACATATGTCATCACAATGCTCCCTGACACCTGTCTTCACAATAATCCATGAACTTCTCATCACAATGCTCCATGCCCTTGTCATCACAATGCACCATGCCCACTGTCATCACAATAAACTATGAAACTTGTCAGACCAATGCTCCATGCCCCTGTCAACACAAGGCTCCATGCCCTTGTCATCACAATGTTCCATGACACCTGTCATCACAATGCTCCATGTCGCCAGTAATCTCAGTGCTTCATAAAGTTTGTCATCACAATGGTCCAGGCCCGTGTCATCACAAGGCTCTGTGACCTTTGTAACAACAATGCTCCATGAACTTTTCATCACAATTATCTGTGACCCTTGTCATCACAGTGCTACATGTCTTTGTCAGAACAATGCTCCATGAAAATTTTCATCACAATGTGCCACACGCATTTCATCACAAATGTCCACAACCTTGTCATTGCAATGCTCCATAAACCTTGTAATCACAATGCTCCACACACTTCTCATCAAAATTCTCTATCACCAGAGATATCACAATGTTCCATCAGTAGTCATCACAATACCCCCTCACCCCTGTAATCACAATGTTCCATGACCCTGTCATCACACTGGTACATCCCGTTATCATCATAATGTTGCATGACCCCTGACATCACAATGTTCCATAACCCCTGTCATCAAAATGCTCCATGACCCTTTTCATCCCAAAGCTCCAAGACCCCTGACATCACAATGTTCTATAACACCTGCCATCAAAATGTTCCATTACACTTTTTATCAAATTGCGGCATGACCCGGTCATCAAAATGCTCCCTGCCTTTCTCATCACAATGCACCACACCCTTATCATCAAAATGCTCCATGAGTTGTCATCACAAAGCTCCATGACCCTGGGCATCACAATGCTCCATGTCATTGTCATCACAATGCTCCATGAGCCCTCTCATCATATTGCCCCATTCCCTTGTCATCACAAAGCTCCATGACACTTGTCATCACAATGCTCAATGCCCTTCTCATCACAATGCTCCATGTCCTTGTCATTGCAATCCTGCATGACCCATGTATCACAGTGTTCCGTGCCCTAGTTCTCACAATGCTCCATGCCCACTCTCATCACAATAATCCATGAAATATTTCAGACCAATGTTCCATGCCCTTCTCATCAAAATGCTCCATTACACCTTTCATAACAATGCTCCATGACCCCGCCATCACAGTGTTCCAGGGCCTAGTCATCACAAGGTTCCATGACATTTGTCATCACAATGCTCAAGACACCTGAAATCACCATGCTCCATGCCCATGTCATCACAGAGCTCCATGACACATGTCGTCAGAATGTTCCATGGCCTTCTCATCACAATGCTCCATGCCCTTGTCATTACAATGCTCCAAGACACTAGTAATCACAAAGCTCCATGTCCCTTTTCATCTCAATGCTCCATGAACCCTGTCATCACAATACACCATGTCCATCATCATAATGCTTCAGGCTATCATCATCACAATGAAATCAATATTCTCCATGACCTTTGTCACCATAATGCTCTAAACCCTTGTGATCATAATGTTCCATAACACTTATCATCACAACACCCCATGACGCTCATCATCACACTTACCCATGGTCTTCTCATCACAATGCACCATGACTTTTGTCATCACAATCCTCAATACAATTGTCACCGCTATGCTCCCTGACACTTGTCGTCAGTATGCTCCTTGAACCCTATCATGACAAGGCTCCATGCCATTTTCATCACAATGATCCATACCCATTTCATCACAATGCTCCAAGATCCATGTAATCACAATGCTCCATGCACGTGTCCTCACAAATCTCCAAGACGCATGTCATCAGAATCCTCCATGGCCTTCTCATCACAATGTTCCATGCCCTATTCATCACAATGCTCCATGACCCTTGTCATCACAACACTCCATGAATATTTTCAGCCCAGTGCTCCATGACCCTTGTCATCAAACTAATCCATGCCCCTGTCATCCCAATGCTCCATGACCCCTGTATTCACAATGCTCCGTGAAGCTTGTCATCACAGTGCTCCAGGACACATGTCATCACAATGCTCCATGCCTTTTTCAGCAAAATGCTACATGACCTTTTCATTACAATGCTCTGTGCGCTTGTCATCACAATACTCCATTTCCATTGTCATCACAATCCTCCAGGAACCTTGGCATCACATTGCTTCATGCCCTTGTCATCACAATGCTCCATGCTCCTTGAAATCAAAATGATCCATGACTTCTGTAATCACAGTGCTCCAAACCCTTGTGATCACAATGTTCCATAACACTTTTCATCACAAAGCTCCATGACGCCTGTCATCACAATATTCCATGCCCTTTTCATCACAATGCTCCATGACCTTTGTCATCACAATTATCAATATACATGTCATCACAATGCTCCCTGACACTTGTCATCAGAATGCTCCTTGAACCCTGTCACGAAAAGGCTCCATGCCTTTTTCATCACAATGCCCCATGCCGTTTTCATCACAATGCTCCATGCCTTTGTCATCAAAATACTCCACAAGCTTGTCATCAGAATGCTCCATGACCCTTGTCATCAAAATTCTCCATGCAATTGTCAGCACAATGCTCCCTGACACTTGTCATCATAATGCTCCAAGCCATTGTCATCACAATGCTCCATTACCATTGTCATCAGAATCCTCCATGACAATTGGCATCAAAATGCTCCATGCCATTGTCATCAAAATGGGCCATTACATATATCATCACAATGCTCCCAGACACCTGTCTTCACAATACTGCATGACCTGGTCCTCACAATGCTCCATGCCCTTGTCATCACAATTCGCCATTCCAAATGTCATCTCAAAAATCCATGAAACTTATTAGACCAATGTTCCATGCCCTTGTCATCACAATGCTCCATGCCATTGTCATCACAATGCTCCATGATCCCTGTCATCACAATGCTCCGTGACTCCAATCATCACAACGCTTCATGACCTTTGTCCTCATAATGGTCCATGCCCTTGTCATCAACCGTCTCTGTGACCTTTTTAACCACAATGCTCCATGAACTTTTCATCACAATGCTCTTTGACCCTTGTCATCACAATGCTCTATGCCTTTCTCCGCACAGTGCTCCATGACACATGTCATCACAATGTTCCATGACCCATGTCATCACAATGCTCCGTGACTCCGGTCATCACAATGCTTCATAATGTTTTTTATCACAACAGTCCATGCCCGCATCATCACAAGGCTCTGTGTCCTTTGTACCCACAATGCTCCATGAACTTTCATCCCAATGCTATGTGACCCTTGTCATCCCAATGCTCCATGCCTTTGTCAGAACAATGCTACATGACCCTTGTCATCACAATGTGCCACGCGCTTTGCATCACAATGATCCACAACCTTGTCATCGCTATGGTCCATAAACTTTGTAATCACAATGCTCCATGCACTTCTCATACAAATGCTCTCTCACCTGAGATATCACCATGTTCCATCACTAGTTATCACAATCCTCCCTCACCCCTGTAATCACAGTGTTCCATGACCACTGTCATCACAATGCTACATCCCCTTTTCAACACAATGTTCCATGACCCCTGACATCACAATGTTCCATAACCACTGTCATCAAAATGCTCCATGACCCCTCTCATCACAATGCTACATCCCCTTATCAACACAATGTTCCATGACCCCTGACATCACAATGTTCCATAACCCCTGTCATCAAAATGCTCCATGACACTTTTCATCCCAAAGCTCCATGCCCATGGCATCACAATGTTCTATAACCCCTGTCATCAAAATATTCCATTACACTTTTCATCAAATTGCTCAATGGCCTGTCATCAAAATTCTCCCTGCCCTTCTCATCACAATGCACCACACCCTTGTCATCAAAATGCTCCATGACATTTGTCATCACAATGCTCCATGACCCTTGGCATCACAATGCTCCATGTCATTGCCATCACAATGCTCCATGAACCCTCTCATCACATTTCCCCATGCCCTTGTCATCACAAAGCTCTATGACACTTGTCATCACAATGCTCGATGCCCTTCTCTTCACAATGCTCCATGCCTTGTCATTACAATCCTCCATGACCCAAGTATCACAGTGTACCATCCCCTTGTCATCACAATGCTCCATGCCCACTCTCATCACAATAATCCATGAAATATTTCAGACCAATGGTCAATGCCATTCTCATCACAATTCTCCATTACCTCTCTCATAACAATGCTCCATGACCCCTGCCATCACAGTGTTCCACGGCATTGTCATCACAATGCTCCATGCCCTTGTCATCACAAAAATCCATGACGCATGTCATCAGAATGTTCCATGGCTTTCTCCTCACAATGCTCCATGCCCTTGTCATCACAATGCTCCAAGACCCCTGTAATCACAATGCTCCATGCCCCTTTTCATCAGAATGCTCCATGAGACTTGTCATCACAAGTCTCCATGGTCATCTCATCACAATGCTCCAGGACTTTGTCATCACCATGCTCCTTTCCCTTGTTATCACAATGCTCCATGACCCATATCATCACAATATTCCATGAACATTTTCAGCCCAATGCTCCATGACCTTCTCATCACAATGCTCCATGACCAATATCATCACAATGCTCCATGACCCCTGTCATCACAAGACTCCATTAACTTTTTCAGCCCAATGCTCCATGACCCATGTCATCACAATGATACTTGCACTTGTCATCCCAATGCTCCATGACCCGTGTATTCACAGTGCTCCGTGATGCTTGTCATCACTGTGCTCCATGACACATGTCATCACAGTGCTCCATGCCTTTGTCAGCAAAATGCTATATGACCTTGGCATTACAATGCTCTATGCACTTGTCATCACAATACTCCTTTATCATTGTCATCACAATCCTCCATGAAACTTGGGATCACATTGCTTAATGCCCTTGTCATCACAATGCTCCCTGCTCCTTGAAATAAAAATGATCCATGACCTCTGTCATCACAATGCTCCAAACCCTTGTGATCACAGTGTTCCGTAACACTTGTCATCACAAAGCTCCATGATGCCTGTCATCACAATACTCCATGCCCTTTTCTTCACAATGCTCCATGACCTATGTCATCACAATTCTTAATACACTTGTCATCACAATGCTCCCTGACATTGTCGTCAGAGTGCTCCTTGAACCCAGTCACAAAAGGCTCCATTCCTTTTTCATCACAATGCCCCATGCCATTTTCCTCACAATGCTCCATGCCATTGTCATCAAAATACTCCACAAGCTTGTCATCAGAATGCTCCATGACCCTTGTCATCACAATTCTCCATGCACTTGTGAACACAATGCTCCCTGACCCTTGTCATCACAATGCTCCAAACCCTTGTCATCACAAAGCTCCATTACCTTTGTCATCAGAATCCTCCATGACACTTGGCATCACAATGCTCCATGCCATTGTCATCACATTGGGCCATGACATATGTCATCACAATGCTCCCTGACACCTGTCTTCACAATACTGCATGCCCTTCTCATCACAATGTTCCATGCCCTTGTATCACGATGTTCCAAGTCCCCTGTAATCAGAATGCTCCACGCCCCTTTTCATCAGTATGCTCCTTGAGACTTGTCATCACAAGCCTCCATGGTTTTCTCATCACAATGCTCCAGGACTTGTCATCACAATGCTTCACGACATTGTCATGAAAATTCTCAATGGCCCATGTCAACATAATGCTCCAAGCCCTAGTCATCACAATGCTCCATTATATTTGTCATCACATCCTCCATTATATTTGGCATCACAGTGCTCCATGCTATTGTCATCGCAATGGACCATGACATAAGTCATCACAATGCTCCCTGACACCTGTCTTCACAATACTCCATGCCCATGTCTTCACAATGCTCCATTCCCTTGTCATCACAATGCACCATGTCCACTGACATCACAATAATCTATGAAAATTGTCATATCAATGATCCATGCCCCTGTCATCACAATGCTCCATGCCCTTTTCATCACAATGCTCCATGACCCCTGTCATCACAATGCTCCGTGACTCCAGTCATCACAGTGCTTCGTAACGTTGTCATCACAGTGGTCCATGCCCGCATCATCACAAGGCTTTGTGAACTTTGTAACCACAATGTTCCATGAGCTTTTCATCACAATGCTCCGTGACTCTTGTCATCACAATGCTCCATGCCTTTGTCAGAACAATGCCCCATGACCCTTGTCATCACAATGTGCCACGCGCTTTTCATCACAACGATCCACAACCTTGTCAACGATATGCTCCATAAACCTTGTAATCCCAATGCTCCATGCACTTCTCCTCAAAATGCTCTCTCACATGAGATATCATAATGTTCCATCACTAGTCATCACATTACTCCCTCACCCCTGTAATCACAATGTTCCATGACCCCTGTCATCACAATGCTACATCCCCTTATCATCACAATGTTCCATGACCCCTGACATCACAGTGTTCCACAACCCCTGTCATCAAAATGCTCCATGACCCTTTTCATCCCAAAGCTCCATGACCCCTGACATCACAATGTTCTATAACACCTGTCATCAAAATGTACCATTACAATTTTCATCAAATTGCTGCTTGACCCTGTCCTCAAACTGCTCCCTGCCCTTCTCATCACAATGCACCATGCCCTTGTCATCAAAATGCTCCATGACACTTGTCACAACAAAACTCCATGACACTTGACATCACAGTGATCCATGTCATTGTCATCACAATACTCCATGAACCCTCTCATCACATTGATCCATGCCCTTGTCATCACAAAGCTCCATGACACTTGTCATCACAATGCTCAATGCCCTTGTCATTACAATCCTCCATGACCCATGTATCACAGCGTTCTGTGCTCTTGTCATCACAATGCACCATGCCCACTCTCATCACAATAATCCATGAACCATTTCACAACAATGCTTCCTGCCTTTCTCATCACAATGCTCCATTACACCTGTCATAACAATGTTCCATGACCCCTGCCATCACAATGTTCCACGGCCTTGTCATTCACAAGGCTCCATGACACTTGTCATCACAATGTTCCAAGACCCCTGTAATCACAATGCTCCATGCCCTTGTCATCAGAAAGCTCCATGACGCATGTCATCATTATGTTCCATGGACTTCTCATCACAATGCTCCATGCCCTTGTCATCACAATGCTCCAAGACCCTTGTTATCAAAATGCTCGATGCCCATTTTCATCTCAAAGCTCCATGAATCCTATCATCACAATGCACCATGCCCATCATCATAATGCTTCAGGCTATTGTCATCACAAGGAAATCAAAATGCTCCATGACCTCTGTCATAACAATACTCCAAACAGTTGTGATCACAATATTCCATAACACTTATCATCACAACACCCCATGATGCTCATAATCACAGTCATCCATGGTCTTCTCATCACTATGCTCCATAACCTTAGTCATCACAATGCTCAATACACTTTTCATCACAATGCTCCCTGACACTTGTCATCAGTATGCTCCTTGAACACTGTCATGACAAGGCTCCATGCCTTTTTCATGACAATGATCCATGCCATTTTCATCACAGTGCTCCAAGACACCTGTAATCACAATGCTCCATGCACTTGTCATAACAGTGCTCCATGACACATTCATCAGAATCCTCCATGTCCTTCACTTCACAATGCTCCATGCCCTTGTCATAACAATGCCCCAAGACCACTGTAATCACAATGCTCCATGCACCTTTTCATCAGAATATTCCATGAGACTTGTCATCATATGTCTCCATGGTCTTCTCATCACAATGCTCCGGGACCAATACCATCACAATGCTCCATGACCACAGTCATCACAACATTCCATTACCCCTGACAACACAGTGATCCGGGACTCTTGTCATCACAATGCTCCATGACCCCTGTCATCACAATACTCCATGAACATTTTCAGCCCAATCTTCCATGAAGCTTGTCATCACAATGATCCATGCCCTTTTCATTCCAATGCTCCATGACCAATGTATTCACAATGCTCTGTGATGCATGGCATCACAGTGCTCCATGACACATGTGATCACAATGCTCCATGCCTTTTCAGCAAAATGCTACATGAACTTGTCATTACAATGTTCTATGCGCTTGTCATCACTATACTCCATTACCATTGTCATCAAAATCCTCCATGAACCTTGGTATCACATTGTTTCATGCCCTTGTCATCACAATGCTCCATGCTTCTTGAAATCTAAATGATCCATGACCTGTGTCATCACAATGTTCCAAACACTTGTGATCACCATGTTCCATAACACTTGTCATCACAACGCTCCATGATGCCTGTCATCACAATACTCCATGCACTTTTCATCACAATGCTCCATGAGCTTTGTCATCACAATTCTCAATACACTTGTCATCACAATGCTCCCTGACACTTGTCAGCAGAATGCTCCATGAACCCTGTCACGAAAAGGCTCCATGACATTTTCCTCACAATGGCCCATGCAGTTTTCATCACAATGCTCCATGCCATTGTCATCAGAATACTCCACAAGATTGTCATCTAAATGCTCCATGACCCTTGTCATCACAATTCTCCATGCACTTGTCAGCACAATGCTCCCTGACCCTTGTCATCACAATGCTCCAAGCCATTGTCATCACACTGTTCCATTACCTTTGTCATCAGAATCCTCCATGACACTTGCATCACAATGCTCCATGCCATTGTCATCACAATGGGCCATTACATATATCATCACAATGCTACCTAACACCTGTCTTCACAATACTGTATAACCTGGTCTTCACAATGCTCCATGCCCTTGTCATCACAATGCACCATTCCAACTGTCATTGCAATAATCCATGAAACTTATTAGACCAATGATCCATGCCCTTGTCATCACAATGCTCCATGCCCTTGATATCACAAAGCTCCATGACCCCTGTCATCACAATGCTCCGTGACTCCAGTCATCACAATGCTTCATGACCTTTGTCATCACAATGGTCCATGCCCTCATCATCAACAGTCTCTGTGACCTTTTTAACCACAATGCTCCATGAACGTTTCATCACAATGCTCTTTGACCCTTGTCATCACAATGCTCCATGTCTTTGTCAGAACAATGCTCCATGACCATTGTCTTCACTATGTGCCACGCGCATTTCATCACAACGGTCCAGAAACTTGTCATTGCAATGCTCCATAAACTTTGTAATCACAATGCTCCATGCACTTCTCATCAAAATGCTCTCTCACCAGAGATATCACAGTGTTCCATCACTTGTCATCACAATACTCCCTCACCCTTGTAATCACAATGTTCCATGACCCTGTCATCACACTGCTAAATCCCCTTATCTTCACAATGTTCCATGACCCCTGTCATCAAAATGTTCCATGACCCTTTTCATCCTAAAGATCCAAGCCCCCGACATCAAAATGATCTATAACCCCTGCCATCAAAATGTCCCATTATACTTTTCATCATATTGCTGCATGACTGGGTCATCAAAATTCTCCCTGCCCTTCTCATCACAATGCATCATGACCTTGTCATCAAAATGCTCCATGATTTGTCGTCACAAAACTCCATGACCCTTGGAATCACAATGCTCCATGTCATTGTCATCACAATGCTCCATGAACCCACTCATAACATTGATCAATGCCCTTGTCATCACAAAGCTCCATGACACTTGTCATCACAATGCTCCATGCCTTTCTCATCACAATACTCCATTCCCTTGTCATTACAATCCACCATTACCCAAGTATCATACTGTTCTGTACCCATGTCATCACAATGTTCCATGCCCACTCTCATCACAATAATTCATGAAACATTTGAGACCAATGTTCCATGCCGTTCTTATCACAATGATCCATTACCTCTGTCATAACAATGCACCATGACCCCTGCCATCACAATGTTCCACGACCTAGTCATCTCAAGGTTCCATGACACTTGTCATCACAATGCTGAAGACCCCTGTAATCCCAATGCTCCATGCCTTTGTCATCACAAAGCTCCATGACACATGTCATCAGAATGTTCCATGGCCTTCTCATCACCATGCTCCATGCCCTTGTCATCACAATGCTCCAAGACCACTGTAAACACAATGCTCCATGCCCCTTTTCATCTCAATGCTCTATGAACCCTGTTATCACAGTGCACAATGCCCATCATCATAATGCTTCAGGCTATTGTCATCACAATGAAATCAATAATCTCCATGACCTCTGTCATCATAATGCTCCAAACCCTTGTGATCACAATGTTCCATAACACTTATCATCACAACACCCCATGACGCTCATCATCACAATTATCCATGGTCTTCTCATCACAATGCTCCATAATCTTTGTCATCACAGTGCTTAAAACACTTGTCATCACAATGATCCCTGACACTTGTCATCAGTATGCTCCTTGAACCCTGTCATGACAAGGCTCCATGCCTTTTTCATCACAATGATCCATGGCCTTTTCATCACAATGCTCCAAGATCCCTGTAATCACAATGCTCCATGCCCTTGTCATCAAAAAATTCCATGACGCATGTCATCAGAATGCTCCATGTCCTTCTCATCACAATGCTCCGTGCCTTAAACATCACAATGCTCCAAGACACCTGTAATCACAATGCTCCATGCCCCTTTTCATCAGAATGCTCCATGATACTTGTCATCACAAGACTCCATGGTCTTCTCATCACAATGCTCCAGGACCCTGTCATCACCATGCTCCATTCCCGTGTCATCACAATGCTCCTTGACCACTATCATTACAATAATCCATGAACATTTTCAGCCCAATGCTCCATGACCTACTCATCACAATGCTCCATGGCCAATATCATCACAATGCTCCATGACCACTGTCATCACAACACTCCATGATACCCGACAACACAATGATCCGGGACTCTTGTCATCACAATGCTCCATTCCCTAGTCATCACAATGCTCCATGACCCCTGTCATCAAAACACTCCATGAACATTTCCAGCCCAGTGCTCCATGACACTTGTCATCACAGTGATCCATGCCCTTTTCATCCCAATGGTCCATGACCCCTGTATTCACAATGCTCCGTGACGCTTGTCATCACAGTGCCTCATGACACATGTCATCACAATGCTCCATGCATTTGTCAGCAAAATGCTACATGACCTTGTCATTACACTGCTGTATGCGCTTGTCATCACAATACTCCATTTCCATTGTCATAACAATCCTCCATGAACCTTGGGATCACATTGCTTCATGCCCTTGTCATCACAATGCTCCATGCACCTTGAAATCAAAATGATCCATGACCTCTGTCATCACAATGCTCCAAACCCTTGTGATCACAATGTTCCATAACTCTTGTCATCACAACGCTCCATGATGCCTGTCATCACAATACTCCATGCCCTTTTCATCACAATGCTCCATGACCTTTCTCATCACAATTCTCAATACACTTGTCATCACAATGCTCCCTGACACTTGTCAGCAGTATGCTCCTTGAACCCTGTCACGAAAAGGCTCCATGCCTCTTTCATAACAATGCCCCGTGCCATTTTCATCACAATGTTCCATGCCATTGTCATCAAAATACTCCACAAGCTTGTCATCAGAATGCTCCATGACCCTTGTCATCACAAATCTCCATGCACTTGTCAGCACAGTGCTCCCTGACCCTTGTCATCACAATGCTCCAAGCCATTGTCATCACAATGCTCCTTTACCTTTGTCATCAGAATTCTTCATGACACTTGGCATCACAATGCTCCATGCCATTGTCATCACAATGGGCCATTACGCATGCCATCACAATGCTCCCTGACACCTGTCTTCACAATACTGCATGACCTGGTCATCACAATGCTCCATGCCCTTGTTATCACAATGCTCCATGACCACTGTCATCACAGTGCTCCGTGACTCCAGTCATCACAATGCTTCATGACCTTTGTCATCACAGTGGTCCATGCCCTCGTCATCAACAGTCTCTGTGACATTTTTAACCACAATTCTCCATGAACTTTTCATCACAGTGCTCTTTGACCCTTGTCATCACAGTGTTCTATGCGCTTGTCAGCACAATGCTCCATGACACCTGCCATCACGATGTTACATGGCCTTGTCATCACAATGCTCCATGACCTTTCTCATCACAATGTTCAAGACCCCTGTAATCACAATGCTCCATGCCGTTGTAATCACAAAGCTCCCTGACGCATGTCATCAGAATGTTCCATGTCCTTCACATCACAATGCTCCATGCCCTTGTCATCACAATGCTCCAAGACACCTGTAATCACAATTCTCCATGCCCCTTTTCATCTCAGTCCTCCATGAAACCTGTCATCACAATGCACCATGCCCATCATCATAATGCTTCAGGCTATTGTCATCACAATGAAATCAAAATGCTCCATGACCTCTGTCATCATAATACTCCGAAACCTTGTGATCACAATCGTCCATAACACTTATCATCACCACAACCCAAGACGCTCATCATCACAGTTATCTATGGTCTTCTCATCACAATGCTCCATGACCTTTGTCATCACAACGCTCAATACACTTGTCATCACAATGCTCCCTGACACTTGTCGTCAGTATGCTCCTAGAACACTGTCATGACAAGGCTCTATGCCTTTTTCTTCACAATGATCGATGCCCTTTTCATCACAATGCTCCAAGATCCCTGTAATCACAATGCTCCATGACCTTGTCATCACAAAGCTCCATGACACATGTCATCAGAATGCTCCATGGCCTTCTCATCACCATGATCCATGCCCTTGTCATTACAATGATCCAAGACCCCTGTAATCACAATGCTCCATGCCCCTTTTCAACAGAATGCTCCATGAGACTTCTCATCAAAAGTCTCCATGGTCTTCTCATCACAATGCTCCAGGACTTTGTCATCACAATGCTACATTCCCTTGTCATAAAAATACTCCATGAATATTTTCAGCCAAATGCTCCATGACCTTATAATCACAATGCTCCATGGCCAATATCATTACAATTCTAAATGACCACTGTCATCACAACACTCCATTACACCTGACAATACAATGATCCAGGACTCTTGTCATCACAATTCTCCATACCCTAGTCATCACAATGCTCCATGAACCCTGTCATCACAGTACTCCATGAACATTTTCAGCCCAATGCTCAATGAACATTTCCATCACAATGATCCATGCACTTGTCATCCCAATGCTCCATGACCCCTGTATTCACAATGCTCCGTGACGCTTGTCATCACAGTGCTCCATGACACCTGTCATCACAATGCTCCATGCCTTTGTCAGCAAAATGGTACATGGCCTTGTCATTACAATGCTCTATGCGCTTGTCATCACAATACACCATACCATTGTCATCACAATCCTCCATGAACCTTGGGATCACATTGCTTTATGCACTTGTCATCACAGTGCTCCATGCTCCTTGAAATCAAAATGATCCATGAGCACTGTCATCAAAATGCTCAAATCCCTTGTGATTACAATGTTCCATAACATTTGTCATCACAACGCTCCATGATGCCTGTCATCACAATACTCCATGCCCTTTTCATCACAATGCTCCATGACCTTTCTCATCACAATTGTCAATACACTTGTCATCAGAATGCTCCCTGACCCTTGTCGTCAGAATGCTCCTTGAACCCTGTCAAGAAAAGGCTCCATGCCTTTTTCATCACAATGCTCCATGCCATTGTCATCAAAATACTCCACAAGCTTGTCATCAGAATGTTCCATGACCTTTGTCATCACAATTTTCCATGCACTTCTCAGCACAATGCTCCTTTACTCTTGTCATCACAATGCTCCAAGCCATTGTCATCACAATGCTCCATTACCTTTGTCATCAGTATCCTACATGACAATTGGCATCACAATGCTCCATGCCATTGTCCTCACAATGCCCCATTCCAACTGTCATCACAATAATCCATGAAACACAATAGACCACTGTTCCATCCCCTTGTCATCACAATGCTACATGCCCTTGTTATCACAATGCTCCATGACCCCTGTCATCACAATGCTCCGTGACTCCAGTCATCACAATGCTTCATGAACTTTGTCATCACAATTGTCCATGTCCTCGTCATCAGCAGTATCTGTGACCTTTTTAACCACAATGCTCCATGACTTGTCATCACAATGCTCTTTGACCCTTGTCATCACAATGCTCCATGCACTTGTCAGCACAATGCTCCATGACACATGTCATCACAATGCTCCATGACCCTTGTCATCAAAATGCTCCGTGACTCCAGTCATGACAATGATTCATAACGTTTGTCATCACAATGGTCCATGCCCGTTTCATCACAAGGCTCTGTGACCTTTGTAACCACAATGCTCCATGAACTTTTCATCACAATTCTCTGTGACCCTTGTCGTCACAATGCTCCATTTCTTTGTGAGAACAATGCTCCATGACAATGTCTTCACAATGTGCCACGTGCATTTCATCACAGCGGTCCACAAAATTGTCATTGCCATGCTCCATAAAGCTTGTAATCAAAATGCTCCATGCACTTCTCATCAAAATGCTCTCTCACCAGAGATATCACAGTGTTCCATCATTAGTCATCCCAATACTCCCTCACCCCTGTAATCACAATATTCCATGACCCTGTCATCACATTGCTACATCCCCTTATCATCACAATGTTCCATGACCCCTGACATCACAATGTTCCATAACCCCTGTCATCAAAATGCTCCATGATCCTTTTCATCCCAAAGCTCGAAGACACCTGACATCACAATGTTCTATAACCCCTGCCATCAAAATGTTCCATTACACTTTTCATCAAATTGCTGCATGACCCGGTCATCAAAATACTCCCTGCCCTTCTCATCACAATGCACCATGCCCTTTTCATCAAAATGCTCCATGACTTGTCATCACAAAGCTCCATGACCCTTGGCATCACAATGCTCCATGTCATTGTCATCACAATGCTCCATGAACACTCCCATCATATTGCTCAATGCCCTTGTCATCACAAAGCTCCATGACACTTGTCATCACAATGCTCGATGCCCTTCTCATCACAATGCTCCATGCCCTTGTCATTACAATCCTGCATGACCCATGTATCATAGTGTTCCGTACCCTTGTCATCACAATGCTCCATGCCCACTCTCATCACAATAATCCATGAAATATTTCAGACCAATGTTCCATGCCCTTCTCATCACAATGCTCCATTAACTCTCTCATAACAATGCACCATGATTCCTGCCATCACAGTGTTCCACGGCCTAGTCATCACAAGGTTCCATGACAACTGTCATCACAATGCTGATGGCCCCTTAAATCACAATGCTCCATGCCATTGTCATCACAAAACTCCATGACGCCTGTCATCAGAATGTTCCATGGCCTTCATATCACAATGCTCAATGCCCTTGTCATCTCAATGCTCCAAGGCCACTGTAAACTCAATGCTCCATGCCCCTTTTCATCTCAATGCTACATGAACTCTGTCATCACAGTGCACCATGCCCATCATCATAATGCTTCAGGCTATTGTTATCACAATGAAATCAATATTCTCCATGATCTCTGTCATCAAAATGCTCCAAATCCTTGTGATCACAATGTTCCATAACACTTATCACCACAACACCCCATGACGCTCATCATCACAATTATCCATGGTCTTCTCATCACAATGCTCCATGATCTTTTTCATCACAACACTCAATACCCTTGTCATCATAATGCTCCCTGACACTTTTCGTCAGTATGCTCCTTGAACACTGTCATGAAAAGTCTCCATGAATTTGTCATCACAATAATTCATGCCCTTGTCATCACACTGCTCCAAGACCCCTGTAATCTCAATGCTCCAGGACCCTTTTCATCAGAATGCTCCATGAGACTTGTCATCACAAATCTCCATGTTCTTCTCAACACAATGCCCCATGACCCCTGTCATCACAATACTCCATGAACATTTTCAGCCCAATGCTCCATGAACCTTGCCATCACAATGATCCATGCCCTTGTCATCCCAATGCTCCATGACCCCTATATTCACAATGCTCCGTGACGCTTGTCATCACAGTGCTCCATGACACATATCATCACAATGCTCCATGCCTTTGTCAGGAAAATGCTACATGGCCTTGTCATTACAATGCTCTATGCTATTGTCATCACAATACTCCATTACCATTGTCATCACAATCCTCCATGAAACTTGGGATCACCTATCTTCATGCCCTTGTCCTCACAATACTCCATGCTCCTTGAAATCAAAATGATCCATGACCTCTCTCATCAAAATGCTCAAACCCCTTGTGATCACAATGTTCCAAAACACTTGTCATCACAACGATCCATGATGCCTGTCATCACAATACTCCATGACCTTTTCATCACAATGCTCCATGACCTTTGTCATCACAATTCTCAATACACTTGTCATCACAATGCTCCCTGACACTTGTCGTCAGAATGCTCCTTGAACCTGTCACGAAAAGGCTCCATTCCTTTTTCATCACAATGCCCCATGCCGTTTTCATCACAATGCTCCATGCCATTGTCATCAAAATACTCCACAAGCTTGTCATCAGAATGCTCCATGACCCTTGTCATCACAAATCTCCATGCACTTGTCAGCACAATGCTCCCTGGCACTTGTCATCACAATGCTCCAAGCCATTGTCATCACAATGCTCAATTACATTTGTCAGCAGAATCCTTCATGACAATTGGCATCACAATGCTCCACGCCCTTGTCATCACAATGCCCCATTACAACTGTCATCATAATAATCCATGAACCTAAATAGACCACAGTTCCATCCCCTTGTCATCACAATACTCCATGCCCTTGTTATCACAATGCTCCATGACCCCTGTCATCACAATGCTCCGTGACTGCAGTCATCACAATGCTTCATGAACTTTATCATCACAATTGTCCATGTCCTCGTCATCAACAGTCTCTGTGACATTTTTAACCACAATGCTCCATGAAATTTTCATCACAATACTCTATGACCCTTGTCATCAAAATGCTCTATGCCTTTCTCAGCACAATGCTCCGTGACACATGTCATCACAATGCACCATGCGCTTGTCATCACAATGCTCCACAAATTTGTCATCACAATGCTCCATGAAACCTGTCATCACAATGCTCCATGCACTTCTCATGAAAATGCTCTCTCACCACTGATATCACAATGCTACATCACTGCGTGTCACAATACTCCCTCACCACTGTCATCACAATGTTTCATGGCATTTGTCATCACAGTGCTACATTCACATATGATCACAATGTTCGATGACACCTGATATCAAAATGTTCCATAACACCTATCATCAAACTGCTCCATGATCCTTTTCATCAATATGCTCCATGACCCCTGACATCACAATGTTCCATAACACCTGTCATCAAAATGTTCCATGACACTTTTCATCAAATTGTTCCATGACCCTGTCATTAAAATGCTCCCTGCCCTTCTCATCAAAATGCACCACACCCTTGTCATCAAAATGCTCCATGAATTGTCATCACAATGCTCCATGCCCTTGCCATCACAATGCTCCATTAACCCTGTCATAACAATGCTCCATGAACCCTGCCATAACGATGTTCCATGGCCTTGTCATTACAAGTCTCCATGACACTTCTCATCACAATGCTCCAAGAACACTGTAATCTCAATGCTCTATGCCCCTTTTCATCTCAATGATCCATGAACACTGTCATCACAATGCACCATGCCCATCATCATAATGCTTCATGCTATTGTCATCACAATGAAATCAAAATGCTCCATGACCTCTGTTATAACAATGACCCAAACCCTTGTGATCACAATATTCCATATCACTTGTCATCACAATGCCCCATGACGCTTGTCATCACAGTTATCCATGGACTTCTCATCACAGTGCTCCATGACCTTTGTCATCACAATGCTCAGTACACTTCTCATCAAAATGTTCCCTGACACTTGTTGTCTGCATGGTACTTGAACTCTGTCATGACAAGGCTCCATGCCTTTTTCATCACAATGATCCATGCCCTTTTCCTCACAATGCTCCAAGACCCCTGTAATCACAGTGCTCAATGCCCTTGTCATCAGAAAGCTCAATGACGCATGCCATCAGAATGCTCCTTGGCCTTCTCCTCACAATGCTCCATGCCCTTGTCATCACAATGTGCCAAGACCCCTCTAATCACAATGCTCCATGCCCCATTTCATCAGTATGCTCCAGGAGACTTGTCATCACAAGGCTCCATGGTTTTCTCATCACAATGCTCCAGGAAATTGTCATCACAATGCTTCACGACCTAGTCATGAAAATTCTCAGTGGCCATTGTCATCATAATGCTCTAAGCCCTAGTCATTACAATGCTCCTTTATATTTTTCATCACAATCCTCCATTACATTTGGCATCACAATACTCCCAGGCATTGTCATCACAATGGACCATGACATATGTCATCACAATTCTCCCTGACACCTGTCTTCACAATACTCCATGACCTTCTCTTCACAATGATCCATGCCCTTGTCATCACAATGCACCTTGTCCACTGTCATCACAATAATCTCTGAATCTTGTCAGACCAATGCTCCATGCCCCTGTCATCACAATGCTCCATGCCCTTGTCATCACAATGCTCGATGACTTGTCATCACAAAGCTCCATGACCCATGACCCGTGTATCACAGTGTTCCATGCCCTAGTCATCACAATGCTCCAAGACCCCTGTAATCACAATGCTCCATGCCCCTTTTAATAAGAATGCTCCATGAGAATTGTCATCATAAGTATCCATGGTCTTCTCATCACAATGCTCCAGGAACTTGTCATCACCATGCTCCATTACCTTGCCATATCAATGCTCCATGACCTCTCTCATCACAATAATCCATGAATATTTTCAGCCCAATGATCCACGACCTATTCATCACCATGCTCCATGGCCAATATCATCTCAAAACTCCATGACCACTGTCATCACAACACTCCATGACACCTGACGACACAATGATCCGGGACTCTTGTCATCACAATGCTCCATTCCCTAGTCATCACAATGCTCCATGACCCCTGTCATCACAACACTCCATGAAAATTTTCAGCCCAGTGCTCCATGACACTTTTAAACAAAATTATCCATGAACTTGTCATCCCAATGCTCCATGAACCCTGTATTCACAATGATCCGTGACGCTTGTCATCACAGTGCTCCATGACACATGTCATTACAATGCTCCATGCCTTTGTCAGCAAAATGCTACATGACCTTGTCATTACAATGCTCTATGCGCTTGTCATCACAATACTCCTTTACCATTGTCATCACAATCCTCCATGAAACGTGGGATCACATTGCTTCATGCCCTTGTCATCACAATGCTCCATGCTCCTTGAAATCAAAATGATCCATGACCTCAGTCATCACAATGCTCCAAACTCTTGTGATCACAATGTTCCATAACACTTGTCATCACAACTCTCCATGATGCCTGTAATCACAATACTCCATGCCGTTTTCATCACAATACTCCATGACCTTTCTCATCACAATTCTGAATACACTTGTCATCACAATGCTCCCTGACACTTGTCGTCAGAATGCTCCTTGACACCTTTAACGAAAAGACTCCATGCCTTTTTCATCACAATGCCCCATGCCGTTTTCATCACAATGCTCCATGCCATTGTCATCAAAATAGTCCACAAGCTTGTCATCAGAATACTCCATGACCCTTGTCATCACAATTCTCCATGCACTTGTCAGCACAATGCTCCCTGACCTTTGTCATCACAATGCTCCAAGCCATTGTCATCAAAATGCTCCATTACCTTTGTCATCAGAATCCTCCATGACACTTGGCATCACAGTGCTCCATGCCATTGTCATCACAATGGGCCATTACATATGTCATCACAATGCTCGCTGACACCTGTCTTCACAATACTCCATGACCTGGTCATCAAAATGCTCCATGGCCTTGTCATCACAATGCACCATTCCAAATGTCATCGCATTAATCCATGAAACTTATTAGACCAATGCTCCATGACATTGCCATCACAATGCTCCATACCCTTGTTATCACAATGCTCCATGACCCCTGTCATCACAATGCTCCGTGACTCCAGCCATCACAATGCTCCATGACCTTTGTCATCACAATGCTCAGTACAGTTGTCATCAAAATGTTCCCTGACACTTGTTGTCTGCATGCTCCTTGAATCCTGTCATGACAAGGCTCCATGAATTTTCCATCACAATGATCCATGCCCTTTTCATCACAATGCTTCAAGACCCCTGTAATCACAGTGCTCCATGCCCTTGTCATCACATAGCTCAATGACGCATGCCATCAGAATGCTCCTTGGCCTTCTCCTCACAATGCTCCATGCCCTTGTCATCACAATGTGCCAAGACCCCTCTAATCACCATGTTCCATGCCCATTTTCATCAGTATGCTCCAGGAGACTTGTCATCACAAGGCTCCATGGTTTTCTCATCACAGTGTTCCAGGAACTTTTCATCACAATGCTTCACGACCTTGTCATGAAAATTCTCAATGGCCATTGTCATCATAATGCTCCAAGCCCTAGTCATCACAATGCTCCATTATATTTGTCATCACAATCCTCCATTACATTTGGCATCACAATACTCCCAGCCATTGTCATCGCAATGGATCATGACATATGTCATCACAATGCTCCCTGACACCTGTCTTCACAATACTCCATGACCTGCTCTTCACAATGATCCATGCTCTTGTCATCACAGTGCACCATGTCCACTGTCATCACAATAATCTATGAATCTTTTCAGACCAAAGCTCCATGGCCCTGTCATCACAATGATCCATGCCCTTGTCATCACAATGATCCATGACTTGTCATCACAAAGCTCCATGACCCATGACCGATGTAACCAGTGTTCCATGCCCTAATCATCACAATGCTCCAAGACCCCTGTAATTACAATGTTCCATGCCCCTTTTCATCAGAATGCTCCATGAGAATTGTCATTATATGTATCCATGGACTTCTCAACACAATGCTCCAGGACCTTGTCATCACCATGCACCATTACCTTGTCATCACAATGCTCCATGACCACTGTCATCACAATAATCCATGAATATTTTCAGCCAAATGTTCCACGACCTATTCATCACAATGCTCCATGGCCAATATCATCTCAAAGCTCCATGACCACTGTCATCACATCATTCCATGACACCTGATGACACAATGATC
This sequence comes from Mesoplodon mirus, assembly GCF_964341445.2. Classification (NCBI taxonomy): domain Eukaryota; kingdom Metazoa; phylum Chordata; class Mammalia; order Artiodactyla; family Ziphiidae; genus Mesoplodon; species Mesoplodon mirus. The sequence continues at coordinate 158,320 of NW_028295467.1, forward strand.
CGGGACTCTTGTCATCACAATGCTCCATTCCCTAGTCATCACAATGCTCCATGACCCCTGTCATCACAACACTCCATGAAAATTTTCCGCCCAGTGCTCCATGACACTGTCATCACAATGATCCATGCACTTGTCATCCCAATGCTCCATGACCCCGGTATTCACAATGATCCGTGACGCTTGTCATCACAGTGCTCCATGACACATGTCATTACAATGCTCCATGCCTTTGTCAGCAAAATGCTACATGACCTTGTCATTACAATGCCCTATGCGCTTGTCATCACAATACTCCATTTCCATTGTCATCACAATCCTCCATGAAACGTGGGATCACCTTTCTTCATGCCCTTGTCCTCACAATGCTCCATGCTCCTTGAAATCAAAATGATCCATGACCTCTGTCATCACAATGCTCCAAAGTCTTGTGATCATAATGTTCCATAACACTTGTCATCACAACGCTCCATGATGCTTGTCATCACAATACTCCATGCCCTTTTCATCGCAATGCTCCATGACCTTTGTCATCACAATTCTCAATGCACTTGTCATCACAATGCTCCCTGACACTTGTCGTCAGAATGCTCCTTGAAACCTGTCACGAAAAGGCTCCATGTCTTTTTCAACACAATGCCCCATGCCGTTTCATCACAATGCTCCATGACATTGTCATCAAAATACTCCACAAGCTTTTCATCAGAATGCTCCATGACCCTTGTCATCACAATTCTCCATGCACTTGTCAGCAAAATGCTCCCTGACCCTTGTCATCACAATGCTCCAAGCCATTGTCATCACAATGCTCCATAACCTTTGTCATCGGAATCCTCCATGACACTTGGCATCCCAATGCTCCATGCCATTGTCATCACAATGTGCCATTACATATGTCATCACAATGCTCCCTGACACCTGTCTTCACAATACTGCATGACCTGGTCATCACAATGCTCCATGCCCTTGTCATCACAATGCACCATTCCAACTGTCATCGCAATAATCCATGAAACATATTAGACGAATACTCCATGCCCTTGTCATCACAATGCTCCATGTCCTTGTTATCACAATGCTTCATGACCCCTGTCATCACAATGCTCCGTGACTCCAGTCATCACAATGCTTCATGACCTTTGTCACCACAATGGTCCACGCCGTCATCATCAACAGTCTCTGTGACCTTTATAACCACAATGCTCCATGAACTTTTCATCACAATGCTCTTTGACCCTTGTCATCACAATGCTCTATGCCTTTCTCAGCACAATGCTCCATAACCACTGTCATCACAATGCTCCGTGACTCCAGTCATCACAATGTTTCATAACGTTTGTCATCACAATGGTCCATGCACGTGTCATCACAAGGCTCTGTGACCTTTGTAACCACAATGCTCCATGAACATTTCATCACAATTTTCTGTGACCCTTGTCATCAAAATGCTCCATTTCTTTGTGAGAACATTGCTCCATGACAATTGTCTTCAAAATGTGTCACACACATTTCATCACAACGGTCCACAAAATTGTCATTGACATGCTCCATAAACCTTGTAATCACAGTGCTCCATGCACTTCTCATCAAAATGCTCTCTCACCAGATATATCACAGTGTTCCATCACTAGTCATCCAAATACTCCCTCACCCCTGTAATCAAAATATTCCATGACCCTGTCATCACACTGCTACATCCCCTTATCTTCACAATGTTCCATGACCCCTGACATCACAATGTTCCATAACCACTGTCATCAAAATGCTCCCTGATCCTTTTCCTCCCAAAACTCCAAGACCCCTGACATCACAATGTTCTCTAACCCCTGCCATCAAAATGTTCCATTACACTTTTCATCAAATTGCTGCATGACCCGGTCATCAAAATGATCCCTGCCCTTCTCATCACAATGCACCATGCCCTTGTCATCAAAATGCTCCATGACTTGTCATCACAAATCTCCATGACCCTTGGCATCACAATGCTCCATGTCATTGTCATCACAATGCTCCATGAACACTCCCATCATATTGCTCAATGCCTTTGTCATCACAAAGCTCCATGACACTTGTCATCACAATGCTCCATGCCCACTCTCATCACAATAATCCCTGAAACATTTCAGACCAATGATCCATACCCTTCTCACCAAAATGCTCCATTACATCTGTCATAACAATGCACCATGACCCCTGCCATCACAATGTTCCACGGTCTAGTCATCACAAGGTTCCATGACAGCTGTCATCACAATGCTGAAGGCCCCTTAAATCACAAAGTTCCATGCCCTTGTCATCACAAAGCTCCATGATGCATGTCATCAGAATGTTCCATTGGCTTCACATCACAATGCTGCATGCCCTTGTCATCACAATGCTCCAAGATCCCTATAAACACAATGTTCCATGCCCCTTTTCATCTCAATGCTCCATGAACCCTGTCTTCACAATGCACCATGCCCATCATCATAATGCTTCAGGCTATTGTCATCACAATGAAATCAATATTCTACATGATCTCTGTCATCATAATGCTCCAAACCCTTGTGATCACAATGTTCCATAACACTTATCACCACAACACCCCATGACGCTCATCATCACAATTATCCATGGTCTTCTCATCACAATGGTCCATGATATTTGTCATCACAATTCTCAATACACTTGGAATCACAATGCTCCCTGACACTTGTCGTCAGTATGCTCCTTGAACCCTATCAGGAAAGGCTCCATGCCTTTTCATCACAATAATCCATGCCCTTGTCATCACAATGCTCCAAGACCCCTGTAATCACAATGCTCCACGCCCCTTTTCATCAGCATGCTCCATTATACTTGTCATCAGGTCTCCATGGACTTCTCATCACAATGCTCCAGGCTCTTGTCATCACCATGCTCCATTCCCTTGTCATCACAATGCTCCATGACCCCTGTCATCACAATAGTCCATAAACTTTTTCAGCCCAATGCTCCACGACCTACACCTCACAATGCTCCATTGCCAATATCATCACAATGCTCCATGACCACTGTCATCACAACACTCCATGACACCTGACAACGCAATGATCCGGGACTCTTGTCATCACAATGCTCCATTCCCTAGTCATCACAATGCTCCATGACCCCTGTCATCACAACACTCCATGAACATATTCAGCCCAGTGCTCCATGACACTTGTAATCACAATGATCCATGCCCTTGTCATCACAATGCGCCATTCCAACTGTCATCACAATAATCCATGAAACTTATTAGACCAATGTTCCATGCCCTTGTCATCACAATGCTCCAATACCCCTGTCATCACAATGCTCCGTGACTCCATTCATCACAATGTTTCATGAACTTTGTCATCACAATGGTCCTTGCCCGGGTCATCAACAGTCTCTATGACCTTTTTAACCACAATGCTCCATGAACTTTTCATCACAATGCTCTTTGACCCTTGTCATCACAATGCTCCATGATCTTGTCAGCACAATGCTGCATGACACATGTCATCACAATGCACCATGCGCTTGTCATCACAGTGCTCCACAATCTTGTCATCACAATGCTCCATAAAATTTGTCATCACAGTGCTCCATGCACTTCTAATCAAAATGTTCTCTCACCACTGATATCACAATGCTACATCACTATTTGTCACAATACTCCCTCACTCCTGTCATCACAATGCTACATGCACTTATCATCACAATGTTCGATGACCCCTGACATCACAATGTTCCATAACACCTGTCATCAAAATGATCCATGGCACTTTTCATCAAATTGCTCAAAGACCCTGTCATGAGAATGCTCCCTACATTTCTCATCACAATGCACAACGCCCTTGACATCAAAATGCTCCATGACCTTTTTCATCACAAAGATCCATGACACTTGGCATCACAATGCTCCATGCCCTTGTCATCACAAAGCTCCATGACAGATGTCATAAGAATGCTCCATGGCCTTCTCATCACAATGTTCCATGCCCTTGCCATCACAATGCTCCATTACCACTCTCATAAAAATGCTCCATGACCCCTGCCATCACAATGTTCCATGGCCTTGTCATCACAATGCTCCATGACCCTTCTAATCACAATGCTCCAAGAACACTGTAATCACAATGCTCTATGCCCCATTTCATCTCAATGATCCATGAACCCTGTCATCACAATGCACCATGCCCATCATCATAATGCTTCATGCTATTGTCATCACAATGAAATCAAAATGCTCCATCACCTCTGTCATAACAATGCTCTAAACCCTTCTGATCACAATATTCCATAACACTTGTCATCACAATGCCACATGAGGCTCGTCATCACAATTATCCATGGTCTTCTCATCACAATGCTCCATGAACTTTGTCATCACAATGCTCAATACACTTATCATCAAAATGCTCCCTGACACTTGTTGTCTGTATGTTCCTTGAACCCTGTCATGACAAGGCTCCATGCCTTTTTCATCACAATGATCCATGCCCTTTTCATCACAATGCTCCAAGACCCATGTGATCACAATGCTCCATGCCATTGTCATCACAAAGCTCAATGACGCATGCCATCAGAATGCTCCTTGGTCTTCTCCTCACAATGCTCCATGCCCTTGTCATCACAATGTTCCAAGACCCCTGTAATCACAATGCTCCATGCCCCTTTTCATCAGAATGTGCCATGAGAATTGTCATCACAAGTCTCCACTGTTTTCTCATCACAATGCTCCAGGACCTTGTCATCACCATGCCCCATTCCCTTCTCATCACAATGCTCCATGACCACTGTCATCACAATAGTTTATGAACATTTTCAGCCCAATGCTCCACGACCTACTCATCACAATGCTTCATGGCCAATATCATCACAATGCTCCATGAACACGGTCATCACAACACTTCATGACACTAGACAACACAATGATCCAGTACTCTTGTCATCACAATGCTCCATTCCCTAGTCATCACAATGCTCCATGACCCCTGTCATTACAACACTCCATGAACAATTTCAGCCCAGTGCTCCATGACACTTGTCATCACAATGATCCATGCCCTTGTCATCCCAATGCTCCATGACCCGTGTATTAACAATGCTCCATGACGCGTGTCATCACAGTGCTCCATGACACATGTGACCACAATGCTCCATTCCTTTGTCAGTAAAATGCTACATGACCATTCGTTTACAATGCTCTATGCGCTTGTCATCACAATACTCCATTTCCTTTGTCATCACAATCCTCCATGAAACTTGGGATCACATTGCTTCATGCCCTTGTCATCACAATGTTCCATGCTCCTTGAAATCAAAATGATCCATGACCTCTGTCATCACAATGCTCCATACCCTTGTGAACACAATGTTCCATAACACTTGTCATCACAACGCTCCATGATGCCTGTCATAACAATACTCCATGCCCTTTTCATCACAATGCTCCATGATCATGGTCATCACAATTTTCAATACACTTGTCATCACAATGCTCCCTGACACTTGTCATCAGAATCCTCCTTGAACACTGTCAAGAAAAGGCTCCATTCCTTTTTCATCACAATGCCCCATGCTGTTTTCATCACAATGCTCCATGCCATTGTCATCAAAATTCTCCACAAGCTTGTCATCAGAATGCTCCATGACACTTGTCAACACAACTCTCCATGCACTTCTCAGCACAATGCTCCCTGACCCTTGTCATCACAATGATCCAAGCCATTGTCATCACAATGCTCCTTTACCTTTGTCATCAGAATCCTCCATGACACTTGGCATCACAAGGCTCCATGCCATTGTCATCACAATGGGCCATTACATATGTCATCACAATGCTCCCTGACACCTCTCTTCACAATATTGCATGACCTTGTCATCACAATGCTCCATGCCCTTGTCATCACAATGCGCCATTCCAACTGTCATCACAATAATCCATGAAACTTATTAGACCAATGTTCCATGCACTTGTCATCACAATGCTCCATGCCCTTGTTATCACAATGCTCCATGACCCCTGTCATCAAAATGCTCCGTGACTCCAGTCATCAAAATGCTTCATGACATTTGTCATCACAATTGTCCATGCCTTGGTCATCAACAGTCTCTGTGACATTTTTAACCACAATGCTCCATGAACTTTTCATCACAATGCTCTTTGACCCTTGTCATCACAATGCTCTATGCGCTTGTCAGCACAGTGCTCCATGACACATGTCATCACAATGCACCATGCGCTTGTCACCACAATGATCCCCAATCTTGTCATCACAATGCTCCATAAAATTTGTCATCACAATGCTCCATGCACTTCTCATCAAAATGCTCTCTCACCACTGATATCACAATGCTACATCACTATTTGTCACAATACTCCCTCACTCCTGTCATCACAATGCTACATGCACTTATCTTCACAATGTTCGATGACCCCTGACATCACAATGTTCCATAACACCTGTCATCAAAATGTTCCGTGACAATTTTAATCAAATTGCTCCATGACCCTGTCATGAGAATGCTCCCTGCCTTTCTCATCACAATGCACAAGGCCCTTGCCATCAAAATGCTCCATGACCTTTGTCATGACAAAGATCCATGAACCTTGGCATCACAATGCTCGATGTCATTTTCATCACAATGCTCCATGCACGCTCTCATCACATTGCTCCATGCACTTGTCTTCACAAAGCTCCGACACATATTATCACATTGCTCCATGGCCTTCTCTTCACAATGCTCCATGCCCTTGCCATCACAATGCTCCATTACCCCTGTCATAACAATGCTCCATGACCCCTGCCATCACGATGTTCCATGGCATTGTCATCACAAAGCTCCATGACCCTTCTCATCACAATGCTCCAAGAACCCTGTAATCACAATGCTCCATGCCCCTTTTCATCTCAATGATCCATGAACCCTGTCATGACAATGCACCATGCCCATCATCATAATGCTTCATGCTATTGTCATCACAATGAAATCAAAATGCTCCATGACCTCTGTCATAACAATGCTCTAAACCCTTCTGATCACAATATTCCATAACACTTGTCATCACAATGCCACATGACACTCGTCATCACAATTATCAATGGTCTTCTCATCACAATTCTTCATGACCTTTGTCATCACAATGCTCAATACACTTGTCATCAAAATGCTCCCTGAAACTTGTTGTCTGTATGCTCCTTGAATCCTGTCATAACAAGGCTCCATGCCTTTTTCATCACAATGATCTATGCCATTTTCATCACAATGCTCCTAGACCCATGTAATCACAATGCTCCATGCCCTTGTCATCACAATGCTCAATGACACATGCCATCAGAATGCTCCTTTGTCTTCTCCTCACAATGATCCATGCCCTTGTCATCACAATGCATCATGTCCACTCTCATCACAATAATCTATAAACCTTGTCAGACAAATGCTCCATGCCCCAGTCATAACAATGCTCCATGCCCTTGTCATCACAATGCTTCATGACCTGTCATCAGAAAGCTCCATGACCCATGACACATGTTTCACATTTTTCCATGCCCTAGTCATCACAATGCTCCAAGACCCCTGTAATCACAGAGCTCCATGCCCCTTTTCATCAGAATGCTCCATGAGACTTGTCATCACAACTCTCCATGGTCTTCTCATCACAATGCTCCAGGACATTGTCATCACCATGCTCAATTTCCTTCTCATCACAATGCTCCATGAGTCCTGTCATCACAATAATCCATGAATATTTTCAGCCCAGTGCTCCACGACCTATTCATCACAATGCTCCATGGCCAGTATCATCACAATGCTCCATGACCTGTGTCATCACAATGCTCAATACACTTCTCATCAAAATGCTCCCTGACACTTGTTGTCTGTATGCTCCTTGAACCCTCTCATGACAAGGCTCCATGCCTTTTTCATCACAATAATCCATGCCCTTTTCATCAAAATGCTCCAAGATTCCTGTAATCACAATGCCCATAGACCCCTGTAATCACACTGCTTCATGCCCCTTTTCATCAGAAAGCTCCATGAGACTTGTCATCACAAGTCTCCATGGTCTTCTCAACACAATTCTCCTGGACATTGTCATCCCCATGCTCCATTCCCTTGTCATCACAATGCTCCATGACCCCTGTCATCACAATAATCCATGAACATTTTCAGCCCAATGCTCCACCACCTACTCATCACAATGCTCCATGACCACTGTCATCACAACACTACATGACACCTGACAACACAATGATCCAGGTCTCTTGTCATCACAATGCTCCATTCCCTAGTCATCACAATGCTCCATGACCCCTGTATACACAATGCTCCATGACGCTTGTCATCACAATGATCCATGCCCTTGTTAACCCAATACTCCATGACCCCTGTATACACAATGCTCCATGACGCATGTCATCAAAGTGCTCCATGACACATGTCATCACAATGCTCCATGCCTTTGTCAGCAAAATGCTACATGACCTTGTCATTACAATGCTCTATGCGCTTGTCATCACAATACTCCATTTCCATTGTCATCACAATCCTCCATGAACCTTGGGATCACATTGCTTCATGCCATTGTCATCCCAAAGCTCCATGATCCTTGAAATCAAAATGATCCATGACCTCTGTCATCAAAATGCTCCAAACCCTTGTGATCACAGTGTTCCATAACACTTGTCATCACAACGCTCCATGAAGCCTATCATCACAATACTCCATGCCCTTTTCATCACAATGCTCCATGACCTTTGTCATCACAATTCTCAATACACTTGTCATCACAATGCTCCCTGACACTTGTCATCAGAATACTCCTTGAAACTTGTCACGAAAATTCTCCATGCCTCTTTCATCACAATATCCCATGCCCTTGTCATCACAATGCTCCATGCCCTTGTCATTAAAAATCTCCATGACGCATGTCATCAGAATGCGTCATGGCCTTCTCATCACAATGCTCCATGCTCTTGTCCTCACAGTGCTCCAAGACACCTGTAATCACAATGCTCCATGCCCCTTTTCATCAGAATGCTCCATGAGAGTTATCATCACAAGTCTCCATGGCCTTCTCCTCACAATGCTCTAGGACCTTGTCATCACCATGCTCCATTCCCTTGTCATCACAATGATCCATGACCACTGTCATCACAATAATCGATGAACATTTTCAGCTCAGTGATCCCGGAAATTCTTATCACAATGTTCCATGGCCAATATCATCACAACGCTCCTTGACCACGGTCATCACAACACTCCATGGCACCTGACAAGACAATGATCCGGGACTCTTTTCATCATAATTCTCCATTCCCTAGTCATCACTATGCTCCATGCCTTTGTCAGAAAAATGCTCCATGACCCTTGTCATCACAATGTGCCACAATCTTTTCATACAAACGGTCCACAAATTTGTCATCGCAATGCTCCATAAACCTTGTAATCACAACGCTCCATGCCCTTCTCATCACAATGCTCCATTACCCCTGTCATAACAATGCTCCATGACCCCTGCCATCACAATGTGTCATGCCCTTGTCATCACAAAGCTCCATGACACGTCATCAGAATGTTACATGTCCTTCTCATCAAAATGCTCCATGCCCTTGTCATCACAATGCTCCAAGACCCCTGTAATCACAATGCTCCATGTCTCTATTCATCTCAATGGTCCATGAACCCTGTCATCACAATGCATCATGCCAATCATCCTAATGCTTCCGGCTATTGTCAGCACAATGAAATAAATATTCTCCATGACCCCTGTCATCACAATACTCCATGAACATTTTCAGCCCAATGCTCAATGACACTTGTCATCACAATGATACATGCCCTTGTCATCCCAATGCTCCATGACCCCTGTATTCACAATGCTCCGTGACGCTTGTCATTCCAGTGCTCCATGAAACTTGTCATCACAATGCTCCATGCATTTCTCAGCAAAATGCTACATGACCTTCTCAGTAAAATGTTCTATGTGCTTGTCATCACAATACACCTTTACCATTGTCATCACAATTCTCCATGAATCTTGGGATCACATTGCTTCATGCCCTTGTCATCACAATGCTCCATGTTCCTTGAAATCAAAATGATCCATGACCTCTGTCATCGCAATACTCCAAACACTTGTGATCACAATGTTCCATAACACTTTTCATCAGAACGCTCCATGATGCCTGTCATTACAATACTCCATGCCCTTTTCATCACAATGCTCCATGACATTTGTCATCACAAGTCTCAATACACTTGTCATCACAATGCTCCTTGACAGTTGTTGTCAGAATGCTCCTTGAAACCTGTCACGAAAAGGCTCCTTGCCTTTTTCATCACAAAGCCCCATGCGGTTTTCATCACAATGCTCCATGCCATTGTCATCAAAATACTCCACAAGCTTGTCATCAGAATTCTTCATGAACCTTGTCATCACAATTCTCCATGCACTTGTCAGCACAATGCTCCCTGAACCTTGTCATCACTATGCTCCAAGCCATTGTCATCGCAATGCTCCTTTACCTTTGTCATCAGAATCCTCCATGACACTTGGTATCACAATGCTCCATGCCATTGTCATCACAATGGGCTAATACATATGTCATCACAATGCTCCGTGACACCTCTTTTCACAATACTGCATGACCTGGTCATCACAATGCTCCATGCCCTTGTCATCACAATGCGCCATTCCAATTGTCATCACAATAATACATGAAGCTTATTAGACCAATGTTCCATGCCCTTGTCATCACAATGCTCCATGCCCTTGTTATCACAATGTTCCAAGACCCCTGTAATCAGATTGCTCCATGCCCCTTTTCATCAGTATGCTCCAAGAGACTTGTCATCACAAGGCTCCATGGTTTTCTCATCACAGTGCTCCAGGACCTTGTCTTCACAATGCTTCACGACATTGTCATGAAAATTCTCAATGGCCCTTGTCATCATAAAGTTCCAAGCCGTAGTCATCACAATGCTCCGTTATATTTGTCATTACAATCCTCAATTACATTTGGCATCACAATGCTCCATGCCATTGTCATCGCAATGGACCATGACATATGTAATCACAATGCTCCCTGACACCTCTCTTCACAATACTCCATAACCTTGTCATCACAATGCTCCATGCCCTTGTCATCACAATGCACCATGTCCAATCTCATCACAATCATCTATGAAACTTGTCAGACCAATGCTCCATTCCCCTGTCATCACAGTGCTCCATGCCCTTGTCATCACAATGCTCCATGACCCCTGTCATCACAATGCCCCGTGACTCCAGTCATCACAATGCTTCATAACGTTTGTCATCACAACGGTCCATGCCCGCATCATCACAAGGCTCTGTGACCATTTTAACCACAATGCCCCATGAACTTTTCATCACAATGCTCCGTGACCCTTGTCATCACAATGCTCCTTGACCCTTGTCATCACAGTGTGCCATGTGCTTTTCATCACAATGATCCACAACTTTGTCTTCGCTATGCTCCATAAAACTTGTAATCACAATGCTCCATGAACTTCTCATCCAAATGCTCTCTCACATGAGATATCACAATGTTCCATCACTAGTCATCACAATCCTCCCTCACCCCTGTTATCACAATGTTCCATGACCCCTGTCATCACAATGCTACATCCCCTTATCTGCACAATGTTCCATGACCCCTGACATCACAATGTTCTATAACCCCTGTCATCAAAATGTTCCATTACACTTTTCATCAAATTTCTGCATGGCCCTGTCATCAAAACGCTCCCTGCCCTTCTCATCACAATGCACCACACACTTGTCATCAAAATGCTCCATGACCTTTGTCATCACAAAGCTCCGTGACCCTTGGCATCACAATGCTCCATGTCATTGTCATCACAATGCTCCATGAACCCTCTCATCACATGGCTCCATGCCCTTGTCATCACAAAGCACCATGACATTTGTCATCACAATGCTCGATGCCCTTCCCATCACAATGCTCCATGCCCTTGTCATTACAATCCTCCATGACCCATGTATCACAGTGTTCCGTGCCCTTGTCATCAAAATGCTCCATGCCCACTCTCATCACAAAAATCCATGAAATATTTCAGACCAATGCTCAATGCCCTTCTCATCACAGTGCTCCATTACCTCTGTCATAACAATGCTCCATGACACCTGCCATCACAATGTTCCACGGCCTTGTCATCACAAGGGTCCATGACCCTTGTCATCACAATGCTCCAAGAACCCTGTAATCATAATGCTCCATGCCCTTGTCATCACAAAAATCCAGGACGCATGTCATCAGAATGTTCCATGGCCTTCTCCTCACAATGCTCCATACCCTTGTCATCACAAAGCTCCATGACGCATGTAATCAAAATGTTCCATGGCCTTCTCCTCACAATGCTCCATGCCCTTGTCATCACAATGCTCCAAGATCCCTGTAAGCACAATGCTCCATGCCCCTTTTCATCAGAATGCTCCATGAAACTTGTCATCACAAGTCTCCCTGGTCATCTCATCACAATGCTCCAGGACATTGTCATCACCATGCTCCATTCCATTGTCATCACAAAGTTCCATGACCCCTGTCATCACAATACTCCAGGAACATTTTCAGCCCAATTCTCCATGACGCTTGTCATCAAAATGATCCATGCCCTTGTCATCCAAATGCTCCATGACCCCTGTATTCACAATTCTCCATGATGCATGGCATCACAGTGCTCCATGACACATGTCATCACAATGCTTTATGCCATTCTCAGCACAATGCTCCATGCCCTTTTCATCACAATGCTCCATGACCCCTGTTATCACAATGTTCCGTGACTCCAGTCATCACAATTCTTCGTAACATGTGTCATCACAGTTGTCGATACCCGTGTCATCACAAGGCTCTGTTACATTTGTAACCACAATGCTCCATGACCCTTGTCATCACAATGTGCCACACGCTTTTCATCCCAACGGTCCACAAATTTATCATCGCAATGCTCCATAAACCTTGTAATCACAATGCTCCATGCCCTTCTCATCACAATGTTCCATTACCCCTGTCATAACAATGCTCCATGACCACTGCCATCACAATGTTCCACGGCCTTGTCATCACAAGGCTCCATGACACTTGTCCTCACAATGCTCCAAGACTCCTGTAAGCACAATGCTCCATGCCCTTGTCATCACAAAGCTCCATGACACATGTCATCAGAATGTTCCTTGTCCTTCTCCACACAATGCTCCATGCCCTTGTCATCACAGTTCTCCAAGACCCCTGTAATCACAATGCTCCATGCCCCTTTTCATCTCAATGCTCCATGAACCCTGTCATCACAATGCATCATGCCAATCATCATAATTCTTCCGGCTATTGTCAGCACAATGAAATAAATATTCTCCATGACCTCTGTCATTACAATGCTCCATGACCGCTGTCATCACAATACCCCATGAACATTTTCAGCCCAATGCTCCATGACGTTCTCATCACAATGCTCCATGACCTCTGTCATCACAATGCTCCATGACCACTGTCATCACAACGCTCCATGAACCCTGACAACACAATGATCCGGGAATCTTGTCATCAAAATGCTCCATGCCCTTGTCATCCCAATGCTCCATGAACCCTGTAATCACAATGCTCCATGACGCTTGTCATCACAGTGATCCATGAACCTTGTCATCACAATGCCTTTGACAGCAAAATGATACATAATCTTGTCATCACAATGCTCCATGCGCTTGTCATCACAATCCTCCATGACCCTTGGGATCATATTGCTTTATGCCCTTGTCATCTCTATCTTGCCTTTCGGGTTTTTACAGATTTTCGGATATCCTTTTGGACCTGTGGGAAGTGAAAATTCTTTGTAGTGTGGATTTGCATTGCACGCTTGCTTGATTGGCCAAAAAGGGCCTATGCCTTTTCTCTTGAATATATTCAGGAGAAAAGTCATACGCTGTTTTTGGCCAAGTGCATCATTCTCGAAGTTGTGTTGCCTTTCCTGTGCTTTAAAGGCGATTCCAATTTACCTCTTGAAATATGTTTTGTGCAATTCTGCCTCATTTTCAAGTCCGCTTTGTTGCCTTCCCTCAACAGATTTTTGGAAGAGAGTAGTCCTTTATAACTCTGCAGGTTTTTGATTTGCTTTGCCCCTGAGCTCCAATTTTCAAATCCCATTATTGGGAGCTGACCACAAATACACAATTTTGCTTCAGGACCTATACTGGTTCCAGGGGTGGCTATACTGGTTCCCTGTGGGTGGCTGAGACTTTGGTTAATTCTTCTTCCTGACGGGAATTTAGAGTGACATGTGTCCGTCCAAATGCCTACATCTACTCTCTGATTGGTTCTCCCTCTTCCCTTTCATCCTCTGCACAATTAGCAAACTGTGCGAACCAGGAGGTTATAGGGGATGACTCTCCTAAGTTGGGAGATTGATAGTAAAGTTGTTGGAATGCCAAACTGTAGCACAAGGAGAGGAAAAAGTAGGAGACTTTCAGAAACCTTTCGCCATCACAGGGTGTCCATTCTCTAGGTTTCCCATATATGTTATAACTGTAGTGATATTCCCTTCTACCTGGAAATTTGGGACCCATGGAATGGTGGCATGCATTACTACTTTAAAGGGTCTGCATTTTCTCTCCCAATCTCACCAGTCCTCTCAGTCCCAAGTGTCCAGCCTTATGTCTCATCCAGCTGTCTTTGCAGATAGGGTCATTCTAGGTTTCATCAGAACCCCTGAAGGAATTGTGTAAGAATTTCGCTGTTTTTCTGTTTTGTTTTTGAAATTCATTTTTATAATGGGGTTGAGCTGATTTTCACTGACGTGTTTATGACGGTCTAGACACACTTGATTCCCTTACAGAGGCATATCAATACATAGGTTTTAAGATTCTTACTAATCAAATATATTCCTCTGTGGGGAATAGGGGTTTTGAGTCCCGTTCACTGAGGAAGGTGTAGGTCTTGTCTATTCTGTATTTGGTTTATGGAATGGTACCTGTGCTAATATCAAACTCTGGTTTTATGCATCACCCCACCTCTCCTTTCCCCTTAAGGAGGCATAAGAGTGTTTTCTAAATGTGAGACGCTGCTCTCTTTCCTAATTCAGTTCATGTGTTGTGATGTTGACATTCCCTCTGTAAGTGATATCTTATGATAAGATTCTTTTTCTGTGTGACTAATTTCCCTTAGAATCATCATACCTAAATCCTCTCATTATGCTGCTACTGGCCTTATGACATTGATTTCACGTCTGAGTGATATTCCATTGTACAAAATTACCACAAGTTCTTTATGCATTTCTCTTTTTCCTGGGATACTTTAGGTGTACCGAAGTTGAGGTTCTTGTATGCAGAACAGCCCTAAACTTTGGGGTGCCTGTGTCTTGTTGATATTTAGTCTTCCCAAGTAATATGTCCATGAGTTGAAGTCCCCTTTGCTCGGGGGCTTTGTATTTTAGATGTTTTAGGAAACAGCATACACTTCTTCAGAGTAGCTCTTGGATATTTATACCCCACCCATCAGCGTGACTAGTATCCCTGTTTTCCATGGCCTCTCCTGCATTTTTGATTTGTACACATTTTTTGGATGGCCTTTCTGAGCAGTGGAAATTGAGACTTCTTTATTGTGCGGATTTGCATTTCCCTCTTGCTTGGTTGGCCAAAAACTCTGTATGTGTTTTTTTCCTGAAGATATTCACGAATAAAACGCATACACACTTTTGCCCAACTGCATCATTTTAGAAATTCTGCTGCTTTTCATATGCTTTAAATGTGAGTACAATCTACCTTTTGAAAAATGTTTCCTGCAATTCTGCCTCTCATTCAGAACTTCGTCGTTGCCTTACCTGAATATATTTTTGGACGTTGGTTATCATTTATATCTTTGCAGGTCTTTGAATTGTCTGCTCCTGAGTTCCATTTTGCAACTCGCTTTTTTTTGTGAGCTGACCGCCAAACCATTGGATTGCTTCCGTCCCTATTCTGGTTCTGGGGAGGCAGGATGAGCCTTTGGTTAATTCTTCTTCCTAATGGGAAATTAGAGTGACATGTGCCTGTCAAAACTCCTACAGCTAATCTCTCATGGGTTCCTCCTCTTCCCATTTATCTTCTGCAAAAATTGCAAACTGTGTGAAACAGGAGGTTAAAGGTGCTGATTCTCCAAGTCGGGAGATTGTTAGTAATTTGGCTGGAATGGCGAACCACAGCACCAGGAGATCAAAAATGAGGTGCATTTTAGACACCTCTCCTGAGCACCCAGTGTACATTCATCTCGGTTTCCCAGGCATGTTTTCCCTGTCAGAAGATTCCCTTGAAACTGCAGATTTGAGACCCATGAAATGGGTATCAGGCAGTATTACTTTAAAAGGTCTGCATTTCCTCACCCAGCCTCTCTAACATCTCTTAGCGTGCATAGCTTCGAGCCTTATATATCATCCTGCTGTGAGTCCACATGTGTTCAATGCATGTTACATCGTAGCCCTTCAACAAAAGTTGTAAGAATTTTTGTCTGTCTCACTGTTTTTATAAATATTTTTAAATTTATTTTTATATTGGTTACAGCTGATTTTCAAAACACTGTTTTTTTGCTGCTGTACATCCACTTGATTCATGTACTGTGAGACAACAATAAATTCTTTCTCAGATGCTTACGAGTCATATGTATTATTTTCCAGTGACTTGAGTGGACTGAGTGCCGTTCTTTGAGGTACCGTGTAGGCCTTGCCAGTTATTCTATTCGGTACTTGGAATGGTATCTTTGCTAATTTCAACCTCCTCGATAATACCTCACCATTCCACACCTTTCCCATTTAGCAGCCTTATGTCTATTTTCTACATATTTGACTATGTTTCTGTTTTGTAGTTTATTTCATGTGTAGCCATTTTTGATTCCACCTTTAAGTGACATCTTATGATATGTGTCTTTTCCTTTCTGACATGTGTCACTTAGAATGATTGTATGTAACTCCTCCAGAGTTGTTACAACTGGCCTTATTTCATTGTTTTCGGGATGAGTAATATTGCACTCTACATAAGTACCCCATCTCTTTTATCCATTTTATCCTTCCAGGGACATTTAGGTTATATCCAAGTGGAGGCCCTTTTTAACAGAGAGGTGGTAAACGTTGGGGTGCCTGTTTTCTGTCATTTTTTGTTTTTCCCAAGGTATACGACCATGAGTGCAATTGGCCTATGCTCTGTAGCTCAGTTTTCAGATGTTTTAGCAAACACAATACACTTCTCCAGAGTGGCCGTTGGCAAATTACATTTCCACTATCAGCCTCACAGGGCTCCCTTTTCTCCTCACCCTGTCCTGCATTTCTGGTGTTTACACTTTATGTGGATGGCCCTTCTGACTGATGTGAAGTGATACATTTTGAAGTATTGATTTCCAGTGCCCACCTGTTTGGTTGGAAAAAAAGTGTGTATGGCCTTTACTTCAATATATTCAGAAAAAAATGCATACGCCCTTTTGGGCCAAGTGCATCATTGTCGATGTTCAGCCCCTTTTCTTGTGCTTTAATGGGGAGTCCATTCTACCTCTTCAAATCTGTTTCCTGCCACTCCCCCTTGCTTACAAGTCCTTTTCTGTGACTTACCTCAAGACATTTTTCAACAATAGATATTTTCAACTCTGCAGTTTCATGAATTTTAGTGCCCCTGAGTTCCATTTTTCAACTTGTGTTTTTGGAAACTCGACACAAAACAGCAGGATTTCCTCTAGCCCTATTCTGTTTCCATGGGTAATTCAAGCCTTTGATGAATTTGTCTTCCGGATTGGAAATTAGAGTGGCATGTGCCTGTCCGAACACCTAAGACTTGTCTCTAAATTTTTCTCATCCTTCCGCTTCATCCTCTGGACAAATTCCACACTGTGTGCAACAGGATGTTGACGGTGCTGATATCCCCAAGTGAGGAGATTGTTAGGAAAGATGCTGGAGCGGTGAACCCGAGCACCAGGCGATGAGGAGATGAGGTGCCTTTTCCAAACTCTTTCCGATCAAACGGTATACCATCCTCTAGGTGTGACAGGCATGTTTTAGCTGTAGGAAGGGTCCTGTGCATGGAAGGAGAACACCTGGGATTTTTCCAAATCAGTGCCTCCCCGAACCCCAAACTGGGGAATTTTTAAGCTACGGCTACACGTATGTCCATTAAGGGCCTTGGGAAATAGGCAGAGCCCAAACTTTAGATGATGGAAATCTTCAGGTTCAGAAGCGCTCACCATCGGCCTTGCTTAGGTTACATTTTATCTGTCATTGATAGATTATGTCAATAAAAATATCGATTATTTTTCAGATTATTTCACCTTATAGGTTATTGCAAAATATTCAGTGTAGTTCCCTGTGCTATACAGTAATTCCTTGTTGATGATCTATTTTATACATAGCAGTGTGTATGTGTTAATCCCAAACTGTTAATTTATTCCTTCTCCTACCTTTCCCCTTTGGTAATAATAAATTATAAGATTTTATACTTCTCAGAAATGGGGGAGCTGAAAGAGAGGTATCCTTTTCAATGGAAAAGCATTCAAAACAAGATTGAAGCTTCAGCCAAGAGTATTCGATGTACAACCATGGAAATAAATCACTTCATTTCTCTAATGTTGACCTGACAAATAAGACAGACGTCTTCACTGAACTTGCTTATAGTAAAGTGATGGAAATATCAAATGTAAGTCTTAGAGAAATCTTATTTTACCCGAGCATTATACACTGCTCTATGTTAACTACAGTTTGGCTAACACATCTGTTCATTGAAGTTACAATGTTCTCAATTTCTGTTACTGATCCTCCAGACTGGACCCCAACAGGAGTCCCCGTGCCCAGTGTCATTGGAGCCAAGAGATCAAGACTGAGTTTGGTTCAGAAGCAAAGGAAACATTATTTTGAAAACCGAATGGAGAGGTGAGAGTGTGCACTCCCCCACGGGCTGTGGGCTGGGCTGCTGTGTAGGGATCCTGGCAGCGTCAGTGGGAGTTAGGGAATGGAGCTCTCGAAGGCTGGGTTGGCTGCAGCTCAGGCTCTATGCCATGGAGTCTGCATGGGACTCCGCTAGCTGAGGTGTCGACCCAGCCATTCTGCACTAGGAAATCGGGTCTGAAGTGCCGGGTGTGGGACCTCTGCATGCGGAACCCTAGGAGCACGTGAAATTAGACAAAGCACAAAGGAAAAACAGGTTAGACTTTATTTTATTGCCCAGATTCTCTTTTTGTCTCCCAGGAATTTTTAATGAACGTTGCCAGTGACGAACCCCTCCTCTGCTTTTTGTTCCGTTCCTCATTCTTGGGGTGTTGAGGGTGCAGACCCCTCTTTTGTAAATGCTTCATGCTGTGGTGGGAGCCCTGATACCTGGGGGGAGGGGCAAAACGTCTCCCCTCCAGCCTCCAGGTGAGGTTGATTGTCCCAAGCCCTCCTGCCTCACTTCTCGTCCGCCTGAGCACCAGCATTGGAAGTGTTATTGATTCTAATGACCTTTAAGGGTCCAGGAAAGAGATGCACAGAGATGCTGTGGTGGCAGGTATCACCCCACCCCTCATTTGTTCGGTGACATTAGGCTGACGTTTTTTGCCAGCCTAGATGCTCTGACCAGTAGTCTGTGCTTTCTTTAATTAGGTCGCTGAATTAATGTACAAACAGCACCATGTGTCAGAGCCCTGCCCGCACAACTCCCAGACAGTCCAGGGTCAGTGGTGATCCAGGACCATGACGTCCACTGAGTCAACGGCCTTTAGAAGTAGCCAGCAGTCCAGCCGGTCATATTGGCCACCATCACCGCGGTGTCTGTAGGGTTTTCTATTGTGAAAGCGTGATATACGTTTCCCACGCCAAGCTTATTAGCTTCCCTCTGGGTGCAGTAAGTCCTGCAAGCAGTAGTCTGCTCTTTCGGGGCACAGTCTTCTTGTTTTCTGAGAGAAACTCCAGGTCAAGTGATGGTCACATGAGTCATCTTGGGGGCCCGTTGCCCCCATTTGTCTCTCTGGAGGTTGGAGATGGAGGGCCTCCTCACTCGAGGTCAGTGTGTCCACAGAGCGACCCCTGCAACTTCAGGGCATGATGGGTGGTTAGGATCACCACGTGGGGTCCTTTTCCCTTAGGAGGGAGCTGGCCTTGTGGGCTGCTGATTTCTAGCTTTTTAGATACCCCAGTATCCTGGCCTGATGAGTCGGTGGGCAAAGCCCTTGGTGACCATATTTTATCATACCTGAAGGGCATTCTTGTGTTGCTCCATTTCAAGTGGTCTCAGTTTTTGCACTAAGGCTCCAAGGGCAATTAACCTTTGACCGGGTATGTAAAGGTCAAAGGGTTTAGCTAAATTAGTGAGTTCCTGGGCAAGGGTCTGAATTGACTGGTCTTTCCATTCTTGAAAGGCTGCTTCTGGATTCTATTCAAAAGGATCATCATCTTCTCGTGTCAGTGTTTCATGTAGAGGCCCAGCTATAAGACTGTAGTTAGGGATCCAGATGCAGAAAACCTTGGCCTCCCCAGGAACCCCTAAGCTGTCTTCTAGTTTTAGAAGGGGTAAGGCTGCAAATGGCTTCTTCCCTATCCTGGGATGCGTTTCTCCGAATATCTGTGAGAATGAAGCCCAGGCATGTCACCTGAGCCTGGGATATTTGAGCCTTTTTCTTGGACACCTTCTATCCTTTCTTGGCGAGGTAGTTCTGAGGCGTCTTTAGTAGGCCTGGCGATCAGAATGTCATCTGCATATTGAAGGAGGGTTCCCTTTTACAGAGGTAGAACTTTTAGGTCTTTAGAGGACATTTCCCCAATGATGGTGTGGGGATTTTTGAACCATTGGGGCAGGATGGCCCAGCATTATTGCTTGTGTTGCATGTTGTGTCCTGCCACTCACAAGCCAAAAATTCTTGTGACTCTGAGATGAATGGAATACAGAAGAAGGCATCATTGAAGTCTAATACAGAATGCCATGGCCTGGTGGATGGTAGAATGAGCAGCAGGGTGTAGGAAATAGGAGCTACTGGATGTATATCTTCGGTGGCTTCACTGACTGTCCTGATATCCTTTACCAGGTCTCCAGCAGCCCATGGGGCTCTCGTGGTCAGGCCAATCCCAGGATATGGAGCTCACCTGGGCGGCATCCCACACCCCACAGCCCAAGGGGCTCTCGTGTTCAAGTCCCTCCCAGGGTATGGAGCTCACCTGTGCAGCTACCCAGCAGCCCTTGGGGCTCTCATAGTCAGGCCCTTCCCAGGATACAGAACTCCCCAGGGCAGGTACCCCAGCAGGGCTGGACACACAGGAACTGTGCACATAGCCCACCTTGCAGAGAACGCACAGCTCACCTTTCGCTCACAGCTGACACAGAACACCTCAGAGAAGGACTTGAACTAACAAACAGCAGCTCTGACAGGTCTGTGACCCTGGCTATCACTCCGTGCAGCCTCTCTCTGCCTGGTCTTCCAGACACTTCCACTGCAGCCAGGGCACCAGGCCTCTGTCTCCACCCACCATCACTCCTCTCCCTGACTCCTGGGTTCCTCTCATTAGGATAGGGTCTTCTTGAAGTTGTTTTCCACTCATGGACCAGATAAAATGATAAGAAAACAAGCTGCAGCTGCAGCCCCTTGTCTATCCTGACTTTCAAGAGCCCACACCTGTTCCTTGGGACTGACCCGTTTAGCAAGGTTCATTTTCTGCAACTGTGAGCCCCTGAGGTGTGAGGATTGGCTGATTTGGGCAGCCTGACACTGCCTGCCAGCCCCCTCACAGGTGTGCCTGGGTTGAGGTCAATATAAACACCTCTCCAGTCAGCAAGAGCCCCTGTAGCTGTGCCTGACGCCATATTCTCTGCCCCGTAAGCAGTGTCGGGGCTGGTGTGGTGGGAGGGAGTGAGGGGCCGTGGCTTTGTGGGTGGCCCAGTGTGAGTGGAGCTCTGCTGGACTTTCTGCAGGAGTTGCCAGGCTGCCACCTGCTAAAGAAGAGGATATGTCACCCATATCTGCCACTGGAATTTCTCCCCAGGCAGAGGTGAGGAAGTAAAAAAGCAGTGGGGGCCGTGGCAGGAGGGGTATCACAGACAGGGAAATGGAAAGCTTCCAGAAGAGCATCTGGGGTCAGGACCATCCTGGCTGGCCTGCAGACACCAAGTCGGCTTGCGTGCTCTCGCTAGTGTGGCTCCACAGCCCTTCCTCTAGGCTTGCAAGTGCTTGTACATATTCAGGTGTTTTACCTGGAAAGGGTGGGAAGAGTTCAGCTGCAGCAGGACTGGGGCTCAGCTCACATTTACTCACAGACGCCTCGACACAGTCCCCCAGCTTTGCAGTGAGGATGCTCTTTGTGGGGGGGAGTGCTGCTGACTGCATGGGAGACGATTTCCCACCTCTGACCAACTTAAGATTTTTTTACCACTGGAGCAAGTGCCCTGATACGATTTTCCTCTGTATAACTGGTGAGTTCTGTTTTTTTTTTTCCTTTTTTTGTTTTTGTTTCAAGTTAGATTTTATTTATTCCTCTTTTTTTTAATTTGGAGATATAAACATGGAAATAATGCATTAATATAAAGACATCTATGTGAAGGGAAAAATTTTTTTCTGTTTTATTTTATTAAATGTTATTTATTTATTTTTAATTTTTTTAAATTTATTTCTTTTATATAGCAGGTTCTTATTGGATATCTATTTTATACATATAAGTGTTCACATGTGAATCCCAGTCTCCCAATTCATCCCACCACCACCCTCACATAGCGTTCCCTACTTGGTATCCATATGTTTGTTCTCTACATCTGTGTCTCTATCTCTGCCCTGCACACCGGTTCATCTGTACCATTTTTCTACGTTCCACATATATGCATTAATATACAATATTTGTTTTTCTCTTTCTGACTTACTTCACTCTGTATGACAGTCTCTAGATCCATCAAGGTCTCTACAAATGACCCAATTTCATTCCTATATATGGCTGAGTAATATTCCGTTGTATATATGTACCACGTCTTTATCCATTCGTCTGTCTGTGGGCACTTAGGTTGCTTTCATTACCTGTCTATTGTAAATAGTGCTGCAGTGAACATTGTGGTGAATGTGTCTTTTTCATTTATGGTTTTCTCTGGGTATATGCCCAGTAGTGGGATTGCTGGATTATATGGTAATTCTATTTTTAGTTTTTTAAGGAACCTTCATTCTGTTCTCCATAGAGACTGTATCGATTTACATTCCCAACAATAGTGGAATATGGATCCTTTTCTCCACACCCTCTCCAGCATTTGTTGTTTGTAGATTTTCTGATGATGCCCAATCTAACAGGTGTGATGTGACAACTCATTGTAGTTTCGATTTCCATTTCTCTAATAATTAGTGATGTTGAGCAGATTTTCATGTGCGTACTGGCCATCTCTATGTCTTCTTGGAAGAAATGTCTATTTAGATCTTCTTCCATTTTTGTATTGGGCTGTTTGTTTTATTAATATTGAGCTGCATGAGCTGTTTATATATATTGGAGATTAATCATTTGTCCATTGATTCGTTTGCAAATATTTTCTGCCATTCTGAGGGTTGTCTTTTCGTCTTGTTTGTAGTTCCCTTTGCTTTGCAAAAGCTTTTACGTTTCATTAGGTCCCATCTGTTTAGTTTTCTTTATAATTTCATTACTATAGGAGGTGGATCAAAAAAGATCTTGCTGTGATTTACGTCAGAGTATCCTTCGTAAGTTTTCCTCTCAGAGTTTTATACTGTCCGGCCTTACATTAAGGTCTCTAATCCATTTTGAGTATATTTCTATGTATGGTTGTGGGGAGTGTTCTAATTTCATTCTTTTACATGTAGCTGTCCATATTTCCCAGCACCAATGATTGAAGAGACTGTCTTATCTCCATTGTATAGTCTTGCCTCCTTTGTCATAGATTAGTTGACCATAGGTGTGTAGGTTTATCCTTGGGCTTTCTTTTTTTTTTCCTTTTACACGTTTATTGGAGTATAATTGCTTTACAATGGAGTGTTCGTTTCTGCTGTATAACAAAGTGAATCAGCTATACATATACAAATATCACCAGATCCCCTCCCTCTTGCATCTCCCTCCCACACTCCATATCCCACCCCTTTATGTGGTCCCAAAGCACCGAGCTGATCTCCCTGTTCTATGTGGCTGCTTCCCAGTAGCTATCGGTGTTACATTTGGTAATGTATTTATGTCCATGCCACTCCCTCACTTCGTCCCAGCTTACCCATCCCCCTTCCGGTGTCCTCAAGTCCTTTCTCTATGTCTGTGTCCTTAATCCTGTCCTGCCACTAGGTTCTTCAAAATCTTTTTTTTTTTTTCTTCATTAGATTCCATATATGTCTGTTAACGTACAGTATTTGTTTTTCCCTTTCTGACTTACTTCACTGTGTAGGACAGATTCTAAGTCCATTCACCTCAGTACAAATAACTCAGTTTTGCTTCTTTTTATGGTTGAGTAATATTTGATTGTATATATGTGCCAGATCTTCTTTATCCATTCATCTGTCGATGGACACTTAGGTTGCTTCCATGTCCTGGCTAATGCAAATAGAGCTG
Organism: Mesoplodon mirus; assembly: GCF_964341445.2. Lineage (NCBI taxonomy): Eukaryota > Metazoa > Chordata > Mammalia > Artiodactyla > Ziphiidae > Mesoplodon > Mesoplodon mirus. The sequence continues at coordinate 182,839 of NW_028295467.1, forward strand.
CAATGAACATTTTTGTACATAACTCTTTTTGAATTATGGTTTTCGCAAGGCAAATGCCCAGTAGTTGGATTGTTGTGTCGTATGGTACTTCTATTGTTAGTTATTTAAAGGAACATCCGTACTGTTCTCCCTACTGCCCATATCAATTTACATTCCCACCCACAGTGCAAGTGTGTTCTGTTTCCTCCAATAAAGGCCTCGCCAGCATTTATTGTTTTGTAGATTTTTTTGATGATTGCCACTCTGATTGCTGTGAGGTGATACCTCACGGTAGTTTTGATTTGCATTTGTCTAATGATTAGTGTTGTTCAGCGTCCTTTCATGTGTTTCTTGGTAATCTGTATATCTTCTTTGGAGAAATGTCTATTAGGTCTTCTGCCCGTTTTTGGATTGGGTTGTTTGTTTTTGTGATATTGAGCTACATGCGGTGCTTGTAAAGTTTGGAGATTAATCATTTGTCAATTGCTTCATTTGAAAATATTTTCTCCCATTCTGAGGGTTGTTTTTGCATCTTGTTTTTGTTTTCCTGTACTGTGTAAAAGCTTTTAAGTTTCATTAGGTCCCATTTGTTGATTTCTGTTTTTATTTCCATTTCTCTAGGAGGTGGGTCAAAAAGGATCTTGCTGTGATTTATGTCATAGAGTGTTCTGCCTATGGTTTCCTCTAAGTGTTTTATAGTGTCTGGTCTTATATTTAGATATCTAATCAATTTAGAGTTTATTTTTGTGTATGGTGTTATGGAGTGTTCTAATTTCATTCCTTTATATGTAGGGGTCCAGTTTTCCCAGCACCAATTACTGAAGAGACTGTCTTTTCTCCATTGTATATCCTTAGCTCCTTTGTCATAGATGAGATAGCCATAGGTATGTAGGTTTATCTCTTGGCTTCCTGTCCTGTTCCATTGATCTGTGTTTATGCCAATCTACATACACTTGATTCCATTATGGAGACATATAAATACATAGGTTTCAAGGTTATTACCAGTCAGATATATTCCTCTTCAGTGAATAGGGTGTTTTGTGTCCAGTTCATTGAGAAAGGAGTAGGTCTTGTCTATTACATATTTGGTATATGGAATGGGATCTGTGCTAATTTCAAACTCTGCTTTTACACATCACCGCACGTCACCTTTCCCCTTAAGGAGGCATAAGTGTGTTTTCTAAATGTGTAACTCTGTTCTCTTTTGAAATTCAGTTCATGTGTAGCCATGTTTACATTTCCTCTATAAGGGATATATTACAATAAGTTTCTTTTTCTTTGTGGCTCATTTCACTTAGCATCATCGTACCAAAGCCACTCATTATGCTGCTATTGGCCTTATGACATTGATTTTATGTCTGAGTGACATTCCATTGTATATAAGAACCACAACATCTATATCCATTTTATTTTCCTTTCCTGGGATATATAAAGTGTACCGAAGTCGAGGTTCTTGTAAACAGAGCAGTCCTAAACTTTGGGCTGGCTGTGTGTTGTGGATTTTTAGTTTTCCCAAAATACACGACCATGAGTGGAAGTGAGCTATGCTCTGTAGCTCTGTTTTAGAAAACAACATACAGTTCTCCAGAGAGGCTGTTGGCAATTTATATTCTGTCCATCGGCGTAACCAGGCTCCCTTTTGTCCATTGCCTGTCCTGCATTTGCGGTTTTTACACTATTTGTGGATGGCCCTTTTGACTGGAGGTAAGGGACACTTCTCTGTAGTGTGGATTTGCAATGCCTGATGGCTTGCTTGGCCAAAAAGGGCATATACATTTATTCCCGAATATATTCAAGAAAATACACATAGTCCCTTTTCAGCCAAGGGCAACATTGTCGAAATTCTGTCGCTTTTCATGTGCTTTAAAGACGACTCCAATCTACCTGTTGAAATCTGTTTCCTTCAATTCTGCCTTGCATTCAAATCCTCTTCACTGCCTTTCCTCAATATATTTCTGGATGATAGTTGTCCTTTATAACTCTGCAAGTTTGTGAATTGCTGTGCCCCTGATTTCCATTTTTCAACTCGCCTCTTTGTGAGCTGGCTGCAATACCGCAGGATGGCTTTAGGCCCTAGTCTGGTTCTGGGGCTTCAGCCTGAGACTTTCGTTAATTCTTCTTCCTGATGGGAAACTAGAGTGACATGTGCCCATCCAAACACCTACAGCTAATCTCTCATTTATTTCCCCTCTTCCTGTCATCCTCTGCACAGTTTGCAAACTGTGCATAACGGGAGGGTAAAGGCACTGACATTCCAAGTGGGGAGATTTTGAGTCATGCAGATGGAATGGAGAAGCCAAGCACGACAAAAGGAAAAATGAGGTACCTTTTAGAAAACTTTCCCAATTACACAGTGTACCATCCACTGGGTTTCCCTTGCATGTTTTAACTGGAGGAAGATTCCCTTAAACCTGGAGAGTTGGGACCACTAAAATGGGTACCACACAGTATTGCTCTATGTGGTGTTCTTTTGTTCACACAACCTCAGCAATCTTGTCATCCCCAAGTGTCCAGTCTTATGTCTCATCCAGCTTTGGGTGTAAAGGTGGTCAATCTAGCTTGCATCACATGCCCTGAACGTAGATTTAAGACTTTCTATCTGTTTTTGCATTTTGCTTTTGAAATTTATTTTTATAAGTGGGTTTAACTGAATTTCAGTGCTGTGTTCATGCCGTTATACACACACACATGATTCCTTTATGGAGACATGAGAATACATATGTTTTAAAATACTTAGAGTCAGACATATTCCTCTGCAATGAATAGGGGGTGTTGAGTCCAGTTCATTGTGCCGGGAGTAGGTGTTGTCTATTACATACATGGTTTATATGACGGTATCTGTGCTAATTTAAAACTGTGGTTTTATGAATCACCCCACCTTGCTGTTCCCATTAAGCAGGAAGAAGATTCTTTTCTAAATGTGTGACTCTGTTGTGTTTGTCATTCAGTTCATGTGTAGTCATGTGTACATTCCCGCTATGAGTGATATCTTATGATAAGATTAGTTACTCTGTAATATTTCCTAACTCAGTTCATGTGTAGCCATGTTTACAGGACCTTCATAAGTGATATCTTATGATAAGTTTCTTTTTCTGTGTGACTTATTTCACTTAGAATCATCGTAGCTGAATCCACTATTTTTGCTGCTACTGGACTTATGACATTTATTTCATGGCTGAGAGATATTACATTGTACGTAAATACCACAATATCTTGAACCATTTTTGTCTTTCCTGGGATACTTAAGGTGTACCCAAGTTGAGGTTCTTGTAAGCAGTGCAGCACTAAATTTTAGGGTGGCTCTGTCTTATTGATTTTCAGTTTTCCCAAGGTATATTCCCTAGACTGGAAGTGCCCTTGGCTGCGTAACTCTGTTGTTTACTTGTTTTAGGGAACACAATGCACTCCTCCAGAGAGGCAGTTGGCAACTTACATCTCGCCCATCAGCATTACAAGGCTCCCTGATCTCCAGAGCCTGTCTTGCCTTTCTGGTTTTTACACATTTTGCGGATGTCCCTTTTGAGCGGTGGGAAGGGATACATTTTGTAGTGTAGATTTGCATTGCTCCTTGCTTGCTTGGCCAAAAAGTGCGTGTGCATTTTCTCCTGAATATATTCAGGAGAAAACACATACGCTCTTTTTGGACAAGTGCATCATTGTCGAAGTTGTGCCCCTCTTCCTGTGCTTTAAAGGTGATTCCAACGTACCTCTTGAAATCTGTTTCCTGCTATTCTGCCTCGTTTTAAAGTCCGCCTCTCTGCCTTCCCTCAAAAGATTTTTGGACGATAGTTTTCCTCTATTACTCTGCCAGTTTTTAAATTGCTGTGCCCCTGAGCTCCATTTTTCAACTCGTTTTTGTGAGCTGAGTGCAAATGAAAAACTATGGTTCAAAACCTATACTGGTTCCCGGCAGGTAGCTGAGACATTGGTTAATTCTACTTCCTTCCGGGCAATTAAAGTGACATATACCCGTCCAAATACCTAACAGCTACTCTGTCATTGGTTCTCCCTCTTCCCTTTCATCCTCTGCCAAATTGGCAACCTGTGCGTACCAGGAGGTTTTAAGGGCTATCACTCCAATTTGGGAGATTGATAGTAAAGCAGTTGGAAAGTCAAACTGGCGCCAAGGAGAAGGACTATAAGTTGAGTTTTAGAAACCTTTCGTATTCAAAGTGTGTCCATTCTCTAGGTTTCCCATAAATGTTATGGCTGTAGTAATATTCCCTTACACATGGAGAGTTGGGACCCATGGGATGGGTGCCACACATTATTGCTTTAAAGCGTTTGAATTTGCTCACCCAGTCTCACCAAAACTCTCAGTCTCAAGTGTCCAGCTTTATGCCACAGCCAGCTCTCGTTGTAGGTAGTGTCATTCCAGGTTTCATTAGAGCCACTGAAGGAATTGTAATGAATTTCCCTGTTTTTTTTGTTTTGTATTTGAAATTCCTTTTAATAGTGGGATTGAGCTGATTCTCACTGCCATGTTTTTGCAGGTGTAGACACACTTGATTCCCTTACGGTGACATATCAATACAGAGGTTTTAAGATTCTTACTAGTCAAATATATTCCACTGCGCAGAATATTGGGTTTTGAGTCCCTTTCACTGATGAAGGTGTAGGTCTTGTCTATTCCGTATTTCGATTTTGGAATGGTACTTGTACTAATATCAAACTCTGGTTTTATGCATCACCCCACCTCTCCTTCCTCCTTAAGTAGGCATAAGTGGGTTTTCTAAATGTGAGACTCTGTTCCCTTTCCTAACTCAGTTCATGTGTAGCCATGTTACAGAAAATTCATAACTGCTATCTTATGATAAGTTTGATTTTCTGTGTGAATTATTTCACTTAGAATCATCGTACCTGAATCCACTCATTTTCCTGTTACTGGCATTATGACATTGATTTCATGGCTGAGGGATAATCCATCGTACATAAGTACCACAATTTTTTGAACCGTTTTTATCTATCCTGGGATATTTATAGAGTACCCAATTTCAGATTCTTGTAAGCAGTGCAGCCCTAAATTTGGGGTGGCTCTGTCTTATTGATTTTCAGTTTTCCCAAGGTATATTCCCTAGACTGGAACTGCCCTTGGCTCTGTAGCTCTGTTGTTTACTTGTTTTAGGGAACACAATGCACTCATCCAGAGAGGCAGTTGGCCATTTAAATGCCACCCATCAGCATAACAAGGCTCCCTGTTCTCCAGGGCCTGTCTTGCCTTTCTGGTTTTTACCCATTTTGTGGATGTCCCTTTTGACCTGTGGGAAGTGATACTTCTTTGTAGTGCAGATTTGCATTGCCCGCTTGCGTGCTTGGCCAAAAAGGGCGTACGCATTTTCTCCTGAATATATTCAGGTGAAAAGGCGTACACACTTTTTGGCCAAGTGCACGATTGTCGAATTTGTGCCCCTCTTCCTGTGCTTTAAAGGTGATTCCAACGTACCTCTTGAAATATGTTTCCTGCTCTTCTGCCTCGCTTTCAAGTCCGCCTCGTTGCATTCCCTCAACAGATTTTTGAACGAGAGTTGCCCTTTATTACTCTGCCAGTTTGTGAATTGCTGTGCCCCTGAGCTCCATTTTTTCACTCGTTTATTGTGAGCTGTACGCAAGTCCAATATATTGGTTCAGAAACTATACTGGTTTTCGGTGGGTGGCTGAGACTTTGGTTAATTCTTCTTCCTCCTGGGAAATAAGAGTGACATATGCCCGTCCAAATGCCTAACAGCTACTCTCTCATTGGTTCTCCCTCTTCCCTTTCATCCTCTGCCAAATTGGCAACCTGTGCGAACCAGGAGGTTAAAGGGGCTGTCTCTCCAAGTTGGGAGATTGATAGTAAAGAAGTTGGAATGTCAAACCAGAGCACCAGGAGAGGGACTATTCATTGAGTTTTAGAGATCTTTCATATTCACAGTGTGTCCATTCTCTAGGTTTCCCATACATGTTATAGATCTAGTAATATTCCCTTCAACCTTGAGAGTTGTGACCCATGGAATGGATGCCATGCATTATTGCTTTAAAGGGTGTGCATTTGCTCACCCAATCTCACCAATCCTCTCAGTACCATGTGTCCAGCATTATGCTACATCCAGCTGTCATTGTAGATAGGGTCATTCCAGGTGTCATCAGAGACCCTGAAGGAATTGTAAAGAATTTCACTGTTTTTTGTTTTGTTTGGAAATTCCTTTTTATAGTAGGTTTGAGCTGATTCTCACTGCCATGTTTATGCCAGTCTAGAAACACTTGATTCCCTTATGGAGACATATCAATACATAGATTTTAAGATTCTTACTAGTTAGATATATTCCTCTGCGGGAAATATGGTGTTTTGAGTCCCTTTCACTGAGGAAGGTGTAGGTCTTGTCTATTCCATAATTGGTTTTTGGAACGGTACATCTGCTTATATCACACTCTGGTTTTATGCATCACCGCACCTCTCCTTCCCCCTTAAGCAGGCATAAGTGAGTTTTGTAAATGTGAGACTCTGTTCTCTTTCTTATCTCAGTTCATGTGTAGCCATGTTTACAGGATCTTCATAAGTGATATCTTATGATAAGTTTATTTTTCTGTGGGACTTATTTCACTTAGAATCATCGTACCTGAATCCACTCATTTTGCTGCTACTGGTCTTATGACATTGATTTCATGTCTGAGGGATATTCCATCGTACGTAAGTACCACAATTTTTGAACCATTTTTATCTTTCCTGGGATATTTAAGGTGTACCCAAGTTGAGGTTTTTGTAAGCAGTGCAGCTTTAAATTTTGGGGTGGCTCTGTCTTATTGATTTTCAGTTTTCCCAAGGTATATTCCCTAGACTGGAAGTGCCCTTGGCTCTGTAGCTCTGTTTTTTACTTGTTTTAGGGAACACAATGCACTCCTCCAGAGAGGCAGTTTACAATTTACATTCCGCCCATCAGCATAAAAATGCTCCCTGTTCTCCAGGGCCTGTCTTGCCTTTCTGGTTTTTACCCATTTTGTCGATGTCCCTATTGACCAGTGGGAAGTGATACTCCTTTGTGCTGCAGTTTGCATTGCCCACTTGCTTGCTTGTCCAAAAAGGGCGTATGCGTTTTCTCCTGAATATATTCAGGAGAAAACACATACGCCCTTTTTGACCAAGTGCATCTTTGTCGAAATTGTGCCCCACTTCCTGTTCTTTAAAGTCAATTCCAACGTACCCCTTGAAATCTGTTTCCTGTTATTCTGCCTCGCTTTCAAGTCCGCCTAGTTGCCTTCCCTCAACAGATTGTTGGATGATAGTTGCCCTTTATTACTCTGCCAGTTTGTGAATTGCTGTGCCCCTGAGCTACAATTTTTTTTTTTTTTTCTGTACGCGGGCCTCTCACTGCTGTGGCCTCTCCCGTTGTGGAGCACAGGCTCCGGCCACACAGGCTCCACGGCCATGGCTCGCGGGCCCAGCCGCTCCGCGGCATGTGGGATCTTCCGGGATCGGGGCACAAACCCGTGTCCCCTCCATCAGCAGGCGGACTCTCAACCACTGCTCCACCAGGGAAGCCCCTGAGCTACACTTTTTAACTCGTTTTTTGTGAGCTGTACGCAAGTGCAAAATTTTGGTTGACGACCTATTCCGGTTCCCGGTGGGTGGCTGAGACTTTGGTTAATTCTTCTTCCTCCCAGGAAATAAGAGTGACATGAGCCCGTCCAAAAGCCTAACAACTACTCTCTCATTGGTTCTCCCACTTCCCTTTCATCCTCTGCCAAATTGGCAACCTGTGTGAAACAGGAGGTTAAAGGGGCTGTCTCTCCAAGTTGGGAGATTGATAGTAAAGCAGTTGGAAAGTCAAACCGGAGCACCAGGAGAGCGACTATTCTTTGAGTTTTAGAAACCTTTCGTATTCACAGTGTGTCCATTCTCTAGGTTTCCCGTACATGTTATAGCTGTACTAATATTCCCTTCAACCTGGAGAGTTGGGACCCATGGAATGGGTGCCTTGCATTATTGCTTTAAAGGGTCTGCATTTGCTCACCCAATCTCACCAATCCTCTCAGTCCCAAGTGTCCAGCCTTATGCCACATCCAGCTGTCATTGTAGACAGGGTCATTCCAGGTTTCATCAGAGACCCTGAAGGAATTGTAAAGAATTTCCCTGTTTTTGTGTTTTGTTTTTGAAATTCCTTTTTATAGTGGGTTTGAGCTGATACTCGCTGCGATGTGTATGCCAGTCTAGACACACTTGATTCCCTTAGGGAGACATATCAATACATAGGTTTTAAGATTCTTACTAGTCAGATATATTCCTCTGCGGGAAATATGGGGTTTTGAGTCCGTTTCACCGAGGAAGGTATAGGTAGGTCTTGTCTCTTCCATAGTTGGTTTTGGGAATGGTACCTGTGCTTATATCAAACTCTGGTTTTATGCATCACCCCACCTCTCCTTCCCCCTTAAGCAGGCATAAGAGTGTTTTCTAAATGTGAGACTCTGTTCTCTTTCCTAACTCAGTTCATGAGTAGCCATGTTTACAGGATCTTCATAAGTGATATCTTATGAGAAGCTTCTTTTTCTGTGTGACTTATTTCACTTAGAATCATCGTACCTGAATCCACTCATTTAACTGCTACTTGTCTTATGACATTGATTTCATGGCTGAGGGATAATCCATCGTACGTAAGTAGCACAAATTTTTGAAACATTTTTATCTTTCCTGGGATATTTCACGTATACCCAAGTTGAGGTTCTTGTAAGAAGTGCAGCCCTAAATTTGGGGGTGGCAGTGTCTTATTAATTTTCAGTTTTCCCAAGGTATATTCCCTAGACTGGAAGTGCCCTTGGCTCTGTAGCTCTGTTGTTTACTTGTTTTAGGGAACACAATGCACTCCTCCAGTGAAGCAGTTGGCAATTAACATCCCGCCCATCAGCATAACAAGGCCCCCTGTTCTCCAGGGCCTGTCTTGCCTTTCTGGTTTTACACATTTTGTGGATGTCCCTTTGACCGGTGGGAAGTGATACTTCTTTGTAGTGCAGATTTGCATTGCCCGCTTGTTTGCTTGGCCAAAAAGGTCGTATGCGTTTTCTCCTGCATATATTCAGGAGAAAATGCATACGGCCTTTTTGGCCAAGTGAATCATTGTCGAAGTTGTGCCCCTCTTCCTGTGCTTTACAGGTGTTTGCAACGTACTTCTTGAAATCTGTTTCCTGCTATTCTGCCTCACATTCAAGTCTGCCTCGTTGCCTTCCCTCAACAGATTTTTGGATGATAGTTGTCCTTTTTTACTCTTCCAGTTTGTGAGTTGCTGTGCCCTTGAGCTACATTTTTCAACTCTTTTTTTTTGAGCTGAACGCATGTCCAAAATTTTGGTCAGGACCTATACTGGTTCCCGGAGGGTGGCTGAGACTTTGGTTAATTCTTCTTCCTGCCGGGAAATTAGAATGACATATGCCCGTCCAAATGCCTAACAGCTACTCTCTCATTGGTTCTCCCTGTTCCCTTTCATCCTCTGCCAAATTGGTAACATGTGAGAACCAGGAGGTTATAGGGGCTGTCTCTACAAGTTGGGAGATTTATAGTAAAGCAGTTAGAAAGTCAAACCGGAGCACTAGGAGAGGGAATATTCGTTGAGTTTTAGAAATCTTTCGTATTCACAGTGTGTCCATTCTCTAGGATTCCCGTACATGTTATAGCTGTAGTAATATTCCCTTCAACCTGGAGAGTAGGGACCCATGGAATGGGTGCCATGCATTATTGCTTTAAAGTGTCTGCATTTGCTCACACAATCTCAACAATCCTCTCAGTCCCAAGTGTCCAGCCTTATGCCACATCCAGCTGTCATTTTAGACAGGGTCATTCCAGGTTTCATCAGAGACCCTGAAGGAATTGTAAAGAATTTCCCTGTTTTTGTGTTTTGTTTTTGAAATTCCTTTTTATAGTGGGTTTGGTCTGGTTCTCGCTGCCATGTGTATGCCAGTCTAGACACACTTGCTTCCCTTACGGAGACATATCAATACTTAGGTTTTAAGATTGTTAATAGTCAGATATATTCTTCTGCGGGAAATATGGGGTTTTGAGTCCCTTTCACTGAGGAAGGTATAGGTAGGTCTTCTCTATTCCATAGTTGGTTTTTGGAACGGTACCTGTGCTTATATCAAACTCTGGTTTTATGCATCACCCCACCTCTCCTTCCCCCTTAAGCAGGCATAAGAGTGTTTTCTAAATGTGAGACTTTGTTCTCTCTCCTAACTCAGTTCATGTGTAGCCATGTTTACAGGATCTTCATAAGTGATATCTTATGATAAGCTTCTTTTTCTGTTTGACTTATTTCCCTTAGAATCATCGTACCTGAATCCACTCATTTTGCGGCTACTGGTCTTATGACATTGATTTCATGGCTGAGGGATATTCCATTGTACGTAAGTACCACAATTTTTTGAACAATTTTTATATTTGCTGGGATATTTAAGGTGTACCCAAGTTGAGGTTCTTGTAAGCAGTGTCGCCCTAAATTTTGGGGTGGCTGTGTCTTATTGATTTTCAGTTTTCCCAAGGTATATTCCCTAGACTGGAAGTGCCCTTGGCTCTATAGCTTTGTTGTTTACTTGTTTTAGGGAACACAATGCACTCCTCCAGTGAGGCAGTTGGCAATTTACATCCCGCCCATCAGCATAACAAGGCTCCCTGTTCTCCAGGGACTGTCTTGCATTTCTGGTGTTTATCCATTTTGTGGATGTGCCTTTTGACTGGTGAGAAGTGATACTTCTTTGGAGTCCAGATATGCATTGCCCACTTGCTTGCTTGGCCAAAGATTGCGTATGCGTTTTTTCCTGAATATATTCACGAGAAAACACATACACACTTTTTGGCCAAGTGCATCATTGTCGAAGTTGTGCCCCTCTTCCTGTGCTTTAAAGGCGATTCCAACGTACCTCTTGAAATCTGTTTCCTGATATTCTGCCTCGCTTTCAAGTCCGACTCGTTGCCTTCCCACAACAGGTTTTTGGACGATAGTTTTCCTTTATTACTCTGCCAGTTTGTGAAGTGCTGTGACCGTGAGCTCCATTTTTAAACTCGTTTTTTGTGAGTTGAACGCATGGCCAATATTTTGGTTCAGGACCTCTACTGGTTCCCGGTGGGTGGCTGAGAGTTTGGTTAATTCTTCTTCCTCCCGGGATATAAGAGTGACATGTGCCCGTCCAAATGCTTAACAGCTACTCTCTCATTGGTTCTCCCTCTTCCGTTTCATCCTCTGCCAAACTGACAACCTGTGCGAACCAGGAAGTTAAAGGTGCTGTCTCTCCACGTTGGGAGATTGATAGTAAAGCAGTTGGAATGTCAAACAAGAGCACCAGCAGAGGGACTATTTGTTGAGTTTTAGAGACCTTTCATGTTCACAGTGTGTCCATTCTCTAGGTTTCCCATACATGTTATAGCTGTAGTAATATTCCCTTCACCATGGAGAGTTGGGACCCATGGAAGTGGGGCCATGCATTATTGCTTTAAAGGGTCTGCATTTGCTCACCCAATCTCACCAATGCTCTCAGTCCCAAGTGCCCAGCCTAATACCAAATCCAGCTGTCATTGAAGATAGGGTCATTCCAGGTTTCGTCAGAGAACGTGAAGAAATTTTAAAGAATTTCCTGTTTTTTGGTGTGTCTGAAATTCCTATTTATAGTGGGTTTGAGCTGATTCTCACTGCCATGTTTAGGCCAGTCTAGACACAGTTGATTCCCTCATGGAGACATATCAATAAATAGGTTATAAGATTCTTACTAGTCAGATATATTCCTCTGAGGGAAATATGGGGTTTTCAGTCCCTTTCACTGAGGAAGGTGTAGGTCTTGTCTATTCCGTATTTGATTTTTTGAACGGTACCTGTGCTTATATAAAACTCTGGGTATTATGCATCACTCCACCTCTCCTTCCCCCTTAAGCAGGCATAAGAGTGTTTTCTAAATGTGAGACTCTGTTCTCTTTCCTAACTCAGTTCATGTGTAGCCATGTTTACAGGATCTCTATAAGTGATATCTTATGATAAGTTTCTTTTTCTGTGTAACTTCTTTCACTTAGAATCATCGTACCTGAATCCACTCATTTTGCTGCTACTTGTCTTATGAGATTGATTTCATGGCTGAGGGATATTTCATCGGACGTAAGTACCACACATTTTTGTACCATTTTTATCTTTCCTGGGATATATAAGGTGAATCCAAGATGAGGTTCTTGTAAGCAGTGCACTCCTAAATATTGGCGTGGCTGTGTCTTATTGATTTTCAGTTTTCCCAAGGTATATTCCGTAGACTGGAAGTGCCCTGGGCTCTGTAGCTCTGTTGTTTACTTGTTTTAGGGAACACAATGCACTGCTCCAGAGAGGCAGTTGCCAATTTACATCCCACTCATCAGCATAACAAGGCTCCCAGTTCGCCAGGGCCTGTCTTGCCTTTCTGGTTTTTACATATTTTGTGGATATCCGTTTTGACTTGTGGGAAGTTATACTGCTTTGTAGTGCAGATTTGCATTGCCCGCTTGCTTGCTTGGCCAAAAAGGGTGTATCTGTTTTCTCCTGAATATATTCAGGATAAATCTCATACACACTTTTCGGCCAAGTGCATCATTGTCGAAGTTGAGCCCCTCTTCCTGTGCTTTAAAGGCGATTCCAGCATACCTCTTGAAATCTGTTTCCTAATATTCTGCCTCGCTTTCACATCTGCCTCTTAACCTTCCCTCAACAGAGTTTTGGATAAGAGTTGTCCTTTACTACTCTTTCATTTGGTGAATTGCTGTGCCACTGAGCTCCATTTTTCAACTCATTTTTTGTGAGCTGAATGCAAGTCCAAATTTTGGTTCAGGACTTATACTGCTGTCCGGTGGGTGGCTGAGACTTTGTTTAATTCTTCTTCCGGCCGGAAAATTAGAGTGACATTTGCCTGTCGAACTGCTTAACAGCTACTCTCTCATTGGTTCTCCCTCTTCCCTTTCACCCTCTGCCAAATTGGCAACCTGTGACAACCAGGAGGTTAAAGGGGCTGTTTCTCTAAGTTGGGAGATTGATAATAAAACAGTTGGAAAGTCAAACTGGAGCACCAGGAGAGGGACTATTAGTTGAGATTTAGAAACCTTTCGTATTCACAGTGTGTCCATTCTATAGGTTTCCTGTACATGTTATAGCTGTTGTAATATTCCCTTCAACCTGGAGAGTTGGGACCCGTGGAATGGGTGCCACTCATTATTGCTTTAAAGGGTCTGCATTTGCTCACCCAATCTCAACAATCCTCTCAGTCCAAAGTGTCCAGCCTTATGCCACATCCAGCTGTTGTTGTAGATAGGATCATTCCAGGTTTCATCAGAGACCCTGAAGGAATTGTACGGAATTTCCATGTTTTTTTGTTTTGTTTTTGAAATTCCTTTTTATAGTGGGTTGAGCTGATTCTCACTGCCATGTTTATGCCAATCTAGACACTCTTGATTCTCTTACGGAGACATATCAATACATAGGTTTTAAGATTCTTACTAGTAAGATATATTACTCTTCAGTGAATATGGGGTGTTGAGTCCCTTTCACTGAGGAAGGTGTAGGTCTTGTCTATTCCGTATTTGTTTTTAGGAACTGTACATGTACTAATATCAAACTCTGGTTTTATGCATCACCCCACCTCTCCTTCCCCCTTAAGAAGGCATAAGGGTGTTTTTTAAATGTTAGATTCCCTTCTCTTTCCTATCTCAGTTCATGTGTAGCCATGTTTACAGGATCTTCATAATTGATATCTTATGATAATTTTCTTTTTCTGTGTGTCTTATTTCACTTAGAATTATCGTACCAGAATCCACTCTTTTTGCTGCTACTGGCCTTATGACATTGATTTCATGGCTGAGGGATATTCCATCATACGTAAGTACCACAATTTCTTGAACCATTTTTGTCTTTCCTGGGATATTTAAGGTGTACCCAAGTTGAGGTTTTTGTAAGCAGTGCAGCCCTAAATTTTGGGGTGGCTCTGTCTTATTGACTTTCAGTTTTCCCAAGCTATATTCCCTATACTGGAAGTGTCCTTGGCTCTGTAGCTTTGTTGTTTACTTGTTTTAGGGAACACAATGCACTCCTCCAGAGAGGCAGTTGGCAATTTACATCCCAACCATCAGCATAACAAGGTTCCCTGTTCCCCAGGGCCTGTCTTGCCTGTCTGGTTTTTACACATTTTGCGGATGTCCCTTTTGGCTGGTGGGAAGTGATACTTCTTTGTAGTGCACATTTGCATTTCTCGCTTGCTTGCTTGGCTGAAAAGGGCATATGTGTTTTCTCCTAAATATATTCACGTGAAAACCCATATGCCCTTTATGGACATTTCCATTATTTTCGAAGTTGTGATGCTTTTCCTGTGTTTAAAGGCGATTCCAATGTACCTCTTGAAATCTGTTTCATGCCATTCTGCCTCATTTTCACTTCCTCCTCGTGGCTTTCCCTCAACAGATTTTTGGAAGACAGTAGTCCTTTATAACTCTGCAGGTTAGTGAATTGCTGTGGCCCTGAGCTCCATTTTTCAACTCGCGTTTCTGTGAGCTGACCGCAATTCCACAATTTTGCTTCTGGACCTATACTGTTTCTGGGGGGGGTGGCAGGCTGAGTCTTTGGTTAATTCCTCTTCGTGACGGGAAATTACAGTGAAATATGGCCGTCCAAATGCCTATAGCTAGTCTCTCATTGGTTCTCTCTCTTCCCTTATATCCTCTGCACAATTTGCCAACTGTGCGAACCAGGAGGTTATAGGGGCTGACTCTCCAAGTTGGGAGATTGATAGTAAAGCAGTTGGAATGTCAAACTGGAGCACAAGGAGAGAAAAAAAGTTGTAGAGTTTTAGAAACCTTTCACCATCAGATGGTTTCCATTCTCTAGGTTCCCATACATGTTAATCTGTAGAGATATTCCCTTCTACTTCGAGAGTTGGGAACCATGGAATGCGTGGCAGGCATAATTGCCTTAAAGGGTCTGCATTTTTTCACCCAATCTCACCAATCCTCTCAGTCCCAAGTGACCAGCGTTATGCCACATCCAGCTGTCATTGTAGATAGAGTCATTCCAGGTTTCATCAGAACCCCTGAAGGTATTGTGTAAGAATTTTACTGTTTTTATGTTTTGTTTTGAAATTCATTTTTATATTGGGTTTGAGCTGATTCTCACCGCCATGTTTATGTCGTTCTAGACACACTTAGTTCCCTTACAGAGACATATCAATACATAGGTTTTAAAATTCTTACTAGTCAGATATATTTCTCTGTGCGGAATAAGGATGTTGAGTTCCGTTCACTGAGGAAGGAGTAGGGCTTGTCTCTTATGTTTTTGGATTAAGGAACGGTACCTGTGCTAATATCAAACTTTTGTTTTGTGCATCTCCCCACCTGTCTTTCCCCTTAAGCAAGCGTTAGAGTGTTTTCTAAATCTGAGACTCTGTTCTCTTCCCTAATTCAGTTCATATGTAGCCATGTGTACATTCCCTTCATAAGTGATATCTTATGTCAGAATGCACCATGGCCTTGTCATAATAATGCTCCATTACCCCTGTCATCACAATGCTCCATGCCCTGGTTATCACAATGCTCCATGTCCCTTGTCATCACAATTCTCCACGTCCTTGTCATCACAATGCTACATGACACTTCTCATCAAAATATTACATGCTCTTGTCATCACAATTCTCCATGCACTTGAAATTGCAATGCTCCATGCACTTGTCATCACAATGCTCCATGCACTTGTCATCACAATGCTCCATGCCCTTGTCATCACATTGCTCCATGACACCTGTCATCACAATGCTCCCTGACACCTGTTATCACAATGCTTCATGCCCCTTGTCATTACAGTGCTCCATGATGCTCAACACCACAATTACCCAAGGTCTTCTCATCACAATGCTCCACGGTTTTGCCATCACCATGCTCCATGCCTTGTCATCTCAAAGCTCAATGTCCCTTGTCCTCACAATTATCCACGTCCCTGTTATTACAATGCTCCATGGCACTTCACATCAAAATGTTATGTGCTCTTGTCATCACAATACTCCATGCACTTGTCATCGCAATGCTCCATGACCCCTGTCATAGGAACCTCTATGAGCTGTTCATCACAATGTTTCACGACATGGACATTAAAATGATCAATGGCCCTTGATATCACAATGCTCCATGCCCTTGTCGTCACAATGCTCCTTTACTTTGTCAGAGCAATCCTCCATGACACTTGGCATCACAGTGCTCCATGATATTGTCATCAAAGTGGAACATGATATATTTCATCACAATGCTCCCTGACACCTTTCTTTACAATAATCCATGACCTTGTCATCACAGTGCTCCATGCCCTTGTCATCACTATGTGCCATGCCCAATCTTATCACAATAATCCATGACAATTGTCAGACCAATGCTCCATGCAACTTTTCATCACAATGCTCCATAAACGCTGTCATCACAATGCACCATGCACATCATCATAATGCTTCATGCTATTGTCATAACAATGAAATCAAAATGCTCCATGACCTCTGTCCTCACAATGCTGCAAACCCTTGTGATCACAATGTTCCATAACACTTGTCATCAAAATGCCCCATGACGCTGGTCAGCACAATTATCCATGGTCTTCTCAGCACAATGCACCATGACTTTTGTCATCACAATGCTCAATGCACTTCTCATCAAAATGCTCTCTCACCAATGATATCACAATGCTACATCAATATTTGTCACAATACTCCCTCACCACTGTCATCACAATGTTCCATGACTCCTGTCATCACAATGCTACATGCACTTATTATCACAATGTTCGATGACCCCTGATATCACAATGTTCCATAACCCCTGTCATCAAAAAGTTCAATGACCCTTGTCATCAAATTGCTCCATGATCCTATCATCACAATGCTCCCTGCCCTTCTCATCAAAATGCACAACACCCTTGTCATCAAAATGCTCCATGACCTTTGTCATCAAAAAGATCCATGAAGCTTGGCATCACTATGTTCCATATCTTTGTCATCACGATGCTCCATGAACACTCTCATCATATTGCTCCATGCCGTTCTCATCACAAAGCTCCATGACACATGTCATCAGAATGCTCCATGGCCTTCTCATCACAATGCTCCATACCCTTGCCATCACAATGCTCCATTACCCCTGTCATAAAAATTCTCCATGTCCCCTGCCAACAGGATGTTCCATGGTCTTTTCATCACAAAGCTCCATGACCCTTCTCATCACAATGCTCCAAGAACACTGTAATCACAATGCTCTATGTCCCTTTTCATCTCAATGATCCATGAACCCTGTTATCACAATGCACCATGCCCATCATCACAATGCTTCATGCTATTGTCATCACAATGAAATCAAAATGCTCCATGACCTCTGTCATCACAATTCTTCAAACCCTTGTGATCACAATGTTCCATAACACTTGTCATCACAACGCTCCATGATGCCGGTCATCACAATATTCCATGCCCTTTTCATCACAATGCTCCATGAACTTTCTCATCACAATTCTCAATACACTTGTCATCACAATGCTCCCTGACACTTGTCGTCAGAATGCTCCTTGAAACCTGTTACGAAAAGGCTCCATGACGTTTTCATGACAATGCCCCATGCCGTTTTCATCACAATGCTCCATGCCTTTGTCATCACAATGGGACATTACATATGTCATCACAATGCTCCCTGACCCCTATCTTCACAATACTGCATGACCTGGTCATCACAATGCTCCATGCCCTTGTCATCACAATGTGCCATTCAAACTGTCATCACAATAATACATGAAACTTATTAGACCAAAGATCCATGCCCTTTTCATCACAATGCTCTATGCCCTTGTTATCAAAATGCTCCATGACCCCTGTCATCACAGTGCTCCGTGACTCCAGTCATCACAATGCTCCTTGACCTTTGTCATCACAGTGGTACATGCCCTCATCATCAACAGTCTCTGTGACCTTTTTAACCACAATGCTCCATAAACGTTTCATCAAAATGCTCTTTGACCCTTGTCATCACAATGCTCTATGCCTTTCTCAGCTCAATGATCCATGTCCTTCTCATCACAATGCTCCATTACCCCGGCATAAAAATGCTCCATGACCCCTGCCATCAAAATATTCTACGGCCTTGTCATCACAAGGCTCCAGGACCCTTGTCATCACAATGCGCCAAGACCCCTGTAATCACCATGCTCCATGCCCTTGTCATCACAAAGCTCCATGACACATGTCATCAGCATGTTCCAAGGCCTTCTCATCAAAATGCTCCATGCCCTTGTCATCACAATGCTCCCAGACCACTGTAATCACAATGCTCCATGCCTCTTTTCATCTCAATGCTCCATGAACACTGTCATCACAATGCATCACGCCCATCATCATAATGCTTCCGGCAATTTTCAGCACAATGAAATCAAAATTCTCCATGACTTCTGTCATCACAATGCTCCATGACCCCTGTCATCAAAATACTCCATGAAAATTTTCAGCCCAATGCTCCATGATGCTTGTCATCACAATGATCCATGCCCTTGTCATCCCAATGCTCCATGACCCCTGCATTCACAATGCTCCGTGACGCTTGTCATCACAGTGTTCCATGACACCTGTCATCACAATGCTCCATGCCTTTGTCAGCAAAATGCTACATGACCTTGTCATTACAATGCTCTTTGCGCTTGTCATCACAATACTCCATTACCATTGTCATCACAATCCTCCATGAACCTTGGGATCACATTGCTTTATGCCCTTGTCATCAAAATGCTCCCTGCTCCTTGAAATCAAAATGATCCATGACGTCTGTCATTGCAGTGCTCCAAAAACTTGTGATCACAATGTTCCATAACACTTGTCATCACAACGCTCCATGATGTCTGTCTTCACAATACTCCATGCCCTTTTCATCACAATGCTCCATGACCTTTGTCATCACAATTCTCAATACACTTGTCATCACAGTGCTCCCTGACACTTGTCTTCAGAATGCTCCTTGAAACCTGTCACGAAAAGGCTCCATGACGTTTTTATCACAATGCCCCATGCCATTTTCATCACAATGCTCCATGCCATTGTCATCACAATGGGCCATTACATATGTCATCACAATGTTCCCTGACACCTATCTTCACAATACTGCATGACCTGGTCATCACAATGTTCCATGCCCTTGTCATCACAATGCGACATTCCAACTCTCATCACAATACTTCATGAAACATATTAGACCAATGATCCTTGCCCTTTTCATCACAATGCTCCATGCCCTTTTTATCACGATACTCCATAACCCCTGTCATCTCAGTGCTCCGTGACTCCAGTCATCACAATGCTCCATGACCTTTGTCATCACAATGGTCCATGCCCTCATCATCAACAGTCTCTGTGACCTTTTTATCCACAATGCTCCATGAACAATTCATCAAAATGCTATTTGACCCATGTCATCACAATTTTCTATGCCTTTCTCAGCACAATTCTCCATGTCCTTCTCATCACAATGCTCCATGACCCCTGTCATCACAATGCTCCGTGACTCCAGTCATCACAATTCTTCATAACATTTGTCATCACAGTGGTCAATGCCCGCGTCATCGCAAGGCTCTGTTACCTTTGTAACCACAATGCTCCATGAACTTTTCATCACAATGCTCCGTGACTTTTGTCATCACAATGCTCCATGCCTTTGTCAGAAAAATGCTCCATGACCCTTGTCATCACAATGTGCCAAGCGCTTCTCATCCCAACGGTCCAAAAATTGGTCATGACAATGCTCCATAAATCTTGTAATCACAATGCTCCATGCCCTTCTCATCACAATGCTCCATGCCCTTGCTATCACAAAGCACCATGTGCACTGTCATCACAATAGTCTATGAAACATGTCAGACAAATGCTCCATGCCCCTTTCATCACAATACTCCATGCCCTTGTCATCACAATGCTCCATGACCCATGTCATCACAATGCTTCATGACGTTTGTCATCACAATGGTCCATGCCCACGTCATCACAAGGCTCTGTGACCTTTGTAACAACTGTGCTCCTTGAACATTTCATCACAAAGTTCCGTGACCATTGTCATCACAATGCTCCATGCCTTTGTCAGAACAATGTTCAATGACACTTGTCATCACACTGTGCCACGCGCTTTTCATTACAACGGTCCACAACTTTTTCATCGCTATGCTCCATAAATCTTGTAATCACAATGCTCCATGCACTTTTCATCCAAATGCTCTCTCACCAGATATATCACAATGTTCCATCCCTAGTCATCACAATACTCCCTCACCACTTATCATCACAATGTTCCATGACCCCTGATATCACAATGTTCTATAACCCCTGTCATCAAAATGCTCCATGACCCTTTTCATCCCAAAGCTCCATGACCCCTGGCATCACAATATTCTATAACCCCTGTCATCAAAATGTTCCATGACACTTTTCATCAAATTGCTGCATGACCCGGTCATCAAAATGCTCCCTGCCCTTTTCATCACAATGCACCACACCCTTTTCATGAAAATGCTCCATGACTTGTCATCACAAAGCTCCATGACCCTTGGCATCACAATGCTCCATGTCATTGTCATCACAATGCTCCATGAACCCGCTCATCACATTGCTCCATTCCCTTGTCATCACAAAGCTCCATGAAACTTGTCATCACAAGGCTCGATGCCCTTCTCATCACAATGCTCCATGCCCTTGTCATTACAATCCTCCATGACCCATGTATCACAGTGTTCTGTGCCCTTGTCATCACAATGCTCCATGCCCACTCTCATCACAATAATTCATGAAACATTTCAGACCAGTGCTCAATGCCCTTCTCATCACAAAGCTCCATTACCTCTGTCATAACAATGCTCCATGAACCCTGCCATCACAATGATCCACAGCCTTGTCGTCACAAGGCTCCATGACCCTTGTCATCACAATGCTCCAAGAACCCTGTAATCACAATGCTCCATGCCCTTGTCATCAAAAAGCTCCATGACGCATGTCATCCGAATGTTCCATGGCATTCTCATAACAATGCTCCATGCCCTTGTCATCACAATGCTCCAAAACCCCTGTACTCACAGTGCTCCATGACCCTTTTCATCTCAATGCTCCATGAACCCTGTCATCACAATGCACCATGCCCATCATCATAATGCTTCAGGTTATTGTCATCACAATGAAATCAAAATTCTCCATGACCTCTGTCATCATAATGCTCCAAACCATTTTGATCACAATGTTCCATAACACTTATCATCACAACACACCATGACGCTCATCATCACAATTATCCATGGTCTTCTCATCACAATGCTCCATGACCTTTGTCATCACAATGGTCTATACACTTGTCATCACAATGCTCCCTGACACTTATCTTCAGTATGCTCCTTGAACCCTGTGATGACCAGGCTCCATGCCTTTTTCATCACAATGATCCATGCCCTTTTCATCACAGTGCTCCAAGACCCCTGTAATCACAATGCTCCATGCCCTTGTCATCACAAAGCTCCATGACGCATGTCATCGGAATGCTGCATGGCCGTCTCATGACAGTGCTCCATGCCCTTGTCATCACAATGCTCCAAGACCACGGTAATCACAAAGATCCATGCCCCTTTTCATCAGAATGCTCCATGAGACTTGTCATCACAGTTATCTATGGTCTTCTCATCACAATGCTCTATGACCCTTGTCATCACAATGCTCAACACTCTTGTCATCCAAATGCTCCCTGCCCCTTGTTGTCTGTACGCTCCTTGAAACCTGTCATAACAAGGTTCCATGACCTTTTCATCACAATGTTCCAAGACCCCTGTAATCACAATGGTCCATGACCCTTTTCATCAGTATGCTCCATGAGATTTGTCATCACAAGCCTCCATGGTCTTCTCATCACAATGCTACAGGACCTTGTCATCACCATGCTCCATGAAACTTGTCATCACAATACTCCATGATTATTATCAACACAATGCTCCATGATCTTCTCATCACAATGCTCCATGACCAAAATCATCACAATGCACCATGACAACTGTCATCACAATACTCCATGAATATTTTCAGCAAAATGCTCCATGACCTTCTCATCACAATGCTCCATGACCAATATCATCACAATGCACCATGACAACTGTCATCACAACACTCCATGACACCTGACAACACAATGATCCGGGAATCTTGTCATCACGCTGCTCCATTCCCTAGTCATCACAATGCTCCATGACCCCTGTCATCACAGTGCTCCGTGACACCTATCATCACAATTCTTCATAACGTTTGTCATCACAGTGTTCCATGCCCGCGTCATCACAAGTCTCTGTGACATTTATAACCACAATTCTCAATGAACATTTCACCACAATGCTCCGTGACCCTTGTCATCACAATGCTCCATGACACATGTCATCAGAAAGCTCCATGGCTTTCTCATCACAATGCTCCTTGCCCTTGCCATCACAATGCTGCATTACCCTTGTCATAAGAATGCTCCATGATCCCTGCCATCACGATGTTCCATGGCAATGTCATCACAAGGCTCCATGACCCTTCTCATCACAATGCTCCAAGACCCCTGTAATCACAATGCTTCATGCCCCTTTTCATCTCAATGATCCATGAACCCTGTCATCACAATGCACCATGTCCATCATTCTAATGCTTCATGTTATTGTCATCACAATGAAATCAAAATGCTCCATTACAACTGTCATAACAATGCTCCAAACACTTGTGATCACAATATTCCATAACACTTGTCATCACAATGCCCCATGACGCTCGTCATCACAGTTATCTATGGTCTTCACATCACAATGCTCCATGACCTTTGTCATCACAATGCTCAATACTCTTGTCATCAAAATGCTCCCTGACACTTGTTGTCTGTACTCTCCTTGAACCCTGTCATAAGAAGTTCCCATGCCCTTTTCATCACAATGTTCCAAGACCCCTGTAATCACAATGGTCCATGACCAGTTTCATCAGTATGCTCCATGAGAATTGTCATCACAAGGCTCCATGGTTTTCTCATCACAATGTTCCAGGACCTTGTCATCACAATGCTTCACGACCTTGTCATGAAAATTCTCAATGGCCCTTGTCATCATAATGCTCCAAGCCCTAGTCATCACAATGATCCATTATATTTGTCATCAAAATCCTCCATTACATTTGGCATCACAATGTTCCATGCCATTGTCATCGCAATTGACCATGACATAGGTCATCACAATGCTCCCTGACACCTGTCTTCACAATACTCCATGACCTTCTCATCACAATGCTCCATGCCCTTGTCATCACAATGTGCCATGACTCCAGTCATCACAATGCTTCATGACTTTTGTCATCACAATGCTCCATGCCTTTGTCATTACAATCCTGCATGGCTCATGCATCATAGTGTTCCATACCCTTGTCATCACAATGCTCTATGCCCACTCACATCACAATAATCCATGAAACATTTTAGACCAATGTTCCATGCCCTTCTCATCACAATGCTCCATTACCTCTGTCATAATTATGCACCATGACCCCTGCCATCACAATGTTCCACGGCCTAGTCATCACAAGGTTCCATGACACTTGTCATCACAATGATGAAGACCCTTGTAATCAAAATGCTCCATGTTCTTGTCATCACAAAGCTCCATGACTCATGCCATCAGAATGTTCCATGGCCTTGTCATCACTGTGCTCCATGCCCTTGTCATAACAATGCTCCAAGACCCCTGTAAACAAAATGCTCCATGCCACTTTTCATCTCAATGCTCCATGAACCCTGTCATCACAATGCACCATGCCCATCATCATAATGCTTCAGGCTATTGTCATCACAATGAAATCAGTAATCTCCATGACCTCTGTCATCATAATGCTCCAAACCCTTGTGATCACAATGTTCCATAACACTTATCATCACAACACCCCATGACGCTCATCATAACAATTAACCATGGTCTTCTTATCACAATGCTCCATGAGATTTTTCATCACAATGCTCAATACACTTGTCCTCACAATGCTCCCTGACACTAGTAGTCAGTATGCTCCTTGAACCCTGTCACGACAAGGCTCCATACCATTTTCATAACAATGATCCGTGCTGTTTTCATCACAATGCTCCAAGATCCTTGTAATCACAATGCTCCATGCCCTTGTCATAACAAAACTCCATGACACATGTCATCAGAATGCTCCATGGCCTTCTCATCACAATGCTCCATGCCCTAGTCATCACAGTGCTCCACGACCCCTGTAATCACAATACTCCATGGCCCTTTTCATCAGAATGCTCAATGAGACTTGTCATCACAAGTCTCCATGGTCTTCTCATCACAATGCTCCAGGACATTGTCATCACCATGCACCATTCCCTTGTCATCACAATGCTCCATGACCCGTATCATCACAATAATCCGTGAACATATTCAGCCCAATGCTCCACGACCTACACATCACAGTGCTCCATGGCCAATATCATCACAATGCTCCATGACCACTGTCATCACAACACTCCATGACTCCTGAGAACATAATGATCCGGGACTCTTGTCATCACAATGCTCCATTCCCTAGTCATCACAATGCTCCATGACCCCTGTCATCACAACACTCCATGAACATTTAAGCCCAGTGCTCCATGACCATTGTCATCACAATGATCCATGCCCTTGTCATGCAAATGCTCCATGACCCCTGTATTCACAATGCTCCGTGACGCTTGTCATCACAGTGCTCCATGACACATGTCATCACAATGTTCCATGCCTTTGTAAGCAAAATGCTACATGACCTTGTCATTAAAATGCTCTATGCAATTGTCATCACAATACTCCTTTTCCATTGTCATCACCATCCTCCATGAACCTTGGGATCACATTGCTTCATGCCCTTGTCATCACAATGCTCCCTGCTCCTTGAAATCAAAATGATCCATGACCTGTGTCATCACAAGGCTCCAAACCCTTGTGATCACAATGTTCCATAACACTTGTCATCACAACGCTGCATGATGCCTGTCATCACAATATTCCATGCCCTTTTCATCACAATGCTCCATGGTCTTTGTCATCACAATGTTCAATACACTTGTCATCACAGTGCTCCCTGACATTTGTCATCAGAATGCTCCTTGAACTGTGTCACGAAAAGGCTCAATGCCATTTTCATCACAATGCCCCATGCCGTTTTCATCACAATGCTCCATGCCACTGTCATCAAAATACTCCACAAATTTGTCATCACAATGCTCCATGACCCTTGTCATCACAATTCTCCATGGACTTGTCAGCACAATGCTCCCTGACACTTGACATCACAATGCTCCAAGCCATTGTCATCACAATGCTCCATTACCTTTGTCATCAGAATCCTCCATGACACTAGGCTTCACAATGCTCCATGCCATTGTCATTCCAATGGGCCATTGCATATGTCATCACAATGCTCCCTGACAATTGTCTTCACAATACTGCATGACCTGGTCATCACAATGCTCCATGCCCTTGTCATCAAAATGCACCTTTCCAACTGTCATCGCAATAATCCATGAAACTTATTAGACCAATGTTCCAGGCCCTTGTCATCACAATGCTTCATTCCCTTATTATCACAATGCTCCATGACCCCTGTCATCACAATGCTCCGTGACTCCAGTCAACACAATGCTTCATGACCTTTGTCATCACAATGGTCCATGCCTTCATCATCAACAGTCTCTGTGACCTTTTTATCCACAATGCTCCATGAAATTTTCATCACAATGCTCTTTGACCCTTGTCATCACAATGCTTTATGCCTTTCTCACCACAATGCTCCATGAACCTTGTCATCACAATGCTCCATGCGCTTGTCAGCACAATGCTCCATGACACATGTCATCACAAGGCTCCATGACCCCTGTCATCACAATGCTCCGTGACTCCAGTCATCAAAATTCTTCATAACCATTGTCATCACAGTGGTCCATGCCCGCGTCATCACAAGGCTCTTTGACCTTTGTAACCACAATGCACAATGAACTTTTCTTCACAATTATCTGTGACCCTTGTCATCACAATGCTCCATGTCTTTGTCAGAACCATGTTCCATGAGAATTATCATCACAATGTGCCACACGCATTTCATCACAACGGTCCACAGCCTTGGCATTGCAATGCTCCATAAAGCTTGTAATCACAATGCTCCATGCACTTCTCATCAAAATGCTATCCCAACAGAGATATCACAGTGTTCCATCACTAGTCATCACAATACTCCCTCACCCCTGTAATCAAAATGTTCCATGACCCTGTCATCACACTGCTACATCCCCTTATCATCACAATGTTCTATAACCCCTGTCATCAAAATGTTCCATTACACTTTTCATCAAATTGCTGCATGACCCGGTCATCAAAATGCTCCCTGCCCTTCTCATCACAATGCACCATGCCCTTGTCATCAAAATGCTCAATGACTTGTCATCACAAAACTCCATGTCCCTTGGCATCACAATGCTCCATGTCATTGTCATCACAGTGCTCCACGAACCCTCTCATAACGTTGCTCAATGCCCTTGTCATCACTAAGCTCCATGACACTTTTCATCACAATGCTCGATGCCATTCTCATCATAATGCTCCATAGCTTTGTCATTACAATCCTGCATGACCCATGTATCATAGTGATCCGTACCCACGTCATCACAATGCTCCATGTCCACTCTCATCACAATAATCCATGAAACATTTCAGACCAATGTTCCATGCCCTTCTCATCACAATGCTCCATTACCTCTATCATAACAATGCACCATGACCACTGCCATCACAATGTTCCACGGCCTAGTCATCACAAGGCTCCATGACACTTGTCATCACAATGCTGAAGACCCTTGTAATCACAATGCTCCATGCCCTTGTCATCACAAAGCTCCATGATACATGTCATCAGAATGCGCCATGGTCTTCTCATCACAATGCTCCATGCCCTTGTCATCACAATGCTCCAAGACCCCTGTAAACACAATGCTCCATGCCACTTTTCATCTCAATGCTCCATGAATCCTGTCATCACAATGCACAATGCCCATCATCATAATGCTTCAGGCTATTGTCATCACAATGAAATCAATATTCTCCATGACCTCTGTCATCATAATGCTCCAAACACTTGTGATCACAATGTTCCATAACACTTATCATCACAACACTCCATGACGCTCATCATCACAATTATCCATGGCATTCTCATCGCAATGCTCCATGATCTTTGTCATCACAATGCTCAATACACTTGTCATCACAATGCTCCCTGACACTTGTCGTCAGTATGCACCTTGAACCCTGTCATGACAAGGCTCCATGCCTTTTTCATCTCAATGAGAAGTGCCCTTTTCATCACAAAGCTCCAAGATCCCTGTAATCACAATGCTCCATGTCCTTGTCATCACAAAACTCCATGACACATGTCATCAGAATGTGCCATGGACTCTCATCACAATGCTCCATGCTCTAGTCATCACAATGCTCCAAGGGCCCAGTAATCACAATGCTCCATGCCCCTTTTCATCAGAATGCTCCATTAGACTTGTCATCACATGTTTCCATGGTCTTCTCATCACAGTGCTCCTTGAACCCTGTCATCACAACACTCCATGAACATTTTCCGCCCAGTGCTCCATGACCTTTGTCATCACAATTATCCATGCCCTTGTCATCCGAATGCTCCATGACCCCTGTATTCACAATGCTCCGTGACGCTTGTCATCATTGTGCTCCATGACACATGTCATCACAATGCTCCATGCCTTTGTCAGCAAAATGCTTCATGACCTTGTCATTATAATGCTCTATGCGCTTGTCATCACAATACTCCATTTCCATTGTCATCACAATCCTCCATGAAACTTGGGATCACATTGCCTCATGCCCTTGTCATTACAATGCTCCATGCTCCTTGAAATCAAAATGATCCATGACCTCTGTCATCACAATGCTCCAAACCCATGTGATCACAATGTTCCATATCACTTGTCATCACAATGCTCCATGATGCCTGTCATCACAATACTCCATGCCCTTTTCATCACAATACTCCATGACCATTGTCATCACAATTCTCAATACACTTGTCATCACAGTGCTCACTGACACTTGTCATCAGAATGCTCCTTGAAACGTGTCACGAAAAGGCTCCATGTATTTTTCATCACAATAGCCCATGCCGTTTTCATCACAATGATCCATGCCATTGTCATCAAAATACTCCAGAAGCTTGTCATCAGAATTCTCCATGTCCCTTGTCATCACAATTCTCCGTGGACTTGTCAGCACAATGCTCCCTGACCCTTGTCATCACAATGCTCCAAGCCATTGTCATCACAATGCTCCATTACCTTTGTCATCAGAATCCTCCATGACACTTGGCATCACAATGCTCCATGCCATTGTCATCACAATGGGCCATTACATATGTCATCACAATGCTCCCTGACACCTGTCTTTACAATACTGCATGACCTGGTTATCACAATGCTCCATGCCCTTGACATCACAATGCGCCATTCCAACTGTCATTGCAACAATCCATGAAACTCATTAGAACAATGTTCCATGCCCTTGTCATCACAATCCTCCATGCCCTTGTTATCACAATGCTCCATGATCCCTGTCATCACAATGCTCCGTGACTCCAGTCATCACAATGCTTCATGTACTTTGTCATCACAATGGTCCAGGCCCTTGACATCAACAGTCTCTGTGACCATTTGAACCACAATGCTCCGTGAACTTTTCATCACAATGCTCTTTGACCCTTGTCATCACAATGCTCTATGCCTTTCTCAGCACAATGCTCCATGACCCTTGTCATCACAATGCTCCATGTGCTTGTCAGCACAATGCTCCACGACACATGCCATCACAATGCACCATGCGCTTGTCATCACAGTGCTCCACAAACTTGTCATCACAGTGCTCCATAAATATTGTCATCATAATGC
The DNA here is from genome assembly GCF_964341445.2 of Mesoplodon mirus. NCBI lineage: Eukaryota > Metazoa > Chordata > Mammalia > Artiodactyla > Ziphiidae > Mesoplodon > Mesoplodon mirus. The sequence continues at coordinate 211,814 of NW_028295467.1, forward strand.
TCCATGCACTTCTCAACAAAATGCTCTCTCACGACTGATATCACAATGCTACATCACTATTTGTCACAATACTCCCTCACCCCTGTCATCACAATGTTCCATGACTCCTGTCATCACAATGCTACATGCACTTATCATCACAAAGTTCGATGACCCCTGACATCACAATGATCCATAACACCTGTCATCAAAATGTTCCATGACACTTTTCATCCAGTTGCTCCATGACCCTGTCATCACAATTCTCCCTGCGCTTCTCATCACAATGCAAAACGCACTTGCCAAGAAAATGCTCCATGACTTTTGTCATCACAATGATCCATGACCCCTGGCATCACAATGTTCCATGTCATTATCATCACAATGCTCCATGAACGCTCTCATCACATTGCTCCATGCCTTTGTCTACACAAAGCTCCATGACACAAGTCATCAGAATGCTCCATGGCCTTCTCATCACAATGCTCCATGCCCTTGCCATCACAAAGATCCATTACAACTGTCATAACAATGCTCCATGACCCATGCCATCACGATGATCCATGGCCTTGTCATCACAAGGCTCCATGACCCTTCTCATCACAACACTCCAAGAACCTTGTAATCACAATGCTCCATGCCCCTTTTCATCTCAATGATCCATGAACCCTGTCATCACAATGCACCATGCCTTTCATCATAATGATTCATGTTATTGTCATCAGAATGAAATCAAAATGTTCCATGACCTCTGTCATAACAATGCTCCAAACCCTTGTGATCACAATATTCCATAACACTTGTCATCACAATGTCCCATGATGACCATCATCACAATTATCCCTCGTCTTCTCATCACAATGCTCCATGACTTTGTCATCACAATGCTCAATACACTTGTCATCAAAATGCTCCCTGACACTTGTTGTCTGCATGCTCCTTGAACCCTGTCATGACAAGGCTCCATGCCTTTTTCATCACAATGATCCATGCCCCTTTCATCACGATGCTCCAAAACCCATGTAATCACAATTCTCCATGCCCTTGTTATCAAAAAGCTCAATGGCACATGCCATCAGAATGCTCCTTGGTCTTCTCCTCACAGTGTTCCATGCCCTTGTCATCACAATGTTCCAAGACCCCTGTAATCACAATGTTCCATGCCCCTTTTCATCAGTATGCTCCATGAGACTGGTCATCTCAAGGCTCCATAGTTTTGTCTTCACAATGCTCCAGGACCTTGTCATCACAATGCTTCACGACCTTGTCCTGAAAATTCTCAATGGCCCTTGTCATCATAATGCTCCAAGCGCTAATCATCACAATGCTCCATTATATTTGTCATCACAATCCTCCATTACATTCGGCATCACAATGCTCCATGCCATTGTCATCACAATGGACCATGACATATGTCATCACAATGCTCCCTGACACCTGTCTTCACAATACTCCATGACCTTCTCATTACAATGCTCCATGCCCTTGTCATCACAATGCACCATGCCCACTGTCATCACACTAATCTATGAAATTTGTTAGACGAATGCTCCATTCTCCTGTCAAAACAATGCTCCATGCACTTGTCATTACAATGCTCCATGACCCCTGTCATCACAATGCTCCGTGACTCCAGTCATCATAATGTTTCATAACGTTTGTCATCACAATGGTCCATGCCAGCGTCATCAGAAGGCTCTGTGACCTTTGTAACCACAATGCTCCATGAACTTTTCATCACAATTCTCTGTGACCCTTGGCATCACAATGTACCATTTCTTTGTCAGAAAAATGCTCCATGACCATTGTCATCACAATGTGCCACACGCATTTCATCACAACGGTCCACAAACATATCATTGCAATGCTCCATAAACTTTGTAATCACAATGGTCCATGAACTTCTCATCAAAATGCTCTTTCACCAGAGATATCACAGTGTTCCATCACTAGTCATCACAATACTCCCTCACCCCTGGAATCACAATATTCCATGACACTGTCATCACAATGCTACATCCCCTTATCATCACAATGTTCCATGACCCCTGACATAACAATGTTCCATAAACCCTGTCATCAAAATGCTCCATGACCCTTGTCATCACAGTTCTCCATGCACTTGCCAGCACAATGCTCCCTGACCCTTGTAATCACAATGCTCCAAGCCATTGTCATCATAATGCTCCATTACCTTTGTCATCAGAATCCTCCATGACACGTGGCATCACAATGCTCCATGCCATTGTCATCACAATGGGCCATGACATATGTCATCCCAATTCTCCATGACCCCTGTATTCACAATGCTTTGTGACGCTTGTCATCACAGTGCTCCATGACACCTGTCATCACAATGCTCCATGCCTCTGTCAGCAAAATGCTACATGACCTTGTCATTACAATGCTCTATGTGCTTGTCATCACAATACTCCGTTACCATTTTCATGACAACCCTCCATGAACCATGGGATCACATTGATTCATGCCATTGTCATCACAATGCTCCATGCTCCTTGAAATCAAAATCATCCATGACCTCTGTCATCACAATGCTCCAAGCCCTTGTGGTCACAATGTTCCATAACACTTGTCATCACAACGCTCCATGATGCCTGTCATCACAATACTCCATGCCCTTTTCATCACAATGCTCCATGAACTTTGTCATCACAATTCTCAATACACTTGTCATGACAATGCTCCCTAACACTTGTCGTCAGAATGCTCCTTGAAACCTGTCACGAAAAGGCTCCATGTATTTTTCATCACAATTGCCCATGCCGTTTTCATCACAATGATCCATGCCATTGCCATCAAAATACTCCACAAGTTTGTCATCAGAATGTTCCATGATACTTGTCATCACAATGCTCCATGCCCTTGTCATCACAATGCTCCATGAATTTTCATCACAAAGCTGCATGACCCATGACCCATGTATCACAGTGTTCCGTGCCCTTGTCATCACAATGCTCCATTCCCACTCTCATCACAATCATTCATGAAACATTTCAGGCCAAGGTTCCATGCCCTTCTCATCACAATGCTCCATGCCATTGTCATCAGAATGTTCCATGACACTTGTCATCACAAATCTCCATGCACTTGTTGGCACAATGCTCCCTGACCCTTGTAATCACAATGCTACAAGCCATTGTCATCACAATGCTCCATTACCTTTGTCATCAGAATCATCCATGACACTTGGCATCACAATGCTCCATGCCATTGTCATCACAATGGGCCATTACATATGTCATCACAATGCTCCCTGACACCTGTCTTCTCAATACTGCATGAACTGGTCATCACAATGCTCCATGCCCTTGTCATCACAATGCGCCATTCCAACTGTCATCACAATAATTCATGTAACTTATTAGACCAATGTTCCATGCCCTTGTCATCACAATGCTCCATGCCCTTGTCATCACAATGCTCCATGACCCCTGTCATCACAATGCTCCGTGACTCCAGTCATAACAATGCTTCATGACCTTTGTCATCACAATGGTCCATGTCCTCATCATGAACTGTCTCTGTGACCTTTTTAACCACAATGCTCCATGAATTTTCATCACAATGCTCTTTGACCCTTGTCATCAAAATGCTCTATGCCTTTCTCAGCACAATGCTCCATGACCTTTGTCATCACAATGCTCCATGCGCTTTATAGCACAATGCTCCATGACACAGGTCATCACAATGGACCATGCGCTTGTCATCACAATGCTCCACAATCTTCTCATCACAATGCTCCATGCACTTCTCATCAAAATGCTCTCTCACAACTGATATCACAAGGCTACATCACTGTTTGTCACAGTACCCCCTCATCCCTGTCATCACAATGTTCCATGACTCCTGTCATCACAATGCTACATGCACTTATCATCACAATGTTCGATGACCCCTGACATTACAATGTTCCATAACAATTTTCATCAAAATGCTCCATGACTCTTTTCATCAAAATGCTCCAAGACCCCTGATATCACAATGTTCCATAACACCTGTCATCAAAATGTTCCATGACACATTTCATCAAATTGCTCCATGACCCTGTCATCACAATGATCCCTGTCCTTCTGATCTCAATGCACAACGCCCTTGCCATCAAAATGCTCCGTGACCTTTGTCTTCACAAAGATCCATGACCCTTGGCATCACAATGCTCCATGTCATTGTCATCACAATGCTCCATGAACGCTCGCATCACATTGCTCCATGTGCTTTTCATCACAAAGCTCCATGATACATGTCATCAGGATGCTCCATGGCCTTCTCATCACAATGTCCCATGCCCTTGCCATCAAAATGCTCCATTACCACTGTCATAACAAAGCTCCATGACGCCTGCCATCACGATGTTCCATGGCCTTGTCATCACAAGGCTCCATCACCCTTCTCATCACAATGCTCCAAGAACCTTGTAATCACAATGCTCTATGCCCCTTTTCATCTCACTGATCCATGAACCCTGTCATCACAATGCACCATGCCCATCATCATAATGCTTCATACTATTGTCATCACAATGAAATCAAAATGCTCCATGACCTCTGTCATAACATTGCTCCAAACCCTTGTGATCACAATATTCCATAACACTTGTCATCACAATGCCACATGACGCTCGTCATCACAGTTATCCATGGTCTTCTTATCACAATGCTCCATGACCTTTGTCATCACAATGCTCAATACACTTGTCATCAAAATGGTCCCTGACACTTGTTGTCTGTATGCTCCTTGAACCCTGTCATGACAAGGCTACATGCCTTTTTCATCACAATGATCCATGCCCTTTTCATCACAATGCTCCAAAACCCATGTAATCACAATGCTCCACGCCCTTGTCATCAAAAAGCTCAATGACGCATGCCATAAGAATGGTCCTTGGTCTTCTCCTCACAATGCTCCATGCCCTTATCATCACAATGTTTCATTACCCCTGTAATCACAATGCTCCATACCCTTTTACATCAGTATGCTCCATGAGACTTGTCATCACAAGGCTCCATGGTTTTGTCATTACAATGCTCGAGGACCTTCTAATCACAATGCTTCACGACCTTGTCATGAAAATTTTCAAAGGCCCTTGTCATCATTATGCTCCAAGCCCTACTCATCACAATGCTCCATTATATTTGTCATCACAATTCTCCATTACATTTGGCATCACAATGTTTCATGCCATTGTCATCGCAATGGACCGTGACATATGTCATCACAATGCTTCCTGACACCTGTCTTCACAATACTCCATGACCTTCTCATCACAGTGCTCCATGCCCTTGTCTTCACAATGCACCATGCCCAATGTCATCACAATAATCTATGAAATTTCTCAGACCAATGCTCCATGCCCCTGTCTTCACAATGCTCCATGCCCTTGTCCTCACAATGCTCCATGACCCCTGTCATCACAATGCTCCATGACCCCAGTCATCACAATGCTTCATAACGTTTGTCATCACAATGGTCCATGCCCGCATCACCACAAGGCTCTGTGACCTTTGTAACCACAATGCTCCATGAACTTTTCATCACAATTCTCTGTGACCCTTGTCATCACAATGCTCCATGTCTTTGTCAGAACAATGCTCCATGTCATTGTCATCACAATGCTCCATGAACCCTCTCATCACTTTGCTCCATGCCCTTGTCATCACAAAGCTCCATGACACTTGTCATCACAATGCCCGATGCCCTTCTCATCACAATGCCCCATGCCCTTGTCATTACAATTCTCCATGACCCATGTATCACAGTGTTCCATGCCCTTATCATCACAATGCCCTATGCCCACTCTCATCACAATAATCCATGAAACATTTCAGACCAATGCTCCATGCCCTTCTCATCACAATGCTCCTTTACCTCTGTCATAACAATGCTCCATGACACCTGCCATCACAATGTTCCATGGCCTTGTCATAACAAGGCTCCATGACACTTGTCATCACAATGATCCACGACACCTCTAATCAAAATGCTCCATGCCCTTTTCATCAAAAAGGTACATGACGCATGTCATCAGAATGTTCCATGTCCCTGGCACCATAATGCTCCATGCCCTTGTCATCACAATGCTCCAAGAACCTTCTAATCAAAATGCTCCATTCGTCTTTTCATCTCAATGCTCCATGAACCCTGTCATCACAATGGACCATGCCCATCATCAAAATGCTTCAGGCTATTTTCATCACAATGAAATCAATATGCTCCATGACCTCTGTCTTAACAATGCTCCAATCCCTTGTGATCACAATGTTCCATAACACTTATCATCACAACACCCTATGATGCTCATCCTCACAATTATCCATGGTCTTCTCATCACAATGCTCCATGACCTTTGTCATCAGAATGATCAATACACTTGTCATCACAATGCTCCCTGACACTTGTCATCAGTATTCTCCATTAACCCTGTCATGACACGTCTCCATGCATTTTTTATCCCAATGATCCATGCCCTTATAATCACAATGCTCCAAGACCCCTGTAATCACAATGCTCCATGCCCTTGTCGTCACAAAACTCAATGACGCATGTCATCAGAATGCTCCATGGCCTTCTCCTCACAATGCTCCATGCCCTTGTCATCACAATATTCCAAGACCCCTGTAATCACAATGCTCCATGACCTTTTTCATCAGAATGCTCCATGAGACTTGTCATCACAAGTCTCCATTGTCTTCTCATAAAAGTGCTCCAGGAACTAGTCATCAAAATGCTCCATGATCCCTGTCATCACAATACTCCATGAACATTTTCAGCCCAATGCTCCATGACACTTGTCATCACAATCATCCATGCCCTTGTCATCCCAATGCTCCATGATCCTTGTATTCACAATGCTCCATGACGCTTGTCATCACAGTGCTCCATGACACATGTCATAACAATGCTCCATGCCTGTGTCAGCAAAAGGCTACATGACCTTGTCATTGCAATGCTCTATTCGCTTGTCATCACAATACTCCATTACCGTTGTCATCACAGTCCTCCATGAACCTTGGGATCACATTGCTTCATGCCCTTGTCATCACAATGCTCCATGCTCCTTGAAATCAAAATGATCCATGACCACTGTCATCACAATGCTCCAAAACCCTGTGACCACAATGTTCCATAACACTTGTCATCACAATGATCCATGATGCCTGTCATCACAATACTCCCTGCCATTTTCATCACAATGCTCCATGACCTTTGTCATCACAATTCACAATACACTTGTCATCACAATGCCCCATGCCTTTTTCATTACAATGCTCCATGCCATTGTCATCAAAATACTCCACAAGCTTGTCATCAGAATACTCCATGACCCTTTTCATCACACTTCTCCATGCACCCTTCAACACAATTCTCCCTGACACTTGTTATCACAATGCTCCAAGCCATTGTCATCACAATGCTCCATTACCTTTGTCATCACAATCCTCCATGACACTTGGCATCAAAATGCTCCATGCCATTGTCATCACTATGGGCCATTACATATGTCATCACAATGTTCCCTGACACCTGTCTTCAAAATACTCCATGACCTGGTCATCACAATGCTCCATGCCCTTGTCATCACAATGCGCCATTCCAACAGTCATCACAATAATCCATGAAACTTATTAGACCAATGCTCCATTCCCTTGTCATCACAATGCTCCATGACCTTGTTATCACAATTCACCATCACCGGTCATCACAATGCTGCATGCCTCCATTCATCACAATGCTTCATGACATTTGTCATAACAATGGTCCATGCCCTCGTCATCAACAGTCTCTGTGACATATTTAACCACAATGCTCCATGAACTTTTCATCACAATGCTCTTTGCCCCTTGTCATCACAATGCTCTATGCCTTTCTCAGCACAATGATCCATGACCCTTGTCATCACAATGCTCCATGCGCTTGTCAGCACAATGCTCCATGACCCATGTCTTCACAATGCACCCTGCACTTCTCATCACAGTGCTCCACAATCTTTCACCACAATGCTCCATAAAACATGTCATCACAATTCTCCATGCACTTCTCATCAAAATGCTCTCTCACCACTGATATCACAATGTTACATCACTATTCATCACAATACTCCCTCACCCCTGTCATCACAATGTTCCATGACTTCTGTCTTTGCAATGCTACATGCACATATCATCACAAAGTTTGATGACCCCTGACATCACAGTGTTCCATAACCCCTGTCATCAAAATGCTTCATAACACTTTTCCTCAAAATGCTCAATGACCCCTGACATCACAATGTTCCATAACCCCTGTCATCATAATTCTCCATGATCCTTTTCATCAAAATGCTCCATGACCCCTGACATCACAATGTTCCATAACACCTGTCATCAAAATATTCCAAGATCCTTTCCATCAAATTGTTCTATGACCCTGTCATCACAATTCTCCCTGCCATTCTCATCACATTGTACCACGCTCTTGTCATCAAAATGCTCCATGACCTTTGTCATCACAAAGCTCCATGACCCTTGGCATCTCAATGCTCCATGCCATTGTCATCACAATGCTCCATGCCCCTTTGCATCTCAATGCTCCATGAACCCTGTCATCAAAATGCACCTTGCCCATCATCATAATGCTTCAGGCTATTGTCATCACAGTGAAATCAAAATATTCGATGATCTATCTCATCACAATGCTCCAAATCCTTGTGATCACAATGTTCCATAACACATATCATCACAACGCCCCATGACACTCATCATCACAATTATCCATGGTCTTCTCATCACAGTGCTCCATGACCTTTGTCATCACAATGCTCTATACACTTGTCATCACAATGCTCCCTGACACTTGTCATTAGTATGCTCCTGGAACCCTGTCATGACAAGGCTCCATACCATTTTCATATCAATGATCCATGCCAATTTCATCACAATGCTCCAAGACACCAGTAATCACAATGCTCCATGCCCTTGTCATCACAATGCTCCAAGACCACTGTAATCACAATACTCCATGCCCCTTTTCATCAGAATGCTCCATTAGACTTGTTATTACAAGGCTCCATGGTCTTCTCATCACAATGCTCCAGGAACTTTTAATCACATTGCTCCATTCACTTGTCATCACAATGCTCCATGACCCCTGTCCTCACAATACTTCCTGAATATTTTCAGTCCAATTCTCGAGTAACTTCTCATCACAGTGCTTCATGATCCATATCATCACAATGCTCCATGACCACTGACATCACAACGCTCCATGACCCCTGACAACACAGTGATCCGGGACTCTTGTCATCACAATGCTCCATTCCCTAGTCATCACAATGCTCCATTCCCTAGTCATCACAATGTTCCATGAACATTTTCAGCCCAATGCTCCATGACACTTGTCATCACAATGATCCATGTCCTTGCCATCCCAATGCTCCATGACCCCTGTAATCACAATGATCCGTGATGCTTCTCATCACAGTGCTCCATGACAATTATCATCACAATGCTCCATGCCTGTGTCAGCAAAAGGCTACATGAACTTGTCATCAAAATGCTCCATTTGCTTGTCATCACAATACTCCCTTACCATTGTCATCACAATCCTCCATGAACCTTGGGTTCACATTGCTTCATGCCCTTGTCATCACAATGCTCCATGCTCCTTGACAACAAAATGATCCATGACTTCTGTCATCACAATGCTCCAAACCCTTGTGATCACAATGTTCCATAACACTTGTCATCACAACGCTCCGTGATGCCTGTCATCACAATACTCTATGCCCTTTTCGTCAAAATGCTCCATGATCTTTTCATCACAATTCTCAATACACTTGTCATCACAATGTTCCCTGACACTTGTCATCAGAATGCTCCTTGAAACCTATCATGAAATGGCTTCATTCCTTTTTCATCACAATGTTCCATGCCCTTTTCATCACAATGCTCCATGCCATTGTCGTCACAATACTCCACAAGCTTGTCATCAGAATGCTGCATGACACTTGTCATCGCAATGCTCCATGGCCACTGTCATCACAATGCTCCATACCCCTTGTCATTACTGTGCTCCATGACGCTCGTCATCACAATTATCCAGGGTCTTCTCATCACAGTTCTCCACGCCCTTGTCATCAAAATGCTCCATGACCCTTTTCATCACAATGCTCCATGGCCACTGTCATCAAAATGCTCCATTCCCGTTGTCATTACAGTGCTCCATGACGCTCGTCATCACAATTATCCATGGTCTTCTCATCACAATGCTCCACGGTCTTGCCATCACAATGCTCCTTGCCCTGGTCATCACAATGCTCCATGTCCCCTGTCATCACAATTCTCCTCGTTCTTGGCATCACTATGCTCCATGACACTTCTCATCACCGTGTTAAATGATTTGTCATCACAATTCTCTATGCACTTGTCATCGCAATGCTCCATGACCCCTGTCATAGGAAGCTCCATGTGCTTCTCATCACAATGCTTCATGAACTTGTCATCATAATTCTCAATGGCCCTTGTCATCACAATGCTCCTTGCCCTTGTCATCACAAAGCTCCATGTCCCTTGTCATCACAATGCTCCAAGCCCTTGTCATCAAAATGCTCCATTACATTTGTCATCACAATCCTCCATGACACTTGGCATCACAATGTTCCATTCCATTGTCATCGCAATGGACCATGACATATGTCATCACAATGCTCCCTGAGACCTGTCTTCAAAATACTCCATGACCTTCTCATCACAATGCTCCATGCCTTGGTCATCACATTGCACCATGCCCACTGTCATCACAATAATCCATGAAACATGTCAGGCCAATGCTCCATGCCCCTGTCATCACAATACTCATTGCCTTCTCATCACAATGCTCCATGTCCCCTGTCATTACAATGCTCCGTGACTCCAGTCATCGCAATGCTTCATGACCTTTGTCATCACAATGGTCCATGCACGCGTCATCACAAGGCTCTGTGACATTTGTTACCAAAATGCTCCATGAAATTTTCATCACAATGCTCGGTGACCCTTGTCATCACAATGCTCCATGCCTTTGTCAGCACAGTGCTCCATGACCCATGTCAGCACAATGCGCCATGTGCTTGTCATCACAATGCTCCACAACCTTGTCATCACAATGCTCCATAAAACTTGTCATCACAATGCTCCATGCACTTCTTATCAAAATGCTCTCTCACGAATGATATCAAAATATTCCCTCACTAGTAATCACAATACACCCACTACCCTGTCATCACAATGGTCCACAACACCGTCATGAAAATGTCCCATGACTCCTGACATCACAATGTTCCATAACCCCTGTCATCAAAATGTTCCATGACACTTTTCATCAAATTGCTCCATGACCCTGTCATCACAATGCTCCCTGCCCTTCACAAGATAATTCACCACACCCTTGTCATCAAAATGCTCCATGACCTTTGTCATCACAAAATTCCATGACACTTGGCATCACAATGCTACAAAAACCTCTCATCACATTGTTCCAAGCCCTTGTCATCACAGGATCCATGATGCTTTTCATCACAATGCTCGATGACTTTCTTCTCACAATGCTCCATGCACTTGTCATTACAATCCTCTATGAACCATGTATCACAGTCTTCCGTGCCCTTGTTATCACAGTGCTGCTTGCCCCCTCTCATCACAATAATCCATGAAACATTTCAGACCAATGTTCCATGCCCTTTTCATCACAATGATCCAAGACTCCTGTAATCATATTGCTCCATGCCCCTTTTCATCTCAATGCTCCATGAACGATGTCATCACAATGCACCAATGCACATCATCATAATGCTTCATGCTATTGTCATCACAATGAAATCAAAATGCTCTATGACCCCTGTCATCACAATGCTCCAAATCCTTGTGATCACAATATTCCCTAACACTTATCATCACAGCTCCCCATAACGCAAGTCATCACAATTATCCATGGTCTTCTAATCACAATGCTCCATGACATTTGTCATCACAATGCTCAATACCCTTGTCATCACAATGGTCCCTGACACTTGTCATCAGTATGCTCCTTGAACCCTGTCATGACAAGGCTCCATGCCTTTTACATCACAATGTTACATGCCCTTTTCCTCACAGTGCTCCAAGACCCCTGTAATCACAATGCTCCATGCCCTTGTCATCACAAAGCTCCATGATGCATGTCATCAGAACGCTCCATGACATTCTCATCCCAATGTTCAATGCCCTTGTCATCCCAATGCTCCATGAACACTATAATCACAATGCTCCATGACGCTTGTCATCACAGTGCTCCATGCCCTTGTTATCACAATGCTCCATGACCCCTGTCATCACAACGCTCCATGACTCCAGTCATCACAATGCTTCATGACCTTTGTCATCACAATGGTTTATGCCCTCGCCATCAACAGTCTCTGTGACATTTTAACCACAATGCTCCATGAACTTTTCATCACAATGCTCTTTGACCCTTGTCATCACAATGCTGTATGCCTTTCTCAGCACAATGCTCCATGTCCCTTGTCATCACAATGCTCCGTGCGCTTGTCAGCACAATGCTCCATGACACATGTCATCACAATGCTCCATCACCCTTGTCATCACAATGCTCCGTGACTCCAGTCATCTCAAAGCTTCATAACGTTTGTCATCACAATGGTCCATGCCCGCGTCATCACAAGGCTCTGTGAACTTTGTAACCACAATGCTCCATGAACTTTTCATCACAATTCTCTGTGACCCTTGTCATCACAATGATCCATGTCTTTGTCAGAAAAATGCTCCATGACCATTGTCTTCAAAATGTGCCACGCGCATTTCATCACAAAGGTCCACAACCTTGTCAATGCAATGCTCCGTAAACCTTGTAATCACAATGCTCCATGCACTTCTCATCAAAATGTTCTCTCACCAGATATATCACAGTGTTCCATCACTAGTCATCACAATTCTCTCTCACCCCTGTAATCACAATGTTCCATGACCCTGTCATCACACTGCTACATCCCCTTATCATCACAATGTTCCATGACCCCTGTCATCAAAATGCTCCATGACACTTTTCATCCCAAAGCTCCAAGACCCCTGACATCACAATGTTCTATAACCCCTGCAATCAAAATGTTCCATTACACTATTCATCAAATTGCTGCATGACCCGGTCATCAAAATGCTCCCTGCCCTTCTCATCACAATGCACCATGCCCTTGTCATCAAAATGTTCCATGACTTGTCATCACAAAGCTCCATGACCCTTGGCATCACAATGCTCCATGTCATTGTCATCACAATGCTCCATGAACACTCTCATCACATTGCTCAATGCCCTTGTCATCACAAAGCTCCATGACACTTGTCATCACAATGCTCGATGCCCTTCTCATCTCAATGGTTCATGCCCTTGTCATTACTATCCTGCATGACCCATGTAACATAGTGTTCCGTACACTTGCCATCACAATGCTCCATGCAAACTCTCATCACAGTAATCCATGAAACATTTCAGACCAATGTTCCATGCCGTCCTCATCACCTTTCTCCATTAACCCTGTCATAACAATGCACCATGACCCCTGCCATCACAATGTTCCACGGCCTAGTCATCACAAGTTTCCATGACACTTGTCATCACAATACTGAAGACCCCTGTAATCACAATGCTCCATGCCCTTGTCATCACAAAGCTCCATGATGCATGTCATCAGTATGTACCATGGCCTTCTCATCACAATGCTCCATGCCCTTGTTATCACAATGCTCCAAGACCCCTTTAAACACAATGCTCCATGTCCCTTTTCATCTCAATGCTCCATGAACCCTGTCATAACAATGCACTATGCCCATCATCATAATGCTTCAGGCTATTGTCATCACAGTGAAATCAGTATTCTCCATGACCTCTGTCATCATAATGCTCCAAAACCTTGTGATCACAATGTTCCATAACACTTATCATCACAGCACCCCATGATGCTCATCATCACAATTATCCATGGTCTTCTCATCACAATGCTCCATGATCTTTGTCATCACAATGCTCAATACACTTGTCATCACAATTCTCCCTGACACTTGTCATCAGTATGCTCCTTGAACCCTGTCATGAGAATGCTCCATGCCTTTTTCATCCCAATGATCCATGCCCTTTTCATCACAATGCTCCAAGATCCCTGTAATCACAATGCTCCATGCCCTTGTCATAAAAAAACTCCATGACACATATCATCAGAATGCTCCATGACCTTCTCATCACAATGCTCCATGCCCTAGTCATCACAATGCTCCAAGACCCCTGTAATCACAATGCTCCATGCCCCTTTTCATCAGAATGCTCCATGAGACTTGTCATCACAGGTCTCCATGGTCTTCTCATCACTATGCTCCAGGACCTTGTCATCACCATGTTCCATTCCCTTGTCATCACAATGCACCATGACCAGTGTCATCACAATAATCCATGAATATTTTCAGCCCAATGCTCCACGACCTACTCATCACAATGCTCCTTGGCCAATATCATCACAATGCTCCATGACCACTGTCATCAAAATGCTCCAAACCATTGTGATCACAATGTTCCATAACACTTGTCATCACAACTCTCCATGATGCGTGTCATCACAATACTCCATGCCCTTTTAATCACAATGCTCCATGACCTTTGTCATCACAATTTTCAATACACTTGTCATCACAATGCTCCCTGACACTTGTCATCAGAATGCTCCTTGAACCCTGTCACGAAAAGGCTCCATGCCTTTTACATCACAATGCTCCATGCCATTGTCATCAAAATACTCCACAAGCTTTTCACCAGAATGCTCCATGACCCTTGTCATCACAATTCTCCATGCACTTGTCAGCACAATGCTCCCTGACCCTTGTCATCACAATGCTCCATGAACTTTTCATCACAAAGGTCTTTGATCCTTGTCATCACAATGTTCTCTGCGTTTCTCAGCACAATGCTCCATGATCCTTGTCATCACATGCTCCATGTGCTTGTCAGCATGATGCTCCATGACACATGTCCTCACAATGCACCATTCGCTTGTCATCACAGTGGTCCACAATCTTGTCATCACAATGCTCCATAAACCTTGTCATCACAATGCTCCATGTGCTTCTCATCAAATACTCTCTCACCATAGATATCCCAATGTAACATCACTATTCGTCTCAATACTCCCTCACCCTTGTTATCACGATGTTCCATGACTCCTGTCATCACAGTGCCACATGCACTTATCATCACAATGTTCGATGACCCCTGACATCACAATGTTCCATAAACCCTGTCAACAAAATGCTCCATGACCCTTTTCATCATAATGCTCCATGACCCCTGAAATCACAATGCTCCATAATACATGTCATCAAAATGTTCCATGAAACTTTTCATCAAATTGCTCCATGACCCTGTAATCAGAATGCTCCCTGCCCTTCTCATCACAATGCCCTTGTCATCAAAATGCTCCATGGCCTTTGTCATCACAATGATCCATTACCCTTGGCATCACAATGCTCCATGTCATTTTCATCACAATGCTCCATGAACACTCTCATCACATTGCTCCATGCCCTTGTCATGACAAAGCTCCATGACACATGTCATCAGAATGCCCCATGGCCTTCTCATCACAATGCTCCATGCCCTTGCCGTCACAGTGCTCCATTACCCCTTTGATAACAATGCTCCATGACCCCTGCCATCACGATGTTCCATGGCCTTGTCATCACAAGGCTCCATGACCCTTCTCATCACAATGCACCATGCCCATCATCATAATGCTTCATGCTATTGTCATAACAATGAAATCAAAATGCTCCAAGACCTCAGTCATAACAATGCTCCAAACCATTGTGATCGCAATGTTCCATAACACTTCTCCTCACAGTGCCCCATGATGCTCGTCATCACAATTATCCATGGTCTTCTCATCACAATGCTCCATGACATTTGTCATCACAATGCTCAATACACTTGTCATCAAAATGCTCCCTGAAACTTGTTGTCTGTATGCTCATTGAACCCTGTCATGAAAAGGCTCCATGCCTTTTTCATCACAATGATCCATGCCCTTTGCATCGCAATGCACCAAGACCCCTTTAAACACAATGCTCCATGCCCTTGGCATCACAAAGCTCAATGAAACATGTCTTCAGAATGCTCCTTGTCCTTCTCCTCACAATGCTCCATGCCCATGTCATTACAATGTTCCAAGACCCCTGTAATCACAATGGTCCATGCCCCTTTTCATCACTATGCTCCATGAGATTTGTCATCACAAGTCTCTATGGATTTCTCATAACAATGCTCCAGGACCTTGTCATCACAATGCTTCACGACCTTGTTTTGAAAATTCTCAATGGCCCTTGTCATCATAATGCTCCAAGCCCTAGTCATCACAATGCTCCATTATATTTGTCATCAAAATCCTCCATTACGGACTTCCGGGTAAGATGGCGGAAGAGTAAGACGCGGAGATCACCTTCCTCCCCACGGATGCACCAGAAATACAGCTACACGTGGAAAAACTCCTACAGAACACCTACTGAACCCTGGCAGAAGACCCCAGACCTCCCAAAAGGCAAGAAACCCACCACATACCTGGGTAGGTCAAAGTTCAGAGATCCCCACACAGAGGATCAGTGCCGAGCGGCACTCACCAGCCCGAGAGGCTTGTCTGCTCGCCCGCCGTGGCACGCAGCACTGGAAGCTGAGGCTTGGGCTTCGGTCAGAGCGCAGGGAGAGGACTGGGGCTGGCGGCGAGAACTCAGCCTGAAGGGGGCTAATGTGCCACAGCTAGCCGGGAGGGAGTCCAGGAAAACTCTGGAGCTGCCGAAGAGGCAAGAGACTTTTTCTTCCCTCTTGGTTTCCTGGTGCGCGAGGAGAGGGGATTAAGAGCGCTGCTTAAAGTGGCTCCACAGACGGGCGCGTGTCGCGACTGAAAGCGTAGAGCCCAGAGACGGGCGTGGGACGCTGGGGCTGCTGCTGCCACCGCCAAGAAACCTGTGTGGGAGCGCAGGTCACTGCCCACACCGCCCTTCCGGGAGCCTGTGCAGCCCGCCACTGCCGGGGTCCCTGGATCCAGGGGCGGCTTCCCTGGGAGAACGCACGGCGCGCCTCGGGCTGCTGCAACATCACGCCGACCTTTGCTGCTGCAGGCTCGCCCCGCACTCCGTGTCCCTCCCTCCTGCCAAGCCTGAGTGAGCCAGAGTCCCCGAAGCGGCTGCTCCTTTAACCCTGTCGTGCCTGAGCGAAGAACAGACGCCCTCTGGCGACCTACACGCAGAGGCGGGGCCAAATCCAAAGCTGAGACCCAGGAGCTGTGAGAACAAGGAAGAGAAATGGAAACCTCTCCCAGCAGCCTCAGAAGAAGCGGATTAAAGCTCCACAATCAACTTGATGTACCCTGCATCTGTGGAATACATGAATAGACAACACATCATCCCAAATTGAGGAGCCCGGAGTCAGTGCTGTGCCTCTGAGGTGGGAGAGCCAACTTCAGGACACTGGTCCACAAGAGACCTCCCAGCTCCACATAATATTAAACTGCAAAAATCTTCCAGAGATCTTCATCTCAACACCAGCACCCAGCTTCACTCAACGACCAACAAGCTACAGTGCTGGACACCCTAAGCCGAACAACTAGCAAGACAGGAACACAACGCCACCCATTAGCAGAGAGGTGGCCTAAACTCATAAATAGTCTGCAGACACCCCAAAACACACCACCAGACGTGGGCCTGCCCACCAGAAAGACAAGATCCAGCCTCATCCACCAGAACACAGGCACTAGTCCCCTCCACCAGGAAGCCTACACAACCCACTAAACAAACCTTAGCCACTGGGGACAGACACCAAAAACAACGGGAACTACGAACCTGCAGCCTGCAAAAAGGAGACCCCAAACACAGTAACATAAGCAAAATGAGAAGACAGAAAAACACACAGCAGGAGAAGGAGCAAGATAAAAACCCACCAGATCTAACAAATGAAGAGGTAATAGGCAGTCTACCTGAAAAAGAATTCAGAATAATGATGGTAAAGATGATGCAAGATTCTATTTCCCAGATCCAAAATCTTGGAAATAGAATAGACAAAATGCAAGAAACAGTTAACAAGGACCTAGAAGAACTAAAGATGAATCAAGCATCGATTAAAAACACAATACATGAAATAAAAAATACTCTAGATGGGATCAATAGCAGAATAACTGAGGCAGAAGAACGGATAAGTGAGGTGGAAGATAAAATAGTGGAAATAACTGCTGCAGAGCAAAATAAAGAAAAAAGAATGAAACGAACAGAGGACAGTCTCAGAGACCTCTGGGACAACATTAAACGCACCAACATTCGAATTATAGGGGTTCCAGAAGAAGAAGAGAAAAAGAAAGGGACTGAGAAAATATTTGAAGAGATTATAGTTGAAAACATCCCTAATATGGGAAAGGAAATAGTTAATCAAGTCCAAGAGGCACAGAGAGTCCCATACAGAATAAATCCAAGGAGAAATACGCCAAGACACATATTAATCAAACTGTCAAAAATTAAACACAAAGAAATCATATTAAAAGCAGCAAGGCAAAAACAACAAATAACACACAAGGGAATCCCCATCTGGATAACAGCTGATCTCTCAGCAGAAATTCTACAAGCCAGAAGGGAGTGGCAGGACATAATTAAAGTGATGAAGGAGAAAAACCTGCAACCAAGATTACTCTACCCAGCAAGGATCTCATTCAGATTTGATGGAGAAATTAAAACGTTTACAGACAAGCAAAAGCTGAGAGAGTTCAGCACCACCAAACCAGGTTTACAACAAATGCTAAAGGAACTTCTCTAGGCAAGAGACACAACAGAAGGAAAAGACCTACCATAACGAACCCAAAACAATTAAGAAAATGGGAACAGGAACATACATATCGATAATTACCTTAAATGTAAATGGACTAAATGCTCCCACCAAAAGACACAGATTGGCTGAATGGATACAAAAACAAGACCCATATATATGCTGTCTACAAGAGACCCACTTCAGACCTAGAGACACATACAGACTGAAAGTAAGGGGATGGAAAAAGATATCCCATGCAAATGGAAACCAAAAGAAAGCTGGAGTAGCAATTCTCATATCAGACAAAATAGACTTTAAAATAAAGACTACTAGAAGAGACAAAGAAGGACACTACATAATGATCAAGGGATCGATCCAAGAAGAAGATATAACAATTGTAAATATTTATGCACCCAACATAGGAGCACCTCAATACATAAGGCAAATACTAACAGCCATAAAAGGAGAAATCGACAGTAACACAATCATAGTAGGGGACTATAACACCCCACTTTCACCCATGGACAGATCATCCAAAATGAAAATAAATAAGGAAACACAAGCTTTAAATGATACATTAAACAAGATGGACTTAATTGATATTTATAGGACATTCCATCCAAAAACAACAGAATACACATTTTTCTCAAGTGCTCATGGAACATTCTCCAGGATAGATCATATCTTGGGTCACAAATCAAGCCTTGGTAAATTTAAGAAAATTGAAATTGTATCAAGTATCTTTTCCGACCACAATGCTATGAGACTAGATATCAATTATAGGAAAAGAGCTGTAAAAAATACAAACACATGGAGGCTAAACAATACACTACTTAATAACAAAGTGATCACAGAAGAAATCAAAGAGGAAATTAAAAAATACCTAGAAACAAATGACAATGGAGACACGACGAACCAAAACCTATGGGATACAGCAAAAGCGGTTCTAAGAGGGAAGTTTATAGCAATACAATCCCACCTTAAGAAACAGGAAACATCTGGAATAAACAACCTAACCTTGCACCTAAAGCAATTAGAGAAAGAAGAACAAAAACATCCCAAAGTTAGCAGAAGGAAAGAAATCATAAAAATCAGATCAGAACTAAATGAAAAAGAAATGAAGGAAACGATAGCAAAGATCAATAAAACTAAAAGCTGGTTCTTTGAGAAGATAAACAAAATTGATAAACCATTAGCCAGACTCATCAAGAAAAAAAGGGAGAAGACTCAAATCAATAGAATTAGAAATGAAAAAGGAGAAGTAACAACTGACACTGCAGAAATACAAAAGATCATGAGAGATTACTATAAGCAACTCTATGCCAATAAAATGGACAACCTGGAAGAAATGGACAAATTCTTAGAAATGCACAACCTGCCAAGACTGAACCAGGAAGAAATAGAAAATATGAACAGACCAATCACAAGCACTGAAATTGAAACTGTGATAAAAAATCTTCCAACAAACAAAAGCCCAGGACCAGATAGCTTCACAGGCGAATTCTATCAAGCATTTAGAGAAGAGCTAACACCTATCCTTCTGAAACTCTTCCAAAATATAGCAGAAGGAGGAACACTCCCAAACTCATTCTACGAGGCCACCATCACCTTGATACCAAAACCAGGCAAGGATGTCACAAAGAAAGAAAACTACAGGCCAATATCACTGATGAACATAGATGCAAAAATCCTCAACAAAATACTAGCAAACAGAATCCAACAGCACATTAAAAGGATCATACACCATGATCAAGTGGGGTTTATTCCAGGAATGCAAGGATTCTTCAATATACGCAAATCAATCAACGTGATACACCATATTAACAAATTGAAGGAGAAAAACCATATGATCATCTCAATAGATGCAGAGAAAGCTTTCGACAAAATTCAACACCCATTTATGATAAAAACCCTGCAGAATGTAGGCATAGAGGGAACTTTCCTCAACATAATAAAGGCCATATATGGCAAACCCACAGCCAGCATCGTCCTCAATGGTGAAAAACTGAAACCATTTCCACTAAGATCAGGAACAAGACAAGGTTGCCCACTCTCACCACTCTTATTCAACCTAGTTTTGGAAGTTTTAGCCACAGCAATCAGAGAAGAAAAGGAAATAAAAGGAATCCAAATCGGAAAAGAAGAAGTAAAGCTGTCACTGTTGGCAGATGACATGATACTATACATAGAGAATCCTAAAGATGCTACCAGAAAACTACTAGAGTTAATCAATGAATTTGGTCAAGTTGCAGGATACAAAATTAATGCACAGAAATCTCTGGCATTCCTATATACTAATGATGAAAAATCTGAAAGTGAAATCAAGGAAACACTCCCATTTACCATTGCAACAAAAAGAATAAAATATCTAGGAATAAACCTACCTAAGGAGACAAAAGACCTGTATGCAGAAAATTATAGGACACTGATGAAAGGAATTAAAGATGATACAAATAGATGGAGAGATGTACCATGTTCTTGGATTGGAAGAATCAACATTGTGAAAATGACTCTACTACCCAAAGCAATCTAAAGATTCAATGCAATCCCTATCAAACTACCACTGGCATTTTTCACAGAACTAGAACAAAAAATTTCACAATTTGTATGGAAACACAAAAGACCCCGAATAGCCAAAGCAATCTTGAGAACGAAAAATGGAGCTGGAGGAATCAGGCTCCCTGACTTCAGACTATACTACAAAGCTACAGTAATCAAGACAGTATGGTACTGGCACAAAAACAGAAAGATAGATCAATGGAACAGGATAGAAAGCCCAGAGTTAAATCCACGGACATATGGTCACCTTATCTTTGATAAAGGAGGCAGGAATGTACAGTGGAGAAAGGACAGTCTCTTCAATAAGTGGTGCTGGGAAAACTGGACAGGGACATGTAAAAGTATGAGATTAGATCACTCCCTAACACCATACACAAAAATAAGCTCAAAATGGATTAAAGACCTAAATGTAAGGCCAGACACTATCAAACTCTTAGAGGAAAACATAGGCAGAACACTCTATGACATAAATCACAGCAAGATCCTTTTTGACCCACCTCCTAGAGAAATGGAAATAAAGACAAAAATAAACACATGGGACCTAATGAAACTTAAAAGCTTTTGCACAGCAAAGGAAACCATAAACAAGACCAAAAGACAACCCTCAGAATGGGAGAAAATATTTGCAAATGAAGCAACTGACAAAGGATTAATCTCCAAAATTTATAAGCAGCTCATGCAGCTCAATAGCAAAAAAAGAAACAACCCAATCCAAAAATGGGCAGAAGACCTAAATAGACATTTCTCCACAGAAGATATACAGACTGCCAACAAACACATGAAAGGATGCTCAACATCTTTACTCATTAGAGAAATGCAAATCAAAACTACAATGAGATATCATCTCACACCAGTCAGAATGGCCATCATCAAAAAATCTAGAAACAATAAATGCTGGAGAGGGTGTGGAAAAAAGGGAACACTCTTGCACTGCTGGTGGGAATGTGAATTGGTACAGCCGCTATGGAGAACGGTATGGAGGTTCCTTAAAAAACTACAAATAGAACTACCATATGACCCAGCAATCCCACTACTGGGCATATACCCTGACAAAACCATAATTCAAAAAGAGACATGTACCAAAATGTTCATAGCAGCCCTATTTACAATAGCCCGGAGATGGAAACAACCTAAGTGTCCATCATCAGATGAATGGATAAAGAAGATGTGGCACATATATACAATGGAATATTACTCAGCCATAAAAAGAAATGAAATTGAGCTATTTGTAATGAGGTGGATAGACCTAGAGTCTGTCATACAGAGTGAAGTAAGTCAGAAAGAGAAAGACAAATACTGTATGCTAACACATATATATGGAATTTAAGAAAAAAAATGTCATGAAGAACATAGGGGTAAGACAGGAATAAAGACACAGACCTACTAGAGAATGGACTTGAGGATATGGGGAGGGGGAAGGGTAAGCTGTGACAAAGTGAAAGAGCGGCATGGACATATATACACTACCAAATGTAAGGTAGATAGCTAGTGGGAAGCAGCCGCATAGCACAGGGAGATCAGCTTGGTGCTTTGTGACTGCCTGGAGGGGTGGGATAGGGAGGGTGGGAGGGAGACGCAAAAGGGAGGGTATATGGAAACATATGTATATGTATAACTGATTAAATTTGTTATAAGGCAAAAAAAAGTAAAATAACTTGGTACTTACAGCTTTATAAATATAGGAACTGTTCTAAAAAAAAAAGAAAAAAATGTATATCTTTTCTAAAGAAAGCACCCACTAGCTCTATTGAAGAAAATGTGCAGTTGTTTACTTCCCAATAGTGGTAATTCAAGTAATTGTAATAGATGTTATAACATAAAGTCATGTCTCAGCTGTGGCAAGTCTTACCCATATGATTATCATGTTGGGATCACCACTGATGGGATGTGATTTGAGAGCCTCCCTCCTCCATCACGTCTTCCCCACACTGTTGTATGGAATCCCCATTCTACTCAACCTTTTGACTTAATAAGATACCATTTAAAATACAAGCATATTTCCTGTGGATCATGATATATTGTTACATCATGGCATGTGCTCACGTAGGAATTAGTTTAAGAAATCAGTTAATGAGTCAGGTATCAAAGACTTGCACTTTGAATAGTGAAACATAAGACAAGCATCAAAATGGAAGTAAACAATTATATGTATTTTTAGCAATCCTCCCCAACAGTACTTTAAACAGGCCACTATTGTAATTTATTTAGCGTGTGTTTACTTTTAGGTAATCATCTTTGCCTGGGTTCCCTAGAGTTCAGAGTCTGAGGTAAAGAATAGAGGCCAAGTCTTTAAAAGAGGTGCAATCCCAGGCAAGCAACAGTGAGGGGTAAGGAGAATGGGTAAGGGAAGATGGCAGGCATAAACATAGTGACATACTGCTGACCTGCCTGCATCTCCCTAGAAAACACAGTCCGTTGTTCAATCACAGGACCCTCACTTCTGGTCAGCTATGTCGTACCACTGCACCTGAGGGAGGATGTACCTGCCAGGGTCCACTAGTTCCTGCTTATCATTGGTCATCATCATTTATCTTTGGCCCTACCAGTGTCAACTCCCCCATCTACTTCTGAGTTATGAGATCCTGTCCCTTGGGAAGTTGCTGGAGAAGCCAGTCCACAGCCAACGATGCAACACTTCCTCTGAGCCCCAAAGTGCTGGAGAAATAAGCACCTCTATAAGTTTGGTCAAGTCAGATCTGAGCCTAGAAGCCCCAAGGCCCCTGCTGCAGTGCACAAAATGGAGCCCATGCTGGAGCCCAGTTGGTGGTGGTAGCATTCAGACTATGGCAGTATTGGGCAGGCTGTCCATCGAGCAGCCATGAAAGGCTGGAAGGCAGGTGGGGCTGAGGAAACCTGGAAGAGGACATAAAATGGTCAGGTACCATATTTATGGCTATGCCTATTTTTGTGAAATAGACCATGTGCTCCTTAATGGCAGGAATCCTCTCTTATCATTCATCTTTGTATCCCCAGAGGATAAGAGCAAGATGAGCCTACCAGACTGAACTAAGACTGGTTAAAATAGGTTTGCCTTTTTTTTAAGATTATTAATTTTTAACACCTTTATTGGAGTATAATTGCTTTACAATGGTGTGTTAATTTCCGCTTTATAACAAAGTGAATCAGCTATACATATACATATATCCCCATATCTCTTCTTCAAATTTTCAACTGGTCTGGCCATTCTGTGCACTAGAATGTTAACTGTCATTGTCAACTGGGTTCATCTATCTCAAATACTTACCTATAGTGCTTTTGGAAAAAAAAAATCCTCCATTACATTTGGCATCACAGTGCTCCCTGCCATTGTCATTGCAATGGACCATGACATATGTCATCACAATGCTCCCTGACACCTGACTTCACAATACTCCATGACCTTCTCATCACAATAATCCATGCCCTGGTCATCACAAGGCACCATGTCCACTGTCATCACAATAATCTATGAAACTTGTCAGACCAATGCTCCATGCCCCTGTCACCACAATGCTCCATGCCCTTGTCATCACAATGCTCCATGACCCCTGTCATCACAATGCTCCGTGACTCCAGTCATCACAATGCTTCATAACATTTGTCATCACAGTGGTCCATGCCCGCGTCAGCAAAAGGCTCTGTGACCTTTATAACCACAATGCTCCATGAAATTTTCATCACAATGCTCCGTCACCTTTGTCATCAAAATGCTCCATGCCTTTGTCAGAAAAATGCTCCATGAACCTTGTCATCACAATGTGCTACGGGCTTTTCATCACAATGGTCCACAAATTTTTCATGGTATTGTTCCATAAATTTGTAATCCCAATGCTCCATGCCCTTCTCATCACAATGCTCCATTACCCCTGTCATAACAATGCTCCATGACCCCTTCCATCACGATGTTCCATGGCCTTGTCATCACAAGCCTCCATGACACTTGTCATCACAATGCTCCAAGACTCCTGTAATCACAATGCTCTATTCCCTTGTCATCACAAAGCTCCATGACACAGGTCATCAGAATGTTCCATGGCCTTCTCATCAAAATGCTCCATGCCCTTGACATCACAGTGCTCCAAGACCCCTGTAATCACAATGCTCCATGCCCCTTTTCATCTCCATGCTCCATGAACCCTGTCATCACAATGCATCATGCCCATCATCGTAATGCTTCCGGATATTGTCAGTACAATGAAATCAAAATTCTTCATGACCTCTGTCATCACAATGCTCCATGAGGCCTGTCATCACAATACTCCATGAACATATTCAGCCCAATGCTCCATGACACTTGTCATCACAATGATCCATGCCCTTGTCATCCCAATGCTCCATGACCCCTCTATTCACAATGCTCCGTGACGCTTGTCATCACAGTGCTCCATGACACCTGTCATCACAATGCTCCATGCCTTTGTCAGCAAAATGCTACGTGACCTTGTCATTACAATGCTCTATGTGCTTGTCATCACAATACTCTATTTCCATTCTCATCACAATCCTCCATGAACCTTGGGATAACATTGCTTCATGCCCTTGTCATCGCAATGCTGCATGCTCCTTGAAATCAAAATGATCCATGACCTCTGTCATCATAATGCTCCAAACGTTTGTGATCACAAAGTTCCATAACACTTATCATCACAACACCCCATGACGCTCATCATCACAATTATCCATGGTCTTCTCTTCACAATGCTCCATGATCTTTGTCATCACAATGCTCAATACACTTGTCATCACAATGCTCCCTGAGACTTGTCAGTATGCCCCTTGAACCCTGTTATGACAAGGCTCCATGCCTTTTTCATAACAATGACACATGCACTTTTCATCACAATGCTCCAAGATCCCTGTAATCACAAATGCTCCATGCCCTTGTCATCAAAATCTCCATGACACATGTCATCAGAATGCTCCATGGCCTTTTCATCACAATGCTCCATGCCCTAGTCATCACAATGCTACAAGACCCCTGTAATCACAATGCTCCATGCCCATTTTCATCACAATGCTCCATGAGACTTGTCATAACAAGTCTCCATGGTCTTCTCATCACAATGCTCCAGGACCTTGTCATCACCATGCTCCATTCCGTTGTCATCACAATGCTCCATGACACATGTCATCACAATGCTCCATGCATTTGTCAGCAAAATGCTACATAACCTTGTCATTACAATGCTCTATGCGCTTGTCATCACAATACTCCATATCCATTGTCATCACAATCCTCCATGAACCTTGGGATCACATTGCTTCCTGCCCTTGTCATCACAATGCTCCATGCTCCTTGAAATCAAAATGATCCATGACCCCTGTCATCACAATGCTCCAAACACTTGTGATCACAGTGGTCCATAACACTTGTCATCACAATGCTCCATGATGCCTGTCATCACAATACTCCATGCACTTTTCATCACAAAGCTCCATGACCTTTGTCATCACAATTCTCAATACACTTGTCATCACAGTGCTCCCTGACAATTGTCATCAGAATTCTCCTTGAACCCTGTCATAAAATGGCTCCATGCCTTTTTCATCATAATGCCCCATGCCGTTTTCATCACAATGCTCCATGCCATTGTCATCAAAATACTCCAGAAGCTTGTCATCAGAATGCTCCATGACCCTTGTCATCACAATTCTCCATGCAATTGTCAGCACAATGCTCCCTGACCCTTGTCATCACAATGCTCCAAGCCATTGTCATCACAATGCTCCATTATCTTTGTCATCAGAATCCTCCATGACACTTGGCATCACAATGCTACATGCCATTGTCATCACAACGGGCCACTACATATGTCAGCACAATGCTCTTTGACACCTCTCTTCACAATACTGCATGACCTGGTCATCAGAATGCTCCATGCCCTTGTCATCAAAATGTGCCATTCCAACTGTCATCGCAATAATCCATGAAACTTATTAGACCAATGTTCCATGCCTTTGTCATCACAATGATCCATGCCATTTTTATCACAATGCTCCATGACCCCTGTCATCACAGTGCTCCGTTACTCCAGTCATCACAATGCTTCTTGACTTTTGTCATCACAATGGTCCATGCCCTCGTCATCAACAGTCTCTGTGACCTTTTTAACCACAGTGCTCCAAGAACATTTCATCACAATATTCTTTGACCCTTGTCATCACAATGCTCCATGCGCTTGTTAGCACAATGCCCTATGACACATGTCATCACAATGCACCATGCGCTTGTCATCACAGTGCTGCACAAACTTGTCATCACAATGCTCCTTAAAATTTGTCATCACAATGGTCCATGCACTTCTCATCAAAATACTCTCTCACCATTGATATCACAATGCTACATCACTATTTGTCAAAATACTCCCTCACCCCTGTCATCACAATGCTCCAAGACCCCGGTAAGCACAATGCTCCGTGCCCCTTTTCATCAGAATTCTCCATGAGACTTATCATCACAAGTCTCCATGGTCTTCACATCACAATGCTCCAGGAACTTGCCATCACAATGCTCCATGACCACTGTCATCACAATAAACCATGAATATTTTCAGCCCAATGCTCCAGGACCTAATCATCACAATTCTCCATGGCCAATATCATCACAATGCTCCATGACCACTGTCATCAAAACACTCCATGACACCTGACAACACAATGATCCGGGACTCTTGTCATCACAATGCTCGATTCCCTAGTCTTCACAATGCTCCATGACCCCTGTCATCACAACACTCCATGAACATTTTCAGCCCAGTGCTCCATGACATTTGTATTCACAATGATCCATGCCCTTATCATCCCAATGCTCCATGACCCCTGTATTCACAATGCTCCGTGACGCTTGTCATCACAGTGCTCCATGACACATGTCACCACAATGCTTCATGCCTTTGTCAGCAAAATGCTACATGACCTTTTCATTACAATTCCCTATGCGCTTGTCATCACAATACTCCCTTTCCATGGTCATCACAATGCTCCATGAACCTTGGGATCACATTGCTTCATTCCCTTGTCATCACAATGCTCCCTGCTCCTTGAAATCACAATGATCCCTGACCTCTGTCATCACAATGCTCCAAACCCTTGTGATCACAGTGTTCCATAACAATTGTCATCACAACGCTCCATGATGCCTGTCATCACAATAATCCATGCCCTTTTCATCACAATATTCCATGACCATTATCATCACAATTCTCAATACAGTTGTCATCACAATGCTCAATGCACTTGTCAGCACAATGCTCCCTGACCCTTGTCATCACAATGTTCCAAGCCATTGTCATCACAGTGCTCCATTACCTTTGTCATCAGAATCCTCCATGACACTTGGCATCACAATGCTCCATTCCATTGTCATGTCAAGGGGCCGTTACATATGTCATAACAATGCTCCCTGACAACTGTCTTCACAATACGGCATGACCTGGTCATCACAATGCTCCATGCCCTTGTCATCACAATGCGCCATTCCAACTGTCATCACAATAATCTATGAAACTTATTAGACCAATGTTCCATGCCCTTGTCATCACAATGCTCCATGCCCTTGTTATCACAGTGCTCCATGACCCCTGTCATCACAATGCTCCGTGACTCCAGTCATCACAATGCTTCATGACCTGTGTCATGACAATGCTCCATGCCCTCGTCATGCACAGTCTCTGTGACCATTTTAACCACAATGCTCCATGAACTTTTCATTACAATGCTCTTTGACCATTGTAATCACAATTCTCCATGTGCTTGTCAGCACAATGCTCCATGACATATGTCATCACAATGCACCTTGCGCTTGTCATCACAGTGCTCCACAATCTTGTCATCACAATGCTCCATAATATTTGTCATCACAATGATCCATGCACTTTTCATCCAAATGCTCTCTCACCACTGATATCACAATGCTACATCACGATTTGTCACAATACCCCCTCACACCTGTCATCACATTTTTCCATGACTCCTGTCATCACAATGCTACATGCACTTATCATCACAATGTTCGATGACCCATGACATCACAATGTTCCATAACACCTGTCATAAAAATGTTCCATGACACTTTTCATCAAAATGCTACATGACCCTGTCATCACAATGCTCCCTGCCCTTCTCATCACAATGCACAACGCCCTTGACATCAAAATGCTCCATGACCTTTGTCATCACAATGGTCCATGACCCTTGGCATCACAATGCTCCATGTCATTGTCATCACAATGCTCCATGTACGCTCTCATCACATTGCTCCATGCACTTGTCTTCACATAGCTCCATGACACATGTCATCAGAATGCTCCATGGCCTTCTCATCACAATGCTCCATGCCCTTGCCATCACAATTCTCCATTACCCCTGTCATAACAATGCTCCATGACCCGTGCCATCACGATGTTCCATGGCCTTGTCATCACAAGGCTCCATGATCCTTCTCATCCCATTGCTCCAAGAACACTGTAATCACAATGCTCTATGCCCCTTTTCGTCTCAATGATCCATGAACCTTGTCATCACAATGCACCATGCCCATCATCATAAGGCTTCATGCGATTGTCATAACAAAGAAATCAAAATGTTCCATGACCTCTGTCATAACAATGCTCCAAACCCTTGTGATCACAATATTCCATAACACTTGTCATCACAATGCCCCATGACGGTCGTCATCAAAATTATCCATGGTCTTCTAATCACAATGCTCCATGACCTTCGTCATCAAAATGCTCAATACACATTTTATCAAAATGCTCCCTGAGACTTGTTGTCTGTATGATCCTTGAACTCTGTCATGACAAGTCTCCATGCTTTTTTCATCACAATGATCCATGCTCTTTTCATCACAATGCTCCAAGACCCATATAATCACAATGCTCCAAGCCCTTGTCATCACAAAGCTCAATGATGCATGCCATCAGAATGCTCCGTGGTCTTCTCCTCACAATGCTCCATGCCCTTGTCATCACAAAGTTCCAAGACCCGTGTAATCACAATGCTCCATGCCCGTTTTCATCAGTATGCTCCATGAGACTTGTCATCACAAGGCTCCATGGTTTTGTCATCACAATGCTCCAGGGCATTGTCATCAAAATGCTTCACGACCTTGTCATGAAAATTTTCAGTGGCCCTTGTCATCATAATGCTCCAAGCCCTAATCATCACATTGCTCCATTATATTTGTCATCACAATCCTCAATTACATTTGGCATCACAATGCTCCATGCCATTGTCTTCGCAATGGACCATGACATATGTCATCACAATGTTCCCTGACACCTGTCTTCACAGTACTCCATGACCTTCTCATCACAATGCTCCATGCCCTTGTCATGACAATGCACCATGCCCACTGTCATCACAATAATCTATGAAACATGTGAGACCAATGCTCCATGCCCCAGTCATCACAATGCTCCATGCCCTAGTCATCACACTGCTCCATGACCCTTGTCATCACAATGCTCCGTGACTTCAGTCATCACAATGCTTCATAAAGTTTGTCATCACAATGGTCCATGCCCGCGTCATCACAAGGCTCTGTGACCTTTGTAACCACAATGCTCCATGGACTTTTCATCACAGTTCTCTGTGACCATTGTCATCACAATGCTCCATGTCTTTGTCAGAACAGTGCTCCATGACCATTGACATCACAATGTGCCACGTGCATTTCCTAACAACGGTTCACAACTTTGTCATTGCAATGCTCCATAAACCTTGTAATCACAATGGTCCATGCACTTCTCATCCAAATACTCTCTCACATGTGATATCACAGTGTTCCATCACTAGTCATCACAATCCTCGCTCAACACTGTTATCACAATGTTCCATGAGCCCTGTCATCACAATGCTACATCCCCTTATCAGCACAATGTTCCTTGACCCCTGACATCACAATGTTCCATAAACCCTGTCATCAAAATGCTCCATGACACTTTTCATCCCAAAGCTCCATGATCCCTGGCATATCAATGTTCTCTAACCCATGTCATCAAAATGTTCCATTACACTTTTCATCAAATTGCTGCATGACCCTGTCATCAAAATGCTCCCTGCCCTTCTCATCACAATGCACAACACATTTGTCATCAAAATGCCCCATTACCTTTGCCATCACAAAGCTCCATGACCCTTGGCATCACAATGCTCCATGTCATTGTCATCACAATGCTCCATGAACCCTCTCATCACATTGCTCCATGCCCTTTTGATCAAAAACTCCATGACACTTGTCATCACATGCTCGATGCCCTTCTCATCACAATGCTCCATGCCCTTGTCATTACAATCCTCCATGACCCATGTATCACAGTGTACCATGCCCTTGTCATCAAACTGCTCCATGCCAACTCTCATCACAATAATCCATGAAATATTTCAGACCAATGCTCAATGCCCTTCTCATCACAATGCTCCATTACCTCTGTCATAACAATGCTCCATGACCCATGCCATCAAAATGTTCCACGGCCTTGTCATCACAAGGCTCCTTGACCCTTGTCATCACAATGCTCCAAGAACCCTGTAATCACAATGCTCCATGCCCTTGTCATCACAATGCTCCAAGACCCCTGTAATCACAATTATCCATGCCCATTTTCATCAGAATGCTCAATGAGACTTGTCATCACAAGTCTCCATCGTCATCTCATCACAATGCTCCAGGACCTTGTCATCACCATGCTCCATTCACTAGTCATCACAATGCTTCATGACCCCTGTTTTCACAATAGTCCATGAACATTTTCAGCCCAATTCTCCATGACCCTTGTCATCACAATGATCCATGCCCTTGTCATCCTAATGCTCCATGACCCCTGTATTCACAATGCTCTGTGACGCTTGTCATCACAGTGCTCCATGACACATGTCATCACAATGCTCTATGCCATTCTCAGCACAATGCTCCATGCCCTATTCATCACAATGATCCATGACCCCTGTCATCACAATGCTCCATGACTCCAGTCATCACAATTCTTCATAACATTTGTCATCACAATGGTCGATACCCGTGTCATCACAAGGCTCTGTTACCTTTGTGACAACAATGCTCCATGATCTTTTCATCACAATGCTCCGTGACCCTTTTCATCACAATGCTCCATGCCTTTGTCAGAAAAATGCTCCATGACCCTTGTCATCACAATGTGCCACGCAATTTTTATCCCAATGGTCCACAAATTTGTCATCGCAATGCTCCATAAACCTTGTAATCACAATGCTCCATTCCCTTCTCATCACAATGCTCCATTACCCATGTCATAACAATGCTCCATGACCCCTGCCATCACAATTTTCCATGGCCTTGTCATCACAAGGCTCCGTGACACTTGTCATCACAATGCTCCAAGACTCTTGTAATCACAATGCTCCATGCACTTGTCATCACAAAGCTACATGACACATGTCATCAGAATGTTCCATGTCCTTCTCCACACAGTGCTCCATGCCCTTGTCATCACAATGCTCCAAGACCCCTGTAATCACAATGCTCCATGCCCCTTTTCATCTCAATGCTCCATGAACCCTGTCATCACAATGCATCATGACAATCATCATAATGCTTCCGGCTATTGTTAGAACAATGAAATCAAAATTCTCCATGAACTCTGTAATCACAATGCTCCATGACCCCTGTCATCACAATACTCCATGAACGTTTTCAACCCAATGCTCCATGACCCCTGTCATCACAGTACTTCATGAACGTTTTCAACCCAATGCTCTATGACCCTTGTCATCACAATGATCCATGCCCTTGTCATCCTAATACTCCATGACCCCTCTATTCACAATGCTCCGTGACTCTAGTCATCACAGTGCTCCATGACACCTGTCATCACAATGCTCCATGCCTTTTTCAGCAAAATACTACATGACCTTGTCATTACAATGCTCTATGTGCTTGTCATCACAATACTCCATTACCATTGTCATCACAATCCTCCATGAACCTTGGGATCACATTGCTTCATGCCCTTGTTTTCACAATGCTCCATGCTCCTTGAAATCAAAATGATCCATGACCTCTGTCATCACAATGCTCCAAACCCTTGTGATCACAATGTTCCATAACACTTGTAATCACAACGCTCCATGATGCCTGTTATCACAATACTCCATGCCCTTTTCATCACAATGCTCCATGACCTGTGTCATCACAATTCTCAATACACTTGTCATCACAATGCTCCCTGACACTTGTCATCAAAATGCACCTTGAAACCTGTCAGGAAAAGGCTCCATGCCTTTTTCATCACAATGCCCCATGTCGTTTTCATCACAATGCTCCATGCCATTGTCATCAAAATATGCCGCAAGCTTGTGATAAGAATGCTCCATGACCCTTGTCATCACAATTCTCCATGCAATTGTCAGCACAATGCTCCCTGACCTTTCTCATAACAATGCTCCTATCCACTGCCATCACAATGCTCCATTACCTTTGTCATCAGAATCCTCCATGACACATGGCATCACAATGCTCCATGCCATTGTCATCACTATGGGCCATTACATATGTCATCACAATGCTCCCTGACACCTGTCTTCACAGTACTGCATGACCTGGTCATCACAATGCTCCATGCCCTGGTCATCACAATGCGCCATTCCAACTGTCATCACAATCATCCATGAAACTTATTAGACCAATGCTCCATGCCCTTGTCATCACAATACTCCATGCCCTTGTTATCACAATGCTCCATGACCCCTGTCATCACAACGCTCCGTGACTCCAGTTATCACAATGCTTCATGCCATTTGTCATCACAATGGTCCATGACCTCGTCATCAACAGTCTCTGTGACTTTTTAACCACAATGCTCCATGCGCTTGTCATCACAATGCTCTTTGACCCTTGTCATCACAATGCTCTATGCCTTTCTCAGCACAATGCTCCATGACCCTTGTCATCACAATGCTCCATGAACCTTGTCATCACAATGCTCCATGGACTTCTCACCAAAATGCTCTCTCACCACTGATATCACAATGTTACATCACTATTCCTCACAATATTCTCTCACCCCTGTCATCAAAATGTGCCATGACTCCTGTCATCACAATGCTACCTGCACTTATCATCACAATATTCGATGAGCCCTGGCATCACAAAGTTCCATATCCCCTGTCATCAAAATGTTCCATGACACTTTTCATCAAATTGCTCCATGACCCTCTCATCACAATGCTCCCTACCCTTCTCATCACAATGCACAAGGCACTTGTCATCAAAATGCTCCATGACCTTTGTCATCACAAAGATCCATAACACTTGTCATCAAAATGCTCCATGTCATTGTCATCACAATGCTCCATGAAGGTTCTCATCACATTGCTCCATGTCCTTGTCATCACAAACCTCCATGACACATATCATCAGAATGCTCCCTGGCCATCTCATCACAATGCTCCTTGCCCTTGCCATTACAATGCTCCATTACCTCTGTCATAACCATGATCCATGATCCCTGCCATCACGATGTTCCATGGCCTTGTCATCACAAGGCTCCTTGACCCTTCTCATCACAATGCTCCAAGACCCCTGTAACCACAATGTTCCATGCCCCTTTTCATTTCAATGATTCATGAACCCTGTCATCAAAATGCACCATGCCCATCATCATAATGCTTCATGCTATTGTCATCACAATGAAATCAAAATGCTCCATGAACTCTGTCATAACAATGCTCCAAACGCTTGTGATCACAATATTCCAAAACACTTGCCATCACAATGCTCCATGACCCCTGTCATCACAATACTCCATGAACGTTTTCAACCCAATGCTCCATGACCCCTGTCATCACAGTACTTCATGAACGTTTTCAACCCAATGCTCCATGACCCTTGTCATCACAATGATCCATGCCCTTGTCATCCTAATGCTCCATGACCCCTCTATTCACAATGCTGCGTGACTCTAGTCATCACAGTGCTCCATGACACCTGTCATCACAATGCTCCATGCCTTTTTCAGCAAAATACTACATGACCTTGTCATTACAATGTTCTATGTGCTTGTCATCACAATACTCCATTACCATTGTCATCACAATCCTCCATGAACCTTGGGATCACATTGCTTCATGCCCTTGTTTTCACAATGCTCCATGCTCCTTGAAATCAAAATGATCCATGACCTCTGTCATCACAATGCTCCAAACCCTTGTGATCACAATGTTCCATAACACTTGTAATCACAACGCTCCATGATGCCTGTTATCACAATACTCCATGCCCTTTTCATCACAATGCTCCATGACCTGTGTCATCACAATTCTCAATACACTTGTCATCACAATGCTCCCTGACACTTGTCATCAAAATGCACCTTGAAACCTGTCAGGAAAAGGCTCCATGCCTTTTTCATCACAATGCCCCATGTCGTTTTCATCACAATGCTCCATGCCATTGTCATCAAAATATGCCGCAAGCTTGTGATAAGAATGCTCCATGACCCTTGTCATCACAATTCTCCATGCAATTGTCAGCACAATGCTCCCTGACCTTTCTCATAACAATGCTCCTATCCACTGCCATCACAATGCTCCATTACCTTTGTCATCAGAATCCTCCATGACACATGGCATCACAATGCTCCATGCCATTGTCATCACTATGGGCCATTACATATGTCATCACAATGCTCCCTGACACCTGTCTTCACAATACTGCATGACCAGGTCATCACAATGCTCCATGCCCTGGTCATCACAATGCGCCATTCCAACTGTCATCACAATCATCCATGAAACTTATTAGACCAATGCTCCATGCCCTTGTCATCACAATACTCCATGCCCTTGTTATCACAATGCTCCATGACCCCTGTCATCACAACGCTCCGTGACTCCAGTTATCACAATGCTTCATGCCATTTGTCATCACAATGGTCCATGACCTCGTCATCAACAGTCTCTGTGACTTTTTAACCACAATGCTCCATGCGCTTGTCATCACAATGCTCTTTGACCCTTGTCATCACAATGCTCTATGCCTTTCTCAGCACAATGCTCCATGACCCTTGTCATCACAATGCTCCATGAACCTTGTCATCACAATGCTCCATGGACTTCTCACCAAAATGCTCTCTCACCACTGATATCACAATGTTACATCACTATTCCTCACAATATTCTCTCACCCCTGTCATCAAAATGTGCCATGACTCCTGTCATCACAATGCTACCTGCACTTATCATCACAATATTCGATGAGCCCTGGCATCACAAAGTTCCATATCCCCTGTCATCAAAATGTTCCATGACACTTTTCATCAAATTGCTCCATGACCCTCTCATCACAATGCTCCCTACCCTTCTCATCACAATGCACAAGGCACTTGTCATCAAAATGCTCCATGACCTTTGTCATCACAAAGATCCATAACACTTGTCATCAAAATGCTCCATGTCATTGTCATCACAATGCTCCATGAAGGTTCTCATCACATTGCTCCATGTCCTTGTCATCACAAACCTCCATGACACATATCATCAGAATGCTCCCTGGCCATCTCATCACAATGCTCCTTGCCCTTGCCATTACAATGCTCCATTACCTCTGTCATAACCATGATCCATGATCCCTGCCATCACGATGTTCCATGGCCTTGTCATCACAAGGCTCCTTGACCCTTCTCATCACAATGCTCCAAGACCCCTGTAACCACAATGTTCCATGCCCCTTTTCATTTCAATGATTCATGAACCCTGTCATCAAAATGCACCATGCCCATCATCATAATGCTTCATGCTATTGTCATCACAATGAAATCAAAATGCTCCATGAACTCTGTCATAACAATGCTCCAAACGCTTGTGATCACAATATTCCAAAACACTTGCCATCACAATGCTCCATGACACTCGTCATCACAGTTATCCATGGTCTTCTCATCACAATGCTCCATGATCTTTGTCATCACAATGCTCAATACACTTGTCATCAAAATGCTCCCTGACACTTGTTGTCTGTATGCTCCTTGAACCCTGTCATGACAAGGCTCCATGCCTTTTTCATCACAATGATCTATGCCCTTTTCATCACAATGCTCCAAGACCCATATAATCATAATGCTCCATGCCCTTGTCATCACAAAGCTCAATGACACATGTCTTCAGAATGCTCTTGGCCTTCTCCTCACAATGCTCCATGCACATGTCATCACAATGTTCCAAGACGCCTGTAATCACAATGGTCCATGTCCATTTTCATCAGTATGCTCCATGAGATTTTTCATCACAAGGCTCCATGGTTTTCTCATCACAATGCTCTAGGACATTGTCATCACAATGCTTTACGACCTTGTCCTGAAAATTCTCAATGGCCCTTGTCATCATAATGCTCCAAGCCCTAGTCATCACAATGCTCCATTATATTTGTCATCACAATCATCCGTTACATTAGGCATCAGATGGCTCCCTGCTATTGTCATTGCATTGGACCATGACATATGTCATCACAATGCTCCCTGACACCTGTCTTCACAATACTCCATGACCTTCTCATCACAATGATCCATGCAGTTGTCATCACAATGCATCATGTCCACTGTCGTCACATTAATCTATTAAACTTATCAGATGAATGCTCCATGCCCCTGTCATCACAATGCTCCATGCCCTTGTCATCACAATGCTCCATGCCTTTGTCAGAAAAATGCTCCATGACTATTTTCCTCACAATGTGCGACACACTTTTCATCACGACGGTCCACAAGTTTTTCATTGCAATGCCCCTTAAAACTTGTAATCACAATGCTCCATGCCCTTCTCATCACAATGCTCCATTACCCCTGTCATAACAGTGCTCCATGACCCCATCCATCACGATGTGCCATGGCCTTGTCATCACAAGTCTCCATGACACTTGTCATCACAGTGCTCCAAGACCCCTGTAATCACAATGCTCCATGCCCTTGTCATCATAAAGCTCCATGACACATGTCATCAGAATGTTCCATGGCCTTCTCACTAAATGCTCCATGCCCTTGTCATCACAGTGCTCCAAGACCCCTGTAATCACAAATCTCCATGCCCCTTTTCATCTCAATGCTCCATGAACCCTGTCATCACAATGCATCATGCCCATCATCATAATGCTTCAGGCTATTGTCAGCACAATGAAATCAAAATTCTCCTTGACCTCTGTCATCACAATGCTCCATGACCCCTGTCATCACAATACTCCATGAACATTTTCAGCCCACTGCTCCATGACACTTGTCATCACAATGATCCATGCCCTTGTCATCCCAATGCTCCATGACCCCTGTATTCACAATGCTCCGTGATGCTTGTCATCACAGTGCTCCATGACACCTGTCATCACAATCCTCCATGACTTTCTCAGCAAAATGCTACATGACCTAGTCATTACAATGCTCTATGTGCTTTTCATCAAAATACTCCATTTCCATTGTCATCACAATCCTCCATGAACCTTGGGATCACATTGCTTCATGCCCTTTTCATCACAATGCTCCATGCTCCTTGAAATCAAAATGATCCATGACCTCTGTCATCACAATGCTCCAAACCCTTGTGATCCCAATGTTCCATAACACTTGTCATCACAATGCTCCATGATGACTGTCATCACAAAATTCCATGCCCTTTTCATCACACTGCTCCATGCCCTTTGTCATCACAATGTTCTGTACACTTGTCATCACAATGCTCCCTGACACTTGTCATCAGAATGATCCTTTAACCCTGTCACGAAAAGGCTCCATGCCTTTTTCTTCACAATGCCCCATGCCGTTTTCATCACAATGCTCCGTGACCATTGTCATCACAATGCTCCATGCCTTTGTCTGAAAAATGTTCCATGACCCTTGTCATCACAATGTGCCATTCGCTTTTCATCACAACGGTCCAGAAAATTGTCATAGCAATGCTCCATAAACCTTGTAATCACAATGCTCCATACACTTCTCATCAAAATGCTCTCTCACCAGAGATATCACAGTGTTTCATCAGTAGTCGTCACAATACTACCTCACCCCTGTAATCACAATGTCCAATGACCCCTGTCTTCACAATGCTACATCCCCTTATCATAACAATATTCCATGACCCCTGACATCACAGTGTTCTATTACCCCTGTCATCAAAATGTTCCAATACACTTTTCATCAAATTGCTGCATGACCCTGGCGTCAAAATACTCCCTGCCCTTCTCATCACAATGCACCATGCTCTTGTCATCAAAATGCTCCATGCCCTTTGTCATCACAAAGCTCCATGACCCCTGGCATCACAATGCTCCATGTCATTGTCATCACAATGCTCCATGAACCCTCTCATCACATTGCTCCATGACCTTGTCATCACAAAGCTCCATGACACTTGTCATCACAATGCTCGATGCCCTTCTCATCACAATGCCCCATGCCCTTGTCATTACAATCCTCCATGACCCATGTTTCACAGTGTACCATGCCCTTATCATCACAATGCTCTATGCCCTCTCTCATCACAATAATCCATGAAACATTTCAGACCAATGCTCCATGCCCTTCTCATCACAATGCTCCTTTACCTCTGTCATAACAAAGCTCCATGACACCTGCCATCACAATGTTCCACGGCCTTGTCATCACAAGTCTCCATGACACTTGTCATCACAATGCTCCACGACCCCTCTAATCAAAATGCTCCATGCCCTTGTCATCAAAAATCTACATGACGCATGTCATCAGAATGTTCCATGGCCCTGTCATCAAAATGCTCCATGCCCTTGTCATCACAATGCTCCAAGACCCTTGTAATCAAAATGCTCCATGCGTCTTTTCATCTCAATGCTCCATGAACACTGTCATCACAATGGTCCATGCCCATCATCATAATGCTTCAGGCTATTGTCATCACAATGAAATCAAAATGCTCCATTACCTCTGTCATCACAATGCTCCAAACCCTGGTGATTACAATGTTCCATAACACTTATCATCACAACACCCCATAACGCTCATCATCACAATTATCCATGGTCTTCTCATCACAATGCTCCATGACCTTTGTCATCACAATGCTCAATACACTTGTCATCACAATGCTCCCTGACACTTGTCATCAGTATGCTCCATTAAACCTGTCATGACACGTCTCCATGCCTTTTTCATCACAATGATCCATGCCCTTTTAATCACAATGCTCCAAGACCCCTGTAATCACAGTGCTCCATGCCCTTGTCATCACAATGCTCCAAGACCCCTGTTAACACAGTGCTCCATGACCCTTGTCATCACAATGCTCCATGCACTTGTCAGCACAATGCTCCATGACCCATGTCATCACAATGCACCCTGCGCTTTTCATCACAATGCTCCACAATCTTGTCACCACAATGCTCCATAAAACTTGTCATCACAATTCTCCATGCACTTCTCATCAAAATGCTCTCTCACCACAGATATCACCATGTTACCTCACTATTCATCACAATACTCCCTCACCCCTGTCATCACAATGTTCCATGACTCCTGTCTTTGCAATGCTACATCCACTTATCATCACAAAGTTCGATGACCCCTGACATCACAATGTTCCATAATCCCTGTCATCAAAATGCTCCATAACACTTTTGCTCAAAATGCTCAATGACCCCTGACATCACAATGTTCCATAACCCATGTCATCATAATTCTCCATGATCCTTTTCATCAAAATGCTCCATGACCCCTGACATCACAATGTTCCATAACCCCTGTCATCAAAATATTCCATGACTCTTTTCACCAAATTGCTCTATGACCCTGTCATCACAATGCTCCCTGCCTTTCTCATCACAATGCACCACCACCTTGTCATCAAAATGCTCCATGACTTTTGTCATCACAAAGCTCCATGACCCTTGGCATCTCAATGCTCCATGCCATTGTCATCACAATGCTCCATGAAACCTCTAATCACTATGCTCCATGCCCCTTTGCATCTCAGTGCTCCATGAACCCTGTCATCAAAATGCACCATGCCCATCATCATAATGCTTCAGGCTATTGTCATCACAATGAAATCAACATATTCGATTATCTGTCTCATCACAAAGCTCCAAATCCTTGTGATCACAATGTTCTATAACACTTATCATCACAACGCCCCATGACGCTCATCATCACAATTATCCATGCTCTTCTCATCACAGTGCTCCATGACCTTTGTCATCACAATGTTCTATACACTTGTCATCACAATGCTCCCTGACACTTGTTATCAGTATGCTCCTGGAACCCTGTCATGACAAGGCTCCATACCATTTTCATAACAGTGATCCATGCCAATTTCATCACAATGCTCCAAGACACCAGTAATCACAATGCTCCATGCCCTTGTCATCACAATGCTCCAAGACCCCTGTAATCACAATACTCCATGCCCCTTTTCATCAGAATGCTCCATGAGACTTGTTATTACTAGGCTCCATGGTCTTCTCATCACAATGCTCCAGGAACTTTTCATCACAGTGCTCCATTCCCTTGTCATCACAATGCTCCATGACCCCTGTCCTCACAATACTTCCTGAATATTTTCAGTCCAATTCTCCAGGAACTTCTCATCACAATGCTTCATGATCCCTATCATCACAATGCTCCATGACCACTGTCATCACAATGCTCCATGACCCCTGACAACACAGTGATCCTGGACTCTTGTCATCACAATTCTCCATACCCTAGTCATCACAATGCTCCATGAACATTTTCAGCCCAATGCTCAATGACACTTGTCATCACAATGATCCATGCCCTTGCCATCCCTATGCTCCATGACCCCTGTAATCACAATGATCCATGATGATTTTCATCACAGTGCTCCATTACACATGTCATCACAATGCTCCATGCCTGTGTCAGCAAAATGCTACATGACCTTGTCATCACAATGCTCCATTTGCTTGTCATCACAATACTCCCATACCATTGTCATCACAATCCTCCATGAACCTTGGGATCACATTGCTTCATGCCCTAGTCATCAAAATGCTCCATGCTCCTTGAAAACAAAATGATCCATGACTTCT
The DNA here is from genome assembly GCF_964341445.2 of Mesoplodon mirus. Classification (NCBI taxonomy): domain Eukaryota; kingdom Metazoa; phylum Chordata; class Mammalia; order Artiodactyla; family Ziphiidae; genus Mesoplodon; species Mesoplodon mirus. The sequence goes on from NW_028295467.1 coordinate 254,229, forward strand.
ATCATCACAATGCTCCAAACACTTGTGATCACAATGTTCCATAACACTTGTCATCACAACGCTCCATGATGCCTGTCATCACAATACTCCATGCACTTTTCGTCAAAATGCTCCATGACCTTTTTAATCACCATTCTCAATACACTTGTCATCACAATGTTCCCTGACACTTGTCGTCAGAATGCTCCTTGAAACCTGTCATGAAATGGCTTCATGCCTTTTTCATCACAATGCTCCATGCCCTTTTCATCACAATGCTCCATGTCATTGTCGTCACAATACTCCACAAGCTTGTCATCAGAATGCTCCATGACACATGTCATCACAATGCTCCATGGCCACTGTCATCACAATGCTCCATACCCCTTGTCATTACTGTGCTCCATGACGCTCGTCATCACAATTATCCATGGTCTTCTCATCACAATGCTCCACGCATTTGTCATCAAAATGCTCCATGACCCTTGTCATCACAATGCTCCATGGCCACTCTCATCACAATGCTCCATTCCCCTTGTCATTTCAGTGCTCCATGACGCTCGTCATCACAATTATCCATGGTCTTCTCATCACAAAGCTCCACGGTCTTGCCATCACAATGCTCCATGCCCTGGTCATCACAATGCTCCATGTCCCCTGTCATCACAATTCTTCTCGTTCTTGGCATCACTATGCTCCATGACACTTCTCATCACAGTGTTACATGATTTGTCATCACAATTCTCTATGCACTTGTCATCAAAATGCTCCATGACCCCTGTCATAGGAAGCTCCATGTGCTTGTCAACACAATGCTTCATGAAATTGTCATCAAAATTCTCAATGGCCCTTGTCATCACAATGCTCCATGCCCTTGTCATCACAATGCTCCATGTCCATTGTCATCACAATGCTCCATCATATTTGTCATCACAATCCTCCATGACACTTGGCATCACAATGTTCCATTCCATTGTCATGGCAATGGACCATGACATATGTCATCACAATGCTCCCTGAGACCTGTCTTCAAAATATTCCACGACCTTCTCATCACAATGTTCCATGCCTTTGTCATCACATTGCACCATGACCACTGTCATCACAATAATCCATGAAACATGTCAGGCCAATGCTCCATGCACCTGTCATCACAATGCTCTTTGCCTTTTCATCATAAAGCTCTATGACCCCTGTCATCACAATGCTCCGTGACTCCAGTCATCACAATGCTTCATGACTTTTGTCATTACAATGGTCCATGCCCTCGTCATCACAAGGCTCTGTGACCTTTGTCACCAAAATGCTCCATGAAATTTTCATCACAATGCTCGTTGACCCTTGTCATCACAATGCTCCATTCCTTTCTCAGCACAGTGCTCCATGACCCATGTCATCACAATGCGCCATGTGCTTCTCTTCACAATGCTCCACAACCTTGTCATCACAATGCTCCATTAAACTTGTCATCACAATGCTCCATGCACTTCTTATCAAAATGCTCTCTCACGAATGATATCAAAATGTTCCCTCACTAGTAATCACAATACACCCACTCCCCTGTCATCACAATGGTCCACAACACCGTCATGAAAATGTTCCATGACTCCTGACATCACAATGTTCCATAACCCCTGTCATCAAAATGTTCCGTGACACTTTTCATCAAATTGCTCCATGACCCTGTCATCACAATGCTCCCTGCCCTTCACAAGAGAATTCACCACATCCTTGTCATCAAAATGCTCCATGACCTCTGTCATCACAAAATTCCATGACACTTGGCATCACAATGCTCCATGCCATTGTCATCACAATGCTCCAAAAACCTCTCATCACATTGTTCCAAGCCCTTGTCATCACAGGATCCATGATGCTTTTCATCACAATGCTCGATGCCATTCTTCTCACAATGCTCCATGCGCTTCTCATTACAATCCTCCATGTACCATGTATCACAGTGTTCCGTGCCCTTGTTATCACAATGTTCCTTGCCCCCTCTCATCACAATAATCCATGAAACATTTCAGACCAATGTTCCATGTCCTTTTCATCACAATGATCCAAGACTCCTGTAATCATAATGTTCCATGCCCCTTTTCATCTCAATGTTCCATGAACGCTGTCATCAAAATGGACCAATGCACATCACCATAATGCTTCATGCTATTGTCGTCGCAATGAAATCAAAATGCTCTATGACCTCTGTCATCACAATGCTCCAAATCCTTGTGATCACAATATTCCATAACACTTATCATCACAACTCCCCATAACGCTTGTCATCACAAGTATCCATGGTCTTCTAATCACAATGCTCCATGACATTTGTCATCACAATGCTCAATACCCTTGTCATCACAATGGTCCCTGACACTTGTCATCAGTATGCTCCTTGATCCCTGTCATGACAAGGCTCCATGCCTTTTTCATCACAATGTTACATGCCCTTTCCCTCACAGTGCTCCAAGACCCCTGTAATCACAATGCTCCATGCCCTTGTCATCACAAAGCTCCATGATGCATGTCATCAGAACGCTCCATGACATTCTCATCCCAATGTTCAATGCCCTTGTCATCACAATGCTCCAAGACCACTGTAATCACAATGCTCCATGCCCTTGTCATCACAAAGCTCCATGATGCATGTCATCAGAACGCTCCATGACATTCTCATCCCAATGTTCCATGCCCTTGCCATCACAATGCTCCAAGACACCTGTAATCACAATGCTCCATGACCCTTTTCATCAGAATGTTCCATGAGACATGCCATCACATGGCTCCATGGTCTTCTCATCACAATGCTCCAGTACCTTGTCATCACAATGCTCCTTGACCGCTGTCATCACAATACTCCATGAACATTTTCAGCCCAATGCTCCATGACGTTCTCATCACAGTGCACCATGACCTCTGTCATCACAATGCTCCATGACCACTGTCATCACAACGCTCCATGAACCCTGACAACACAATGATCCGGGAATCTTGTCATCAAAATGCTCCATGCCCTTGTCATCCCAATGCTCCATGAACCCTGTAATCACAATGCTCCATGACGCTTGTCATCACAGAGCTCCATGAACCTTGTCATCACAATGCCTTTGACAGCAAAATGATACATAATCTTGTTATCACAATGCTCCATGCGCTTGTCATCACAGTCCTCCATGACCCTTGGGATCATATTGCTTTATGCCCTTGTCATCTCTATCTTGCCTTTCTGGTTTTTACAGATTTTCGGATGTCCTTTTGGACCTGTGGGAAGTGAAAATTCTTTGTAGTGTGGATTTGCATTGCACGCTTGCTTGATTGGCCAAAAAGGGCCTATGCCTTTTCTCTTGAATATATTCAGGAGAAAAGTCATACGCTGTTTTTGGCCAAGTGCATCATTCTCGAAGTTGTGATGCCTTTCCTGTGCTTTAAAGGCGATTCCAATTTACCTCTTGAAATATGTTTTGTGCAATTCTGCCTCATTTTCAAGTCCGCTTTGTTGCCTTCCCTCAACAGATTTTTGGAAGAGAGTAGTCCTTTATAACTCTGCAGGTTTTTGATTTGCTTTGCCCCTGAGCTCCAATTTTCAAATCCCATTATTGGGAGCTGACCGCAAATCCACAATTTTGCTTCAGGACCTATACTGGTTCCAGTGGTGGCTATACTGGTTCCCTGTGGGTGGCTGAGATTTTGGTTAATTCTTCTTCCTGACGGGAATTTAGAGTGACATGTGTCCGTCCAAATGCCTACATCTACTCTCTGATTGGTTCTCCCTCTTCCCTTTCATCCTCTGCACAATTAGCAAACTGTGCGAACCAGGAGGTTATAGGGGATGACTCTCCTAAGTTGGGAGATTGATAGTAAAGGTGTTGGAATGCCAAACTGTAGCAAAAGGAGAGGAAAAAGTAGGATACTTTCAGAAACCTTTCGCCATCACAGGGTGTCCATTCTCTAGGTTTCCCATACATGTTATAACTGTAGTGATATTCCCTTCTACCTGGAGATTTGGGACCCATGGAATGGTGGCATGCATTACTACTTTAAAGGGTCTGCATTTTCTCTCCCAATCTCACCAGTCCTCTCAGTCCCAAGTGTCCAGCCTTATGTCTCATCCAGCTGTCTTTGCAGATGGGGTCATTCTAGGTTTCATCAGAACCCCTGAAGGAATTGTGTAAGAATTTCGCTGTTTTTTTGTTTTGTTTTTGAAATTCATTTTTATAATGGGGTTGAGCTGATTTTCACTGACGTGTTTATGCCGGTGTAGACACACTTGATTACCTTACAGAGGCATATCAATACATAGGTTTTAAGATTCTTACTAATCAGATATATTCCTCTGTGGGGAATAGGGGTTTTGAGTCCCGTTCACTGAGGAAGGTGTAGGTCTTGTCTATTCTGTATTTGGTTTATGGAATGGTACCTGTGCTAATATCAAACTCTGGTTTTATGCATCACCCCACCTCTCCTTTACCCTTAAGGAGGCATAAGAGTGTTTTCTAAATGTGAGATGCTGCTCTCTTTCCTAATTCAGTTCATGTGTTGTGATGTTGACATTCCATCTGTAAGTGATATCTTATGATAAGATTCTTTTTCTGTGTGACTAATTTCCCTTAGAATCATCATACCTAAATCCTCTCATTATGCTGCTACTGGCCTTATGACATTGATTTCACGTCTGAGTGATATTCCGTTGTACAAAATTACCACAAGTTCTTTATGCATTTCTCTTTTTCCTGGGATTCTTTAGGTGTACCGAAGTTGAGGTTCTTGTATGCAGAACAGCCCTAAACTTTGGGGTGCCTGTGTCTTGTTGATATTTAGTCTTCCCAAGTTATATGTCCATGAGTTGAAGTCCCCTTTGCTCGGGGGCTTTGTATTTTAGATGTTTTAGGAAACAGCATACACTTCTTCAGAGTAGCTGTTGGATATTTATACCCCACCCATCAGAGTGACTATTCTCCATGTTTTCCATGGTCTCTCCTGCATTTTTGATTTGTACACATTTTTTGGATGGCCTTTCTGAGCAGTGGAAATTGAGACTTCTTTATTGTGCGGATTTGCATTTCCCTCTTGCTTGGTTGGCCAAAAACTCTGTATGTGTTTTTTTCCTGAAGATATTCACGAAAAAAACGCATACACCCTTTTGCCCAACTGCATCATTTTAGAAATTCTGCTGCTTTTCATATGCTTTAAATGTGAGTACAATCTACCTTTTGAAAAATGTTTCCTGCAATTCTGCCTCTCATTCAGAACCTCTTCGTTGCCTTACCTGAATATATTTTTGGACGTTGGTTATCATTTATATCTTTGCAGGTCTTTGAATTGTCTGCTCCTGAGCTCCATTTTGCAACTCGCTTTTTTTGTGAGCTGACCGCCAAACCATTGGATTGCTTCCGGCCCTATTCTGGTTCTGGGGAGGCAGGATGAGCCTTTGGTTAATACTTCTTCCTAATGGGAAATTAGAGTGGCATGTGCCTGTCAAAACTCCTACAGCTAATCTCTCATTGGTTCCTCCTCTTCCCATTTATCCTCTGCAAAATTTGCAAACTGTGTGAAACAGGAGGTTAAAGGTGCTGATTCTCCAAGTGGGGAGATTGTTAGTAATGTGGCTGGAATGGCGAACCCCAGCACCAGGAGATCAAAAATGAGGTGCATTTTAGACACCTCTCCTGAGCACCCGGTGTACATTCATCTCGGTTTCCCAGGCATGTTTTCCCTGTCAGAAGATTCCCTTGAAACTGCAGATTTGGGACCCATGGAATGGGTACCAGGCAGTATTACTTTAAAAGGTCTGCATTTCCTCACCCAGCCTCTCTAACATCTCTTAGCGTGCATAGCTTCCAGCCTTATATATCATCCTGCTGTGGGTCTACATGTGTTCAATACATGTTACATCGTAGCCCTTCAACAAAAGTTGTAAGAATTTTTGTCTGTCTCACTGTTTTCATAAATATTTTTAAATTTATTTTTATATTGGTTACAGCTGATTTTCAAAGCTCTGTTTTTTTGCTGCTGTACATCCACTTGATTCATGTACTGTGAGACAACAATTAATTCTTTCTCAGATGCTTACGAGTCATATGTATTATTTTCCAGTGACTTGAGTGGACTGAGTGCAGTTTTTTGAGGTACCGTGTAGGCCTTGCCAGTTATTCAATTCGGTACTTGTAATGGTATCTTTGCTAATTTCAACCTCCTGGATAATACCTCACCATTCCCCACCTTTCCCATTTAGCAGCCTTATGTCTATTTTCTACATATTTGACTATGTTTCTGTTTTGTAGTTTATTTCATGTGTAGCCATTTTTGATTCCACCTTTAAGTGACATCTTATGATATGTGTCTTTTCCTTTCTGACATGTGTCACTTAGAATGATCGTATGTAACTCCTCCAGAGTTGTTCCAACTGGCCTTATTTCATTGATTTCGGGATGAGTAATATTGCACTCTACATAAGTACCCCATCTCTTTTATCCATTTTATCCTTCCAGGGACATTTAGGTTATATCCAAGTGGAGGCCCTTTTTAACAGAGAGGTGGTAAACGTTGGGGTGCCTGTTTTCTGTCATTTTTTGTTTTTCCCAAGGTTTACGCCCATGAGTACAAGTGCCCTATGCTCTGTAGCTCAGTTTTCAGATGTTTTAGCAAACACAATACACTTCTCCAGAGTGGTCGTTGGCAAATTACATTTCCACTATCAGCCTCACAGGGCTCCCTTTTCTCCCCACCCTGTCCTGCATTTCTGGTGTTTACACTTTATGTGGATGGCCCTTCTGACTGATGTGAAGTGATACATTTTGTAGTATTGATTTCCAGTGCCCACCTGTTTGGTTGGATAAAAAGTGTGTATGGCCTTTACTTGAATATATTCAGAAAAAAATGCATACGCCCTTTTGGGCCAAGTGCATCATTGGCGATGTTCAGCCCCTTTTCTTGTGCTTTAATGGGGAGTCCTTTCTACCTCTTCAAATCTGTTTCCTGCCACGCCCCCTTGCTTACAAGTCCTTTTCTGTGACTTACCTCAAGACATTTTTCAACAATAGATATTTTCAACTCTGCAGTTTCATGAATTTTAGTGCCCCTGAGTTCCATTTTTCAACTTGTGTTTTTGGAAACTGGACACAAAACAGCGGGATTTCCTCTAGCCCTATTCTCTTTCCGTGGGCAATTCTAGCCTTTGATGAATTTGTCTTCCGGATTGGAAATTAGAGTGGCATGTGCCTGTCTGAACACCTAAGACTTGTCTCTAAATTTTTATCATCCTTCTGCTTCATCCTCTGGACAAATTGCAAACTGTGTGCAACAGGATGTTGACGGTGCTGATATCCCCAAGTGAGGAGGTTGTCAGGAAAGATGCTGGAGGGGTGAACCCGAGCACTAGGCGATAAGGAGATGAGGTGCCTTTTCCAAACTCTTTCCGATCAAACGGTGTACCATCCTCTAGGTGTGACAGGCATGTTTTAGCTGTAGGAAGGGTCCCGTGCATGGAAGGAGAACACCAGGGATTTTTCCAAATCAGTGTCTCCCCGAAACCCAAACTGGGGAATTTTTAAGCTACGGCTACACGTATGTCCATTAAGGGCCTTGGGAAATAGGCAGAGCCCAAACTTTAGATGATGGAAATCTTCAGGTTCAGAAGCGCTCACCATCGGCCTTGCTTAGGTTACATTTTATCTGTCATTGATAGATGATGTCAATAAAAATATTGTTTTTTTTTCAGATTATTTCCCCTTATAGGTTATTGCAAAATATTCAGTGTAGTTCCCTGTGCTATACAGTAATTCCTTGTTGATGATCTATTTTATACATAGCAGTGTGTATGTGTTAATCCCAAACTGTTAATTTATCCCTTTTCCTAACTTTCCCCTTTGGTAATAATAAATTATAAGATTTTATACTTCTCGGAAATAGGGGAGCTGAAAGAGAGGCATCCTTTTCAATGGAAAAGCATTCAAAACAAGATTGAAGCTTCAGCCAAGAGTATTCGATGTACATCCATGGAAATAAATCACTTCATTTCTCTAATGTTGACCTGACAAATAAGACAGACGTCTTCACTGAACTTGCTTATAGTAACATGATGGAAATATCAAATGTAAGTCTTAGAACAATCTTATTTTACCCGAGCATTATACACTGCTCTATGTTAACTACAGTTTGGCTCACACATCTGTTCATTGAAGTTACAATGTTCTCAATTTCTGTTACTCATCCTCCAGAGTGGACCCAAACAGGAGTCCCCGTGCCCAGTGTCATTGGAGCCAACAGATCAAGACTGAGTTTGGTTCAGAAGCAAAGGAAACATTATTTTGAAAACCGAATGGAGAGGTGAGAGTGTGCACTCCCCCACGGGCTGTGGGCTGGGCTGCTGTGTAGGGATCCCGGCAGCGTCAGTGGGAGTTAGGGGATGGAGCTCTCGAGGGCTGGGTTGGCTGCCGCTCAGGCTCTATGCCGTGGAGTCTGCATGGGACTCCGCTAGCTGAGGTGTCGACCCAGCCATTCTGCACTAGGAAATCGTGTCTGAAGTGCCGGGTGTGGGACCTCTGCATGCGGAACCCTAGGAGCACGTGAAATTAGACAAAGAACAAAGGAAAAGCAGGTTAGACTTTATTTTATTGCCCAGATTCTCTTTTTATCTCCCAGGAATTTTTAATGAACGTTGCCAGAGACGAACCCCTCCTCTGCTTTTTGTTCCATTCCTCATTCTTGGGGTGTTGAGGGTGCAGACCCCTCTTTTGTAACTGCTTCATGCTGTGGTGGGAGACCTGATACCTGGGGGGAGGGGCAAAACGTCTCCCCACCAGCCTCCAGGTGAGGTTGATTGTCCCAAGGACTCCTGCCTCACTTCTCGTCCGCCTGAGCAACAGCATTGGAAGTGTTATTGATTCTAATAACCTTTAAGGGTCCAGGAAAGAGATGCGCAGAGATGCTGTGGTGGCAGGTTTCACCCCACCCCACATTTGTTCGGTGACATTAGGCTGACGGTTTTTGCCAGCCTAGATGCTCTGACCAGTAGTCTGTGCTTTCTTTAATTAGGTCCCTGAATTAATGTACAAACAGCACCATGTGTCAGAGCCCTGCCAGTGCAACTCCCAGACAGTCCAGGGTCAGTGGTGATCCAGGACGATGACGTCCACTGAGTCAACGGCCTTTAGAAGTAGCCAGCTGTCCAGGCGGTCATATTGGCCAACATCACCGCAGTAGTCTGTAGGGTTTTCTATGGTGAAAGCGTGATATACTTTTCCCCCGCCAAGCTTATTAGCTCCCCTCTGGGTGCAGTAAGTCCTGCAAGCAGTAGTCTGCTCTTTTGGGGCACAGTCTTCTTGTTTTCTGAAAGAAACTGCAGGTCAAGTGATGGTCACACTAGTCATCTTGGGGGCCCGATGCCCCCATTTGTCTCTCTGGAGGTTGGAGTTGGAGGGCCTCCTCACTCGAGGTCAGTGTGTCCACAGAGCGACCCCTGCAACTTCAGGGCATGATGGGTGGTTAGGATCACCACGTGCGGTACTTTTCCCTTAGGAGGGAGCTGGCCTTGTGGGCTGCTGATTTCTAGCTTTTTAGATACCCCAGTATCCTGGCCTGATGAGTCGTTGGGCAAAGCCCTTAGTGACCATAGTTTATCATACCTGAAGGGCATTCTTGTGTTGCTCCATTTCAAGTGGTCCCAGTTTTTGCACTAAGGCCCCAAGGGCGATTAACCTTTGACCGGCTATGTAAAGGTCCAAGGGCTTCGCTAAAGTAGCGAGTTCCTGGGTAAGGATCTGAATTGACTGCTCTTTCCATTCTTGAAAGGCTGCTTCTGGATTCTATTCAAAAGGATCATCATCTTTTCGTGTCAGTGTTTCATGTAGATGCCCAGCTATTAGACTGTAGTTAGGGATCCAGATGCAGAAAACCTTGGCCTCCCCAGGAACCCCTAAGCTGTCTTCTAGTTTTAGAAGAGGTAAGGCTGCAAATGGCTTCTTCCCTATCCTGGGATGCGTTTCTCCGAATATCTGTGAGAATGAAGCCCAGGCATGTCACCTGAGCCTGGGATATTTGAGCCTTTTTCTTGGACACCTTCTATCCTTTCTTGGCTAGGTAGTTCAGAGGCGTCTTTAGTAGGCCTGGCGATCAGAATGTCATCTGCATATTGAAGGAGGGTTCCCTTTTACAGAGGTAGAACTTTTAGGTCTTTAGAGGACATTTCCCCAACGATGGTGTGGGGATTTTTGAACCATTGGTGCAGGACAGCCCAGCATTATTGCTTGTGTTGCATGTTGTGTCCTGCCACTCACAAGCCAAAAATTCTTGTGACTCTGAGATGAATGGAATACAGAAGAAGGCATCATTGAAGTCTAATACAGAATGTCATGGCCTGGTGGATGGTAGAATGAGCAGCAGTGTGTAGGAAATAGGAGCTACTGGATGTATATCCTCGGTGGCTTCACTGACTGTCCTGATATCCTTTACCAGGTCTCCAGCAGCCCATGGGGCTCTCGTGGTCAGGCCAATCCCAGGATATGGAGCTCACCTGGGCTGCATCCGACACCCCACAGCCCACGGCGCTCTCGTGTTCAAGTCCCTCCCAGGGTATGGAGCTCACCTGTGCAGCTACCCAGCAGCCCATGGGGCTCTCATAGTCAGGCCCTTCCCAGGATACAGAACTCCCCTGGGCAGGTACCCCAGCAGGGCTGGACACACAGGAACTGTGCACATAGCCCACCTGGCAGAGAACCCCCAGCTCACCTGTCGCTCACAGCTGACACAGAACACCTCAGAGCAGGACTTGAACTAACAAACAGCAGCTCTGACAGGTCTTTGACCCTGGCTATCACTCTGTGCAGCCTCTCTCTGCCTGGTCTTCCAGACACTTCCACTGCAGCCAGGGCACCAGGCCTCTGTCTCCACCCACCATCACTCCTCTGCCTGACTCCTGGGTTCCTCTCATTAGGATAGGGTCTTCTTGAAGTTGTTTTCCACTCATGGACCAGATAAAATGATAAGAAAACAAGCCGCAGCTGCAGCCCCTTGTCTAGCCTGACTCTCAAGAGCCCACACCTGTTCCTTGGGACTGACCCGTTTAGCAAGGTTCATTATCTGCAACTGTGAGCCCCTGAGGGGTGAGGATTGGCTGATTTCGGCAGCCTGACACTGCCTGCCAGCCCCCCCCCACAGGTGTGCCTGGTTTGAGGCCAATATAAACACATCTCCAGTTAGCAAGAGCCCCTGTAGCTGTGCCTGACGCCATATTCTCTGCCCCGTCAGCAGTTTCGGGGCTGGGGTGGTGGGAGGGAGTGAGGGGCCGTGGCTTTGTGTGTGGCCCAGTGTGAGTGGGGCTCTGCTGGACTTTCTGCAGGAGTTGCCAGGCTGCCACCTGCTAAAGAAGAGGATGTGTCACCCATACCTGCCACTGGAATTTCTCCCCAGGCAGAGGTGAGGAAGTAAAAAAGCAGTGGGGGCCGTGGCAGGAGGGGTATCTCAGGCAGGGAAATGGAAAGATTCCAGAAGAGCATCTGGTGCCAGGACCATCCTGGCTGGCTTGCAGGCACTAAGTCGGCCTGCGTGCTCTCGCTAGTGTGGCTCCACAGCCCTTCCTCTAGGCTTGCAAGTGCTTGTACATATTCAGGTGTTTTACCTGGAAAGGGTGGGAAGAGTTCAGCTGCAGCAGGACTGGGGCTCAGCTCACATTTACTCACAGACGCCTCGACACAGTCCCCCAGCTTTGCAATGAGGATGCTCCTTGTGGGGTGGAGCACTGCTGATTGCATGGGAGACAATTTCCCACCTCTGACCAACTTAAGAATTTTTTACCACTGGAGCAAGTACCCTGATACGATTTTCCTCTGTATAACTGGTGAGTTCTGTTTTTTTTTTTTCTTTTTTCTTTTTGGTTCAAGTTAGATTTTATTTATTCCTCTTTTTTTTTTTAATTTGGAGATATAAACATGGAAATAATGCATTAATATAAAGACGTCTATGTGAAGGGAAAAACTTTTTTTCTGTTTAATTTTATTAAATGTTTTTTATTTATTTTTATTTTTTTTTAATTTATTTCTTTTATACAGCAGGTTCTTATTGGATATCTATTTTATACATATAAGTGTGCACATGTGAATCCCAGTCTCCCAATTCATCCCACAACCACCCTCACATGGCGTTCCCCCCTTGGTGTCCATATGTTTGTTCTCTACATCTGTGTCTCTATCTATGCCCTGCAAACCGGTTCATCTGTACCATTTTTCTAGGTTCCACATATATGCATTAATATACAATATTTGTTTTTCTGTTTCTGACTTACTTCACTCTGTATGACAGTCTCTAGATCCATCAAGGTCTCTACAAATGACCCAATTTCATTCCTATGTATGGCTGAGTAATATTCCATTGTATATATGTACCATATCTTTATCCATTCGTCTGTCTGTGGGCACTTAGGTTGCTTTCATTACCTGTCTATTGTAAATATTGCTGCAGTGAACATTGTGGTGAATGTGTCTTTTTGATTTATGGTTTTCTCTGGGTATATGCCCAGTAGTGGGATTGCTGGATTATATGGTAATTCTATTTTTAGTTTTTTAAGGAACCTCCATAGTGTTCTCCATAGAGACTGTATCGATTTACATTCCCAACAATAGTGGAATAAGGTTCCTTTTCTCCACACCCTCTCCAGCATTTGTTGTTTGTTGATTTTCTGATGATGCCCATTCTAACAGGTGTGACGTGATACCTCATTGTAGTTTCGATTTCCATTTCTCTAATAATTAGTGATGTTCAGCAAATTTTCATGTGTGTACTGGCCATCTCTATGACTTCTTGGAAGAAATGTCTATTTAGATCTTCCATTTTTGTATTGGGTTGTTTGTTTTATTAATATTGAGCTGCATGAGCTGTTTATATATATTGGAGATTAATCATTTGTCCATTGATTCGTTTGCAAATAGTTTCTGCCATTCTGACGGTTGTCTTTTCGTCTTGTTTGTAGTTTCCTTTGCTTTGCAAAAGCTTTTACGTTTCATTAGGTCCCATCTGTTTAGTTTTATTTTGTATTTCATTACTATAGGAGGTGGATCAAAAAAGATCTTGCTGTGATTTATGTCAGAGTATCCTTCGTAAGTTTTCCTCTCAGAGTTTTATACTGTCCAGTCTTACATTAAGGTCTCTAATCCATTTTGAATATATTTTTATGTATGGTGTAGGGGAGTGTTCTAATTTCATTCTTTTACATGTAGCTGTCCATATTTCCCAGCACCAATGATTGAAGAGACTGTCTTATCTCCATTGTATAGTCTTGCCTCCTTTGTCATAGATTAGTTGACCATAGGTGTGTAGGTTTATCCTTGGGCTTTCTTTTCTTTTTTTTCCTTTTACACGTTTATTGGAGTATAATTGCTTTACAGTGGAGTGTTCGTTTCTGCTGTATAACAAAGTGAATCAGCTATACATATACAAATATCACCAGATCCCCTCCCTCTTGCATCTCCCTCCCACACTCCATATCCCACCCCTTTATGTGGTCCCAAAGCACCGAGCTGATCTCCCTGTTCTATGTGGCTGCTTCCCAGTAGCTATCGGTGTTACATTTGGTAATGTATTTATGTCCATGCCACTCTCTCACTTCGTCCCAGCTTACCCATCCCCCTTCTGGTGTCCTCAAGTCCTTTCTCTATGTCTGTGTCCTTAATCCTGTCCTGCCACTAGGTTCTTCAAAATCGTTTTTTTTCTTCATTAGATTCCATATATCTCTGTTAACATACAGTATTTGTTTTCCCCTTTCTGACTTACTTCACTGTGTAGGACAGATTCTAAGTCCATCCACCTCAGTACAAATAACTCAGTTTTGCTTCTTTTTATGGTTGAGTAATATTTGATTGTATATATTTGCCAGATCTTCATTATCCATTCATCTGTCGATGGACACTTAGGTTGCTTCCATGTCCTGGCTAATGCAAATAGAGCTGCAATGAACATTTTTGTACATAACTCTTTTTGAATAATGGTTTTCGCAAGGCAAATGCCCAGTAGTTGGATTGTTGTGTCGTATGGTACTTCTGTTGTTAGTTATTTAAAGGAACCTCCGTAATGTTCTCCCTAGTGCCCATATCAATTTACATTCCCACCCACAGTGCAAGTGTGTTCCCTTTTCTCCAATAAAGGCCTCTCCAGCATTTATTGTTTTGTAGATTTTTTTGATGATTGCCACTCTGATTGCTGTGAGGTGATACCTCAGGGTAGTTTTGATTTGCATTTCTCTAATGATTAGTGATGTTCAGCATCCTTTCATGTGTTTCTTGGTAATCTGTATATCTTCTATGGAGAAATGTCTATTTAGGTCTTCTGCCCGTTTTTGGATTGGGTTGTTTGTTTTTGTGATATTGAGCTACATGCGGTGCTTGTAAAGTTAGGAGATTAATCCTTTGTCAATTGCTTCATTTGAAAATATTTTCTCCCATTCTTTTTTTTTTGTATATGTATATTATGTTACATATGTCATGTGTGTGTGTATATATACATATATGTTACCTCTTTTTATTTAAACTGATAAATAAAAGGGTAAATATAAGCAGTGTTTCCATAGTAAATTAAGAAACAGAAAAAGCACACAACTAATCAAAATGTCTAAGAGTTGGTACTGTGGTATGGCAGGGCAGAAAATAAAATGACCTCTGAGAAGTCAAGTAATGGGGAAAAAAAGAAGAAACACGAAAGCACAATGTACGTACAAGAAGCAGGGCGGAGTTTTTTTTTTTTTTTTTAAAGATGCATAGTCTTATTATATATATATTTTTTATCTTGAAAACCTTTTTTTATCCCCCATATTAATCCTTTTTTTTAATTTTTTGCCTTATAACAAATTTAATCAGTTATACATATACATATGTTTCCATATCCCCTGCCTTTTGCGTCTCCCTCCCACCCTCCCTATCCCACCCCTCCAGGCGGTCAGAAAGCACCGAGCTGATCTCCCTGTGCTATGCGGCTGCTTCCCACTAGCTATCTACCTTACGTTTGGTAGTGTATATATGTCCATGCCGCTCTTTCACTTTGTCACAGCTTACCCTTCCCCCTCCCCATATCCTCAAGTCCATTCTCTAGTAGGTCTGTGTCTTTATTCCTGTCTTACCCCTATGTTCTTCATGACATTTTTTTTCTTAAATTCCATATATATGTGTTAGCATACAGTATTTGTCTTTCTCTTTCTGACTTACTTCACTCTGTATGACAGACTCTAGGTCTATCCACCTCATTACAAATAGCTCAATTTCATTTCTTTTTATGGCTGAGTAATATTCCATTGTATATATGTGCCACATCTTCTTTATCCATTCATCTGATGATGGACACTTAGGTTGTTTCCATCTCCGGGCTATTGTAAATAGGGCTGCTATGAACATTTTGGTACATGTCTCTTTTTGAATTATGGTTTTGTCAGGGTATATGCCCAGTAGTGGGATTGCTGGGTCATATGGTAGTTCTATTTGTAGTTTTTTAAGGAACCTCCATACCGTTCTCCATAGCGGCTGTACCAATTCACATTCCCACCAGCAGTGCAAGAGTGTTCCCTTTTTTCCACACCCTCTCCAGCATTTATTGTTTCTAGATTTTTTGATGATGGCCATTCTGACTGGTGTGAGATGATATCTCATTGTAGTTTTGATTTGCATTTCTCTAATGAGTAAAGATGTTGAGCATCCTTTCATGTGTTTGTTGGCAGTCTGTATATCTTCTGTGGAGAAATGTCTATTTAGGTCTTCTGCCCATTTTTGGATTGGGTTGTTTGTTTTTTTCTTATTGAGCTGCATGAGCTGCTTATAAATTTTGGAGATTAATCCTTTGTCAGTTGCTTCATTTGCAAATATTTTCTCCCATTCTGAGGGTTGTCTTTTCGTCTTGTTTATGGTTTCCTTTGCTGTGCAAAAGCTTTTAAGTTTCATTAGGTCCAATGTGTTTATTTTTGTCTTTATTTCCATTTCTCTAGGAGGTGGGTCAAAAAGGATCTTGCTGTGATTTATGTCATAGAGTGTTCTGCCTATGGTTTCCTCTAAGTGTTTTATAGTGTCTGGTCTTATATTTAGATCTCTAATCAATTTACAGTTTATTTTTCTGTGTGGTGTTATGGAGTGTTCTAATTACATTCCTTTATGTGTAGGGGTCCAGTTTTTCCAGCACCAATTACTGAAGAGACTGTCTTTTCTCCATTGTATATCCTTAGCTCCTATGTCATAGATGAGATAGCCATAGGTATGTAGGTTTATCTCTGGGCTTTCTGTCCTGTTCCATTGATCTGTGTTTATGCCAATCTACATACACTTGATTCCATTATGCAGACATATAAATACATAGGTTTCAAGGTTATTACCAGTCAGATATATTCCTCTTCAGTGAATAGGGTGTTTTGTGTCCAGTTCATTGAGAAAGGAGTAGGTCTTGTCTATTACATATTTGGTATATGGAATGGGATCTGTGCTAATTTCAAACTCTGCTTTTACACATCACCCCACGTCACCTTTCCCCTTAAGGAGGCATAAGTGTGTTTTCTAAATGTGTAACTCTGTTCTCTTTTGAAATTCAGTTCATGTGTGGCCATGTTTACATTCCCTCTATAAGTGATATATTACAATAAGTTTCTTTTTCTTTGTGGCTCATTTCACTTAGCATCATCATACCTAAAGCCACTCATTAAGCTGCTATTGGCCTTATGACATTGATTTTATGTCTGAGTGACATTCCATTGTATATAAGTACCACAACATCTATATCCATTTTTTTTCCTTTACTGGGATATTTAAAGTGTACCGAAGTCGAGGTTCTTGTAAACAGAGCAGCCCTAAAGTTTGGGCTGGCTGTGTGTTGTGGATTTTTAGTTTTCCCAAAATACACGCCCATGAGTGGAAGTGTGCTATGCTCTGTAGCTCTGTTTTAGAACACAACATACAGTTCTCCAGAGAGGCTGTTGGCAATTTACATCCGGTCCATCGGCGTAACCAGGCTCCCTTTTCTCCATGGCCTGTCCTGCATTTGTGGTTTTTACACTATTTGTGGATGGCCCTTTTGACTGGCGGTAAGGGACACTTCTATGAAGTGTGGATTTGCAATGCCTGATGGCTTGCTTGGCCAAAAAGGTCATATACATTTACTCCCGAATATATTCAAGAAAATACTTATAGTCCCTTTTCAGCCAAGGGCAACATTGTCGAAATTCTGTCACTTTTCATGTGCTTTAAAGACGACTCCAATCTACCTCTTGAAATATGTTTCCTTCAATTCTGCCTTGCATTCAAATCCTCTTCACTGCCTTTCCTCAATATATTTCTGGATGATAGTTGTCCTTTATAACTCTGCAAGTTTGTGAATTGCTGTGCCCCTGATTTCCATTTTTCAACTCGCCTATTTGTGAGCTGGCTGCAATACCGCAGGATGGCTTTAGGCACTAGTCTGGTTCCGGGGCTTCAGGCTGAGCCTTTGGTTAAATCTTCTTCCTGATGGGAAACTAGAGTGACACGTGCCCATCCAAACTCCTACAGCTAATCTCTCTTTTATTTCCCCTCTTCCTGTTCATCCTCTGCACAATTTGCAAACTGTGCTTAACGGGAGGTTAAAGGCGCTGACACTCAAAGTGGGGAGATTTTGAGTAATGCAGATGGAATAGCGAAGCCGAGCACAACAAAAGGAAAAATGAGGTACCTTATAGAAAACTTTCCCAATTACACAGTGTACCATCCACTGGGTTTCCCATGCATGTTTTGACTGGAGGAAGATTCCCTTAAACCTGGAGAGTTGGGACCACTAGAATGGGTAGCACACAGTATTGCTCTAAGTGGTGTTCTTTTGTTCACACAACCTCAGCAATCTTGTCAGCCCCAAGTGTCCAGTCTTATCTCTCATCCAGCTGTGGGTGTAAAGGTGGTCAATCTAGCTTGCATCACAGGTGCTGAACGTAGTTTTTAAGACTTTCTATCTGTTTTTGCATTTTGCTTTTGAAATTTATTTTTATAAGTGGGTTTAACTGAATTTCAGTGCTGTGTTCATGCCTTTATACACACACATGATTCCTGTATGGAGACATGAGAATACATATGCTTTAAAATACTGAGAGTCAGACATATTCCTCTGCAATGAATAGGGTGTGTTGAGTCCAGTTCATTGTGCCGGGAGTAGGTGTTGTCTATTACATACATGGTTTATATAACGGTATCTGTGCTAATTTAAAACTGTGGTTTTATGCATCAACCCACCACGGTTTTCCCATTAAGCAGGCAGAAGATGTTTTCTAAATGTGTGACTCTTTTGTGTTTGTCATTCAGTTCATGTGTGGTCATGTGTACATTCCCGCTATGAGTGATATCTTATTGTAAGATAAGTTAATCTGTAATCTTTCCTAACTCAGTTCATGTGTAGCCATGTTTACAGGACCTTGACAAGTGATATCTTATGATAAGTTTCTTTTTCTGTGTGACTTATTTCACTTAGAATCATCGTACCTGAATCCACTCTTTTTGCTGCTAATGGCCGTATGACATTGATTTCATGGCTGAGCGATATTCCATCGTACGTAAGTACCACAATATCTTGAACCATTTTTGTCTTTCCTGGGATACTTAAGGTGTACCCAAGTTGAGGTTCTTGTAAGCAGTGCAGTGTTAAATTTTAGGGTGGCTCTGTCTTATTGATTTTCAGGTTTCCAAAGGTATATTCCCTAGACTGGAAGTGCCCTTGGCCCTGTAGCTCTGTTGTTTACTTGTTTTAGGGAACACAGTGCACTCCTCCAGAGAGGCAGTTGGCAACTTACATCTCGCCCATCAGCATAACGAGGCTCCCTGATCTCCAGAGCCTGTCTTGCCTTTTTGGTTTTTACACATTTTGTGGATGTCCCTTTTGACCGGTGGGAAGGGATACTTCTTTGTAGTGCAGATTTGCATTGCTGCTTGCTTGCTTGGCCAAAAAGGGCATATGCATTTTCTCCTGAATATATTTCGGAGAAAACATATACGCTCTTTTTAGAGAAGTGCATCATTGTCGAAGTTGTGCCCCTCTTCCTGTGCTTGAAAGCTGATTCTAACGTACGTCTTGAAATCTGTTTCCTGCTATTCTGCCTCGTTTTAAAGTCCGCCTCTCTGCCTTCCCTCAAAAGATTTTTGGACGATAGTTGTCCTTTATTGTCTGCCAGTTTGTAAATTGCTGTGCCCCTGAGCTCCATTTTCAACTCGTTTTTGTGAGCTGACCGCAAATCCAATATTATGGTTCAAAACCTATACTGGTTCCCAGCGGGTGGCTGAGACATTGGTTAATTCTACTTCCTGCCGGGCAATTAAAGTGACATGTACCCGTCCAAATGCCTAACAGCTACTCTCTCATTGGTTCTCCCTCTTCCCTTTCATCCTCTGCCAAATTGGCAACCTGTGAGAACCAGGAGGTTTTACGGGCTATCGCTCCAAGTTGGGAGATTGATAGTAAAGCAGTTGGAAGGTCAAAATAGAGCACAAGGAGAGGGACTATAAGTTGAGTTTTAGAAACCTATCGTATTCACAGTGTGTCCATTCTCTAGGTTTCCCGTAAATATTATGGCTGTAGTAATATTCCCTTACACATGGAGAGTTGGGACCCATGGAATGGGTGCCACAAATTATTGCTTTAAAGGGTCTGCATTTGCTCACCCAGTCTCACCAAACTTCTCAGTCTCAAGTGTACAGGTATATGCCACATCCAGCTCTCGTTGTAGGTAGGGTCATTCCAGGTTTCATCAGACCCCCTGAAGGAATTGTAAAGAATTTCCCTGTTTTTTTTTTTTGTTTTTGAAATTCCTTTTTATAGTGGGTTTGAGCTGATTCTCTCCGCCATGTTTTTGCCAGTCTAGACACAGTTGATTCCCTTATGGAGACATATCAATACAGAGGTTAAAGATTCTTACTAGTCAGATATATTCCTCTGCGGGAAATATGGGGTTTTGAGTCCCTTTCACTGAGGAAGGTGTAGGTCTCTTCTATTCCGTATTCCGATTTTGGAATGGTATTTGTACTAATATCAAACTCTGGTTTTACGCATCAACCCACGTCTCCTTCCTCCTTAAGCAGGCATAAGTTTGTTTTCTAAATGTGAGACTCTGTTCCCTTTCCTAACTCAGTTCATGTGTAGCCATATTACAGAAAATTCATAAGTGCTATCTTATAATAAGTTTGTTTTTCTGTGTGACTTATTTTCCCTTAGAATCATCGTACCTGAATCCACTCATTTTCTTGTTATTGGCATTATGACATTGATTTCATGGCTGAGGGATAATCCATCGTACATAAGAACCACAAATTTTTGAACCATTTTTAACTATCCTAGGATATTTATAGAGTACCCAATTTGAGATTCTTGTAAGCAGTGCAGCCATAAATTTTGGGGTGGCTCTATCTTATTGATTTTCAGTTTTCCCAAGGTATATTCCCTAGACTGGACGTGCCCTTGGCTCTGTAGCTCTGTTGTTTACTTGTTTTAGGGAACACAATGCACTCCTCCAGACAGGCAGTTGGCAATTGACATCCCGCCCATCAGCATAAAAAGGCTCCATGTTCTCCAGGGCCTCTCTAGGATTTCTGGATTTTACACATTTTGTGGATGTCCCTTTTGACCGGTGGGAAGTGATACAACATTGCTGTGCAGATGTGCATTGCCCACTTGCTTGCTTGGCCAAAAAGGGCGTATGCGTTTTCTCCTGAATATATTCAGGAGAAAACACATACACCCTTTTTGGCCAAGTGCATCATTTTCGAAGTTGTGCCCCTCTTCCTGTGCTTTACAGGACATTCCAACGAACCACTTGAAATCTGTTTCCAGCTATTCTGCCTCGCTTTTAAGGCTGCCTCGTTGCCTTCCCTTAACAGATATTTTGGACGATAGTTGTCCTTTATTACTCTGCCAGTTTTTTGAATTGCTGTGCCCCTGAGCTCCATTTTTCAACACGTTTTTTGTGAGCTGACCGCAAGTCCAAAATTTTGGTTCAGGACCTATAATGGATCCCTGCGGGTGGCTGAGACTTTGGTTAATTTTTCTTCCTTCCGGGCAATTAGAGTGACATGTGCCCGTCCAAATGCCTAACAGCTACTCTCTCATTGCTTCTCCATTTTCCGTTCATCCTCTTCCAAATTGGCAACCTGTGCGAACCAGGAGGTTAAAGGTGCTGTCTCTGCATATTGGAAAATTGATAGTAAAGGAGTTGGAAAGTCAAACTGGTGCACAAGGAGAGGGACTATTCGTTGAGTTTTAGAAAACTTTCGTATTCACAGTGTGTCCATTCTCTAGGTTTCCCGTACATGTTATGGCTGTAGTAATATTCCCTTCAACCTGGAGACATGGGACCCATGGAATGGGTGCCATGCATTATTGCTTTAAAGGGTGTGCATTTGCTCACCCAAACTCACCAATCCTCTCAGTGCCATGTGTCCAGCCTTATGCCACATGCAGCTGTCATTTAGATAGGGTTATTCCACATTTCATCAGAGACCCTGAAGGAATTGTAAAGAATTTCCCTGTTTTTTTGTTTTGTTTTTGAAATTCCTTTTTATAGTGGGTTTGAGCTGATTCTCGCTGCCATGTTTTTGCCAGTATAGACGCAGTTGATTCTCTTATGGAGACATATCAATACAGATGTTAAAGATTCTTACTAGTCAGATATATTCTTCTGCGTGAAATATAGGGTTTTGCGTCCCTTTCACTGAGGAAGGTGTAGGTCTTGTCTATTCCATAGTTGGTTTTGGGAACGGTACCTGTGCTTATATCAAACTCTGGTTTTATG
This sequence comes from Mesoplodon mirus, assembly GCF_964341445.2. Classification (NCBI taxonomy): domain Eukaryota; kingdom Metazoa; phylum Chordata; class Mammalia; order Artiodactyla; family Ziphiidae; genus Mesoplodon; species Mesoplodon mirus. The sequence continues at coordinate 275,962 of NW_028295467.1, forward strand.
CATCTCCCCACCTCTCCTTCCCCCTTAAGCAGGCATAAGAGTGTTTTGTAAATGTGAGACTGTGTTCTCTTTCCTAACTCAGTTCATGTGTAGCCATGTTTACAGGATCTTCATAAGTGATATCTTATGATAAGTTTCTTTTTCTGTGTGACTTTTTTCACTCAGAATCATCGTACCTGAATCCACTCATTTTGCTGCTACTGGTCTTATGACATTGATTTAATGGCTGAATGATATTCCATCGTACGTAAGTACCACAATTTTTTGAACCATTTTTATATTTCCTGGGATATTGAAGGTGTACCCAAGTTGAAGTTCTTGTAAGCAGTGTAGCCCTAAATTTTGGGGTTGCTGTGTCTTATTGATTTTCAGTTTCCCCAAGGTATATTCCCTAGACTAGAAGTGCCCTTGGCTCTGTAGCTCTGTTGTTTACTTGTTTTAGGTAACACAATGCACTCCTCCAGAGAGGCAGTTGGCAATTTACATCCTGCCCATCAGCATAACAAGGCTCCCTGTTCTCCAGGGTCTGTCTTGCCTTTCTGGTTTTTACCCATTTTGTGGATGACACTTTTGACCGGTGGGAAGTGATACTTCTTTGTAGTGTAGACTTGCATTGCCCACTTGCTTTTTTGCCCAAAAAGGCGTATGTGTTTTATCCTGAATATATTCAGGAGAAAACGCAAACGCCCTTTTTGGCCAAGTGCACCATTGTCGATGTTGTGCCCCTCTTCCTGTACTTTAAAGGTGATTCCTATGTACCTCGTGAAATCTTTTTCCTGCTATTCTGCCTCGAATTCAAGTGTGCCACGTTTCCTTCCCTCAACAGATTTTTGGACGATAGTTGTCCTTTATTACTCTGCCAGTTTGTGAATTCCTGTGCCCCTGAGCTCCATTTTTAACTTGTTTTTGTGAGCTGAACGCAAGTCCAAAATTTTGGTTCAGGACCTAAACTGGTTTTCGGTGGGTGGCTGAGACTTTGGTTAATTCTTCTTCCTCCTGGGATATAAGACTGACATGTGCCCATCCAAATGCCTAACAGCTACTCTCTCATTGGTTCTCCCTCTTCCCTTTCCTCCTCTGTCAAATTGGCAAACTGTGTGAACCAGGAGGTTAAAGGTGCTCTCTCTCCAAGTTGGGAGATTGATAGTAAAGCAGTTGGAAAGTCAAACCAGAGTGCCAGGAGATGGACAATTCATTGAGTTTTAGAGACCTTTCGTATTCACAGAATGTAAATTCTCAAGGTATCCTGTACATGTTATAGCTGTAGTAATATTCCCTTCAACCTGGAGACATGGGACCCATGGAATGGGTGCCATGCATTATTGTTTTAAAGGGTGTGCATTTGCTCACCCAATCTCACCAGTCCTCTCAGTCCCATGTGTCCAGCCTTATGCCACATCCAGCTGTCATTGTAGATAGTGTCATTCCAGGTTTCATCAGAAATCCTGAAGGAATTGTAAAGAATTTCCCATTATTTTATTGTTTTTCAAATTTTTTTATAGTGGGTTTGAGCTGATTCTCACTGCCATGTTTATGCCAGTCTAGACACACTTGATTCCCTTACAGAGACATATCAATACATAGGTTTTAAGATTCTTACTAGTCAGATATATTCCTCTGCGGGAAATATGGTGTTTTGAGTCCCTTTCACTGAGGAAGGTGTAGTTCTTGTCTCTTCCATAGTTGGTTTTGGGAATGGTACCTGTGCTTATATCAAACTCTGGTTTTATGCATCACCCCACCTCTCCTTCCCCCTTAAGCAGGCATAAGAGTGTTTTCTAAATGTGAGACTCTGTTCTCTTTCCTAACTCAGTTCATGTGTTGCCATGTTTACAGGATCTTCATAAGTGATATCTTATGATACGTTTCTTTTTCTGTGTGACTTATTTCACTTAGAATCTTCGTACCTGAATCCACTCATTTTGCTGCTACTGCTCTTATGACATTGATTTCATGGCTGAGGGATATTCCATTGTACGGAAGTACCACAATTTTTTGAACCATTTTTATATTTCCTGGGATATTTAAGGTGTACCCAAGTTGAGGTTCTTGTAAGCAGTGTCGCCCTAAATTTTTGGGTGGCTGTGTCTTATTGATTTTCAGTTTTCCCAAGGTATATTCCCTAGACTGGAAGTGCCCTTGGCTCTGTAGCTCTGTTGTTTACTTGCTTTAGGGAAAACAATGCACTCCTCCAGAGAGGCAGTTGGCAATTTACATCCCAGCATTACCACAACAAGGCTCCCTGTTCTCCAGGGCCTGTCTTGCCTTTCTGGTTTTTACCCATTTTGTGGATGTCCCTTTTGACCGGTGGGAAGTGATACTTCTTTGTAATGCAGACTTGCATTGCCCACTTGCCTGCTTGGCCAAAAAGGGCGTGTGCGTTTTATCCTGAATATATTCAGGAGAAAACACATACGCCCTTTTTGGCGAAGTGCATCATTGTCGAAGTTGTGCCCCACTTTCTGTGCTTTAAAGGCGATTCCAACGTACCTCTTGAAATCTGTTTCCTGCTATTCTGCCTCGCTTTGTAGTCAGCCTCGTTGCCTCCCCTCAACAGATTGTTGGACGATAGTTGCCCTTTATTAATCTGCCATTTTGTGAATTGCTGTGCCCCTGAGCTACATTATTTAACTCGTTTTTTTGTGAGCTGAACGCAAGTCCAATATTTTGGTTCAGGACCTATACTGGTATTCGGTGGGTGGTTGAGACTTTGGTTAATTCTTCTTCATCCCGTGATATAAGTGTGACATGTGCCCGTCCAAATGCCTAACAGCTACTCTCTCATTGGTTTTCCCGCTTCCCTTTCATCCTCTGCCAAACTGGCAACCTGTGCGAACCAGGAGGTTAAAGGGGCTGTCATTCCAAGTTGGGAGATTGATACTATAGCAGTTGGAATGTCAAACCAGAGCACCAGGAGGGGGACTATTCGTTGTGTTTTAGAAACCTTTCTTATTCACAGTGTGTCCATTCTCTAGGATTCCCGTACATGTTATAGCTGTAGTAATATTCCCTTCAACATGGAGACATCAGACCCATGGAATGGGTGCCATTCATTATTGCTTTAAAGGGTGTGCATTTGCTCACCCCATCTCACCAATCCTCTCAGTCCCATGTGGCCAGCCTTATGCCACATCCAGCTGTCATTGTAGTTAGGGTCTTTCCAGGTTTCATCAGAAATCCTGAAGGAATGGTAAAGAATTTCCCATTATTTTTTTGTTTTTCAAATTCCGTTTTATAGTGGGTTTTAGCTGATTCTCACTGCCATGTTTTTGCCAGTCTAGACACACTCGATTCCCTTACGGAGACATATCAATACATAGGTTTTAAGATTCTTACTAGTCAGATATATTCCTCTGCGGGAAATATGGGATTTTGAGTCCCTTTCACTGAGGAAGGTGTAGGTCTTGTCTATTCCATAGTTGGTTTTGGGAACGGTACCTGTGCTTATATCAAACTCTGGTTTTATGCATCACCCCACGTCTCCTTCCCCCTTAAGCAGGCATAGGAGTGTTTTGTAAATGTGAGACTCTGTTCTCTTTCCTATCTCAGTTCATTTGTAGCCATATTTACAGGATCTTCATAAGTGATATCTTATGATAAGTTTCTTTTTCTGTGTGACTTATTTCACTTAGAATCATCGTACCTGAATCCACTCATTTTGCTGCTACTGGTCTTATGGCATTGATTTAATGGCTGAAGGATAATCCATTGTACGGAAGTACCACAATTTTTTGAACCATTTTTATATTTCCTGGGATATTTAAGGTGTACCCAAGTTGAGGTTCTTGTAAGCAGTGTCGCCCTAAATTTTGGGGTGGCTGTGTCTTATTGATTTTCAGTTTTCCCAAGGTATATTCCCTAGACTGGAAGTGCCCTTGGATCTGTAGCTCTGTTGTTTACTTGTTTTAGGGAAAACAATGCACTCCTCCAGAGAGGCAGTTGGCAATTTACATCCCAGCATTAGCACAACAAGGCTCCCTGTTCTCCAGGGCCTGTCTTGCCTTTCTGGATTTATCCATTTTGTGGATGTCCCTTTTGACCGGTGGGAAGTGATACTTCTTTGTAGTGCAGATTTGCATTGCCCGCTTGCTTGCTTGGCCAAAAGGGGCGTATGCGTTTTCTCCTGAATATATTCAGGAGAAAACGCATACGCCCATTTTTGGCCAAGTGCACCATTGTCGATGTTGTGCCCCTCTTCCTGTGCTTTAAAGGTGATTCCTATGTACCTCGTGAAATCTTCTTCGTGCTATTCTGCCTCGCTTTCAAGTCCGCCAAGTTTCCTTCCCTCAACAGATTTTTGGACGAGAGTTGTCCTTTATTACTCTGCCAGTTTGTGAATTCCTGTGCCCCTGAGCTGCACTTTTTAACTTGTTTTTTGTGAGCTGTACGCAAGTCCAATATTTTGGTTCAGGACCTATACTGGTTTTGGGTGGGTGGCTGAGACTTTGGTTAATTCTTTTTCCTCCCGGGATATAAGACTGACATATGCCCGTCCAAATGCCTAACAGCTACTCTCTCATTGGTTCTCCCTCTTCCCTTTCCTCCTCTGTCAAATTGGCAACCTGTGCGAACCAGGAGGTTAAAGGTGCTGTCTCTCCAAGTTGGGAGATTGATAGTAAAGCAGCTGGAAAGTCAAACCAGAGCACCAGGAGATGGACTATTCGTTGAGTTTTAGAGACCTTTCGTATTCACAGAATGTAAATTCTCAAGGTTTCCCGTACATGTTATAGCTGTAGTAATATTCCCTTCAACCTGGAGACATGGGACCCATGGATTGGGTGCCATGCATTATTGCTTTAAAGGGTGTGCATTTGCTCACCCAATCTCACCAATCCTCTCTGTCCCATGTGTCCAGCCTTATGCCACATCCAGCTGTCATTGTAGATAGGGTCATTCAAGGTTTCATCAGAAATCCTGAAGGAATTGTAAAGAATTTCCCATTATTTTTTGTTTTTCAAATTCCTTTTTATAGTGGGTTTGAGCTGATTCTCACTGCCAAGTTTATGCCAGTCTAGACACAATTGATTCCCTTACAGAGACATATCAATACATAGGTTTTAAGATTCTTACTAGTCAGATATATTCCTCTGCGGGAAATATGGTGTTTTGAGTCCCTTTCACTGAGGAAGGTATAGGTAGGTCTTGTCTATTCCATAGTTGGTTTTTGGAACGGTACCTGTGCTTCTATCAAACTCTGGTTTTATGCATCACCCCGCCACTCCTTCCCCCTTAAGCAGGAATAAGAGTGTTTTCTAAATGTGAGACTCTGTTCCCTTTCCTAACTCAGTTCATGTGTACCCATGTTTACAGGATCTTCATAAGTGATATCTTATGATAAATTTATTTTTCTCTGTGACTTATTTCACTTAGAATCACCGTACGTGAATCCACTCATTTTGCTGCTACTGGTCTTATGACATTGATTTCATGGCTGAGGGATATTCCATTGTACGGAAGTACCACAATGTTTTGAACCATTTTTATATTTCCTGGGATATTTAAGGTGTACCCAAGTTGAGGTTCTTGTAAGCAGTGTCGCCCTAAATTTTGGGGTGGCTGTGTCTTATAGATTTTCAATTTTCCCTAGGTATATTCCCTAGACTGGAAGTGCCCTTGGCTCTGTAGCTCTGTTGTTACTTGTTTTAGGGAAAACATTGCACTCCTCCAGAGAGGCAGTTGGCAATTTACATCCCGCCCATCAGGATAACAAGGCTCCCTGTTCTCCAGGGCCTGTCTTGCCTTTCTGGTTTTTACCTATTTTGTGGATATCCCTTTTGAGCGGTGGGAAGTGATACTTCTTTGTAGTGCAGACATGCATTGCCCACTTGCTTCCTTGGCCAAAATGGGCATATGCGTTGTATCCTGAATATATTCAGGAGAAAACGCATACGCCCTTTTTGGCCAAGTGCATCATTGTCGAAGTTGTGCCCCTCTTTCTGTGCTTTAAAGGCGATTCCAACGTAACTCTTGAAATCTGTTTCCTGCTATTCTGCCTCGCTTTCAAGTCCGCCTCGTTGCCTGCCCTCAACAGATTGTTGGACGATAGTTGCCCTTTATTACTCTGCCATTTTGTGAATTGCTGTGCCCCTGAGATACATTATTTAACTCGTTTTTTTGTGAGCTGAACTCAAGTCCAATATTTTGTTTCAGGACCTATACTGGTTTTTGGTGGGAGGCTGAGACTTTGGTTAATTCTTCTTCCTCCCGTTTTACAAGTGTGACATGTGCCCGTCCAATTGCCTAACAGCTACTCTCTCATTGGTTCTCCCTCTTCCCTTTCATCCTCTGCCAAATTGGCAACCTGTGCGAACCAGGAGGATAAAGGGTCTGTCTTCCCAAGTTGGGAGATTGATACTAAAGCAGGTGGAATGTCAAACCGGAGCACCAGGAGGGGGACAATTCGTGGAGTTTTAGAGAACTTTCTTATTCACAGTGTATCCATTCTCTAGGTTTCCAGTACATGTTATATCTGTAGTAATATTCCCTTAAACCTGGAGACATGGGACCCATGGAATGGGTGCCATGCATTATTGCTTTAAAGGGTGTGCATTTGCTCACCCCATCTCACCAATCCTCTCAGTCCCATGTGGCCAGCCTTATGCCACATCCAGCTGTCATTGTAGATATGGTCTTTCCAGGTTTCATCAGAAATCCTGAAGGAATTGTAAAGAATTTCCCATTATTTTTTTGTTTTTCAAATTCCTTTTTATAGTGGATTTGAGCTGATTCTCACTGCCATGTTTTTGCCAGTCTAGACACACTCGATTCCCTTAAGGAGACATATCAATACATAGGTTTTAAGCTTCTTACTTGTCAGATATATTCCTCTGCGGGAAATATGGTGTTTTGAGTCCCTTTCACTGAGGAAGGTGTAGGTCTTGTCTATTCCATACTTGGTTTTTGGAACGGTACCTGTGCTTATATCAAACTCCAGATTTATGCATCACCCCACCTCTCCTTTCCCCTTAAGCAGGCATAAGAGTGTTTTGTAAATGTGAGACTCTGTTCTCTTTCCTAACTCAGTTCATGTGTAGCCATGTTTACAGGATCTTCATAAGTTATATCTTATGATAAGTTTCTTTTTCTGTGTGACTTATTTCACTTAGAATCATCGTACCTGAATCCACTCATTTTGCTGCTACTGGTCTTATGACATTGATTTCATGGCTGAGGGATATTCCATCATACGTAAGTACCTCAATTTTTTGAACAATTTTTATCTTTCCTGGTATACTTAAGGTGTACCCAAGTTGAGGTTCTTGTAAGCAGTGCAGCCTTAAATTTTGGGGTGGCTCTGTCTTATTGATTTTCAGTTTTCCCAAGGTATATTCCCTAGACTGGAAGTGACCTTGGCTCTGTAGCTCTGTTGTTTACTTGTTTTAGGGAACACAATGCACTCCTCCAGAGAGGCAGTTGGCAATTTACATCCAGCCCATCAGCATAACAAGGCTCCCTGTTCTCCAGGGCCTGTCTTGCCTTTCTGGTTTTTATCCATTTTGTGGATGTCCCTTTTGACCGGTGGGAAGTGATACTTCTTTTTAGTGCAGATTTGCATTTCCCGCTTGCTTGCTTGGCCAAAAGGGGCATATGCGTTTTCTCCTGAATATATTCAGGAGCAAATTCATACGCCCTTTTTGGCCAAGTGCCTCATTGTCAAAGTTGTGCCCCTCTTCCTGTGCTTTAAAGGCGATTCCAACATATCTCTTGAAATCTGTTTCCTGCTCTTCTGCCTCGCTTTCAAGTCCGCCTCGTTGCCTCACCTCAACAGATTTTTGGACGATAGTTGCCCTGTATTACTCTGCCATTTTGTGAATTGCTGTGCCCCTGAGCTACATTATTTATCTCGTTTTTTTTTTTTTTTTTGGGTGTGGGGTGTGCTAATTGCTGCTCGGATGTCATTGCTTCTAGATCTTCTCAGCTGACAGAGCAAAGAGATAATATGTGTGTCCATTACCCATGTATACGCACATATCTATAAGTATCTCTCTACATAGCCATGTGTATTAAGGTAATATGAAGCAATATTAAGCTAAACATGAATGTATAGTGATGTTTCCAACTTTAATCTGTTACCACATATATCATGTTAGCCTCATCTCTTGCTTATCTTTAAATTTCAACTCCAGCAAAACACTTGGCTTTTAGAATTATGAAAATCAAATTGTAGCAACTTTGGGACGCCACATCATCTAGTAGAATAATTCTTAATGGGCAAGGTGTATATCATCAAATTTTAATTTACAGTCAGCAGTACTTTTTTTAATTTATTTATTTTGTTTTTATTTTTTTATTTTCCCCTTATAACAAATTTAATCAGTTATACATATACATATGTTTCCCTATCCCCTCCCTTTTGCGTCTCCCTCCCACCCTCCCTATCCCACCCCTCCAGGCGGTCACAAATCACCAAGCTGATCTCCCTGTGCTATGCGGCTGCTTCCCACTAGCTATCTACCTTACATTTGGTAGTGTATATATGTCCATGCCGCTCTTTCACTTTGTCACAGCTTACCCTTCCCCCTCCCCATATCCTCAAGTCCATTCTCTAGTAGGTCTGTGTCTTTATTCCTGTCTTACCCCTATGTTCTTCATGACATTTTTTTTCTTAAATTCCATATATATGTGTTAGCATACAGTATTTGTCTTTCTCTTTCTGACTTACTTCACTCTGTATGACAGACTCTAGGTCTATCCACCTCATTACAGATAGCTCAATTTCATTTCTTTTTATGGCTGAGTAATATTCCATTGTATATATGTGCCACATCTTCTTTATCCATTCTTCCGATGATGGACACTTAGGTTGTTTCCATCTCCGGGCTATTGTAAATAGGGCTGCTATGAACATTTTGGTACATGTCTCTTTTTGAATTATGGTTTTCTCAGGGTATATGCCTAGTAGTGGAATTGCTGGGTCATATGGTAGTTCTATTTGTAGTTTTTTAAGGAACCTCCATACCGTTCTCCATAGTGGCTGTACCAATTCACATTCCCACCAGCAGTGCAAGAGTGTTCCCTTTTCTCCGCACCCTCTCCAGCATTTATTGTTTCTAGATTTTTTGATGATGGCCATTCTGACTGGTGTGAGATGATATCTCATTGTAGTTTTGATTTGCATTTCTCTAATGAGTAAAGATGTTGAGCATCCTTTCATGTGTTTGTTGGCAGTCTGTATATCTTCTGTGGAGAAATGTCTATTTAGGTCTTCTGCCCATTTTTGGATTGGGTTGTTTCTTTTTTTGCTATTGAGCTGCATGAGCTGCTTATAAATTTTGGAGATTAATCCTTTGTCAGTTGCTTCATTTGCAAATATTTTCTCCCATTCTGAGGGTTGTCTTTTGGTCTTGTTTATGGTTTCCTTTGCTGTGCAAAAGCTTTGAAGTTTCATTAGGTCCCATGTGTTTATTTTTGTCTTTATTTCCATTTCTCTAGGAGGTGGGTCAAAAAGGATCTTGCTGTGATTTATGTCATAGAGTGTTCTGCCTATGTTTTCCTCTAAGAGTTTGATAGTGTCTGGCCTTACATTTAGGTCTTTAATCCATTTTGAGATTATTTTTGTGTATGGTGTTAGGGAGTGATCTAATCTCATACTTTTACATGTCCCTATCCAGTTTTCCCAGCACCACTTATGGAAGAGACTGTCCTTTCTCCACTGTACATTCCTGCCTCCTTTATCAAAGATAAGGTGACCATATGTCCGTGGGTTTATCTCTGGGCTTTCTATCCTGTTCCACTGATCTATATTTCTGTTTTTGTGCCAGTACCATACTGTCTTGATTACTGTAGCTTTGTAGTACAGTCTGAAGTCAGGGAGCCTGATTCCTCCAGCTCCATTTTTCGTTCTCAAGATTGCTTTGGCTATTCGGGGTCTTTTGTGTTTCCATACAAATTGTGAAATTTTTTGTTCTAGTTCTGTGAAAAATGCCAGTGGTAGTTTGATAGGGATTGCATTGAATCTGTAGATTGCTTTGGGTAGTAGAGTCATTTTCACAATGTTGATTCTTCCAATCCAAGAACACGGTACATCTCTCCATCTATTTGTATCATCTTTAATTTCTTTCATCAGTGTCTTATAATTTTCTGCATACAGGTCTTTTGTCTCCTTAGGTAGGTTTATTCCTAGATATTTTATTCTTTTTGTTGCAATGGTAAATGGGAGTGTTTCCTTGATTTCACTTTCAGATTTTTCATCATTAGTATATAGGAATGCCAGAGATTTCTGTGCATTAATTTTGTATCCTGCTACTTTACCAAATTCATTGATTTGCTCTAGTAGTTTTCTGGTAGCATCTTTAGGATTCTCTATGTATAGTATCATGTCATCTGCAAACAGTGACAGCTTTACTTCTTCTTTTCCGATTTGGATTCCTTTTATTTCCTTTTCTTCTCTGATTGCTGTGGCTAAAACTTCCAAAACTAGGTTGAATAAGAGTGGTGAGAGTGGGCAACCTTGTCTTGTTCCTGATCTTAGTGGAAATGGTTTCAGTTTTTCACCATTGAGGACGATGCTGGCTGTGGGTTTGTCATATATGGCCTTTATTATGTTGAGGAAAGTTCCCTCTATGCCTACATTCTGCAGGGTTTTTATCATAAATGGGTGTTGAATTTTGTCGAAAGCTTTCTCTGCATCTATTGAGATGATCATATGGTTTTTCTCCTTCAATTTGTTAATATGGTGTATCACGTTGATTGATTTGCGTATATTGAAGAATCCTTGCATTCCTGGAATAAACCCCACTTGATCATGGTGTATGATCCTTTTAATGTGCTGTTGGATTCTGTTTGCTAGTATTTTGTTGAGGATTTTTGCATCTATGTTCATCAGTGATATTGGCCTGTAGTTTTCTTTCTTTGTGACATCCTTGTCTGGTTTTGGTATCAAGGTGATGGTGGCCTCGTAGAATGAGTTTGGGAGTGTTCCTCCCTCTGCTATATTTTGGAAGAGTTTCAGAAGGATAGGTGTTAGCTCTTCTCTAAATGTTTGATAGAATTCGCCTGTGAAGCTATCTGGTCCTGGGCTTTTGTTTGTTGGAAGATTTTTTATCACAGTTTCAATTTCAGTGCTTGTGATTGGTCTGTTCATATTTTCTATTTCTTCCTGGTTCAGTCTTGGCAGGTTGTGCATTTCTAAGAATTTGTCCATTTCTTCCAGGTTGTCCATTTTATTGGCATAGAGTTGCTTATAGTAATCTCTCATGATCTTTTGTATTTCTGCAGTGTCACTTGTTACTTCTCCTTTTTCATTTCTAATTCTATTGATTTGAGTCTTCTCCCTTTTTTTCTTGATGAGTCTGGCTAATGGTTTATCAATTTTGTTTATCTTCTCAAAGAACCAGCTTTTAGTTTTATTGATCTTTGCTATCGTTTCCTTCATTTCTTTTTCATTTATTTCTGATCTGATTTTTATGATTTCTTTCCTTTTGCTAACTTTGGGATGTTTTTGTTCTTCTTTCTCTAATTGCTTTAGGTGCAAGGTTAGGTTGTTTATTCCAGATGTTTCCTGTTTCTTAAGGTGGGATTGTATTGCTATAAACTTCCCTCTTAGAACCGCTTTTGCTGTATCCCATAGGTTTTGGTTCGTCGTGTCTCCATTGTCATTTGTTTCTAGGTATTTTTTAATTTCCTCTTTGATTTCTTCTGTGATCACTTTGTTATTAAGTAGTGTATTGTTTAGCCTCCATGTGTTTGTATTTTTTACAGCTCTTTTCCTATAATTGATATCTAGTCTCATAGCATTGTGGTCGGAAAAGATACTTGATACAATTTCAATTTTCTTAAATTTACCAAGGCTTGATTTGTGACCCAAGATATGATCTATCCTGGAGAATGTTCCATGAGCACTTGAGAAAAATGTGTATTCTGTTGTTTTTGGATGGAATGTCCTATAAATATCAATTAAGTCCATCTTGTTTAATGTATCATTTAAAGCTTGTGTTTCCTTATTTATTTTCATTTTGGATGATCTGTCCATGGGTGAAAGTGGGGTGTTATAGTCCCCTACTATGATTGTGTTACTGTCGATTTCTCCTTTTATGGCTGTTAGTATTTGCCTTATGTATTGAGGTGCTCCTATGTTGGGTGCATAAATATTTACAATTGTTATATCTTCTTCTTGGATCGATCCCTTGATCATTATGTAGTGTCCTTCTTTGTCTCTTCTAGTAGTCTTTATTTTAAAGTCTATTTTGTCTGATATGAGAATTGCTACTCCAGCTTTCTTTTGGTTTCCATTTGCATGGAATATCTTTTTCCATCCCCTTACTTTCAGTCTGTATGTGGCTCTAGGTCTGAAGTGGGTCTCTTGTAGACAGCATATATATGGGTCTTGTTTTTGTATCCATTCAGTCAATCTGTGTCTTTTGGTGGGAGCATTTAGCCCATTTACATTTAAGGTAATTATCGATATGTATGTTCCTATTCCCATTTTCTTAATTGTTTTGGGTTCGTTATTGTAGGTCTTTTCCTTCTGTTGTGTTTCTTGCCTAGAGAAGTTCCTTTAGCATTTGTTGTAAAGCTGGTTTGGTGGTGCTGAACTCTCTCAGCTTTTCCTTGTCTGTAAACGTTTTGATTTCTCCATCAAATCTGAATGAGATCCTTGATGGGTAGAGTAATCTTGGTTGCAGGGTTTTCTCCTTCATCACTTTAATTATGTCCTGCCACTCCCTTCTGGCTTGTAGAGTTTCTGCTGAGAGATCAGCTGTTATCCTGATGGGGATTCCCTTGTGTGTTATTTGTTGTTTTTGCCTTGCTGCTTTTAATATGATTTCTTTGTGTTTAATTTTTGACAGTTTGATTAATATGTGTCTTGGCGTATTTCTCCTTGGATTTATTCTGTATGGGACTCTCTGTGCCTCTTGGACTTGATTAACTATTTCCTTTCCCATATTAGGGAAGTTTTCAACTATAATCTCTTCAAATATTTTCTCAGTCCCTTTCTTTTTCTCTTCTTCTTCTGGAACCCCTATAATTCGAATGTTGGTGTGTTTAATGTTGTCCCAGAGGTCTCTGAGACTGTCCTCTGTTCTTTTCATTCTTTTTTTCTTTATTTTGCTGTGCAGCAGTTATTTCCACTATTTTATCTTCCACCTCACTTATCCGTTCTTCTGCCTCAGTTATTCTGCTATTGATCCCATCTAGAGTATTTTTTATTTCATGTATTGTGTTTTTAATCGATGCTTGATTCATCTTTAGTTCTTCTAGGTCCTTGTTAACTGTTTCTTGCATTTTGTCTATTCTATTTCCAAGATTTTGGATCTGGGAAATAGAATCTTGGATCATGTTTACCATCATTATTCTGAATTCTTTTTCAGGTAGACTGCCTATTACCTCTTCATTTGTTAGGTCTGGTGGGTTTTTATCTTGCTCCTTCTCCTGCTGTGTGTTTTTCTGCCTTCTCATTTTGCTTATGTTACTGTGTTTGGGTTCTCCTTTTTGCAGGCTGCAGGTTCGTAGTTCCCGTTGATTTTGGTGTCTGTCCCCAGTGGCTAAGGTTGGTTTAGTGGGTTGTGTAGGCTTCCTGGTGGAGGGGACTAGTGCCTGTGTTCTGGTGGGTGAGGCTGGATCTTGTCTTTCTGGTGGGCAGGTCCAGGTCTGGTGGTGTGTTTTGGGGTGTCTGCGGACTTTTTATGATTTTAGGCCACCTCTTTCCTAATGGGTGGCGTTGTGTTCCTGTCTTGCTAGTTGTTTGGCATAGGGTGTCCAGCACTGTAGCTTGCTGGTCGTTGAGTGAAGCTGGGTGCTGGTGTTGAGATGGAGATCTCTGGAAGATTTTTGCCGTTTGATATTATGTGGAGCTGGGAGGTCTCTTTTGGACCAGTGTCCTGAAGTTGGCTCTCCCACCTCAGAGGCACAGCTCTGACTCTGGGCTCCTCAATTTGGGATGATGTGTTGTCTATTCATGTATTCCACACATGCAGGGTACATCAAGTTGATTGTGGAGCTTTAATCCGCTGCTTCTGAGGCTGCTGGGAGAGGTTTCCCTTTCTCTTCTTTTTTCTCACAGCTCCTGGGTCTCAGCTTTGGATTTGGCCCCGCCTCTGCGTGTAGGTCGCCGGAGGGCGTCTGTTCTTTGCTCAGACAGGACAGGGTTAAAGGAGCAGCCGCTTCGGGGACTCTTGCTCACTCAGGCCGGGCAGGAGGAAGGGGCACGGAGTGCGGGTCGAGCCTGCAGCGGCCGAGGTCGGCGTGACGTTGCACCAGCCCGAGGCGCGCCGTGCGTTCTCCCAGGGAAGCCACCCCTGGATCCCGGGACCCTGGCAGTGGCGGGCTGCACAGGCTCCCGGAAGGGCGGTGTGGGCAGTGACCTGCGCTTGCACACAGGCTTATTGGCGGCAGCAGCCACAGCCCCAGCATCCCACGCCCGTCACTGGGCTCCGCCCTTTCATTTGTGACTCGGGCCCGTCTGTGGAGCCCCTTTAAGCAGCGCTCTTAATCCCCTCTCCTCGCGCACCAGGAAACCAAGAGGGAAGAAAAAGTCTCTTGCCTGTTCGGCAGCTCTAGAGTTTTCCCGGACTCCCTCCCAGCTAGCTGTGGCACATTAGCCCCCTTCACGCTGAGTTCTCGCCACCAGCCCCAGTCCTCTCTCTGCACTCTGACCAAAGCCCGAGCCTCAGCTTCAAGCGCTGCGTGCCCTGGCAAGGGAGCAGACAAGCCTCTCGGGCTGGTGAGTGCCGCTCCGCACCGATCCTCTGTGCGGGAATCTCTCCGCTTTGCCCTACCCAGTTATGTGGGGAGTTTCTTGTCTTTTGGGAGGTCTGGGGTCTTCTGCCAGCGATCAGTGGGTATTCTGTAGGAGTTGTTCCACGTGTAGCTGTATTTCTGGTGTATCCATGGGGAGGAAGGTCAAATTCCTTTTTATAGTGGTTTTGAGCTGATTCTCGCTGCCATGTTTATGCCAGTCTAGACACACTTGATTCCCTTACAGAGACATATCAATACATAGGTTTTAAGATTCTTACTAGTCAGATATATTCCTCTGTGGGAAATATGGGGTTTTGAGTCCCTTTCACTGAGGAATGTGTAGGTCTTGTCTATACCATAGTTGGTTTTTCGAACGGTACCTGTGCATATATCAAACTCTGGTATTATGCATCACCTCACCTCTCCTTCCACCTTAAGCAGGCATAAGAGTGTTTTCTAAATGTGATACTCTGTTCTCTTTCCTAACTCAGTTCATGTGTAGCCATGTTTACAGGATCTTCATAAGTGATATCTTATGATAAGCTTCTTTTTCTTTGTGACTTATTTCACTTAGAATCATCGTACCAGAATCCACTCATTTTGCTGCTACTGGTCTTTTGACATTGAATTCATGGCTGAGGGATATTCCATCGTACGTAAGTACCACAATTTCTTGAACCATTTTTATCTTTCCTGGGATATTTAAGGTGTACGCAAGTTGAGGTTCTTGTAAGCAGTGCAGCCCTAAATATTGGGGTGGCTCTCTCTTATTGATTTTCAGTTTTCCCAAGGTATATTCCCCAGACTGGTAGTGCCCTTGTCTCTGTAGCTCTGTTGTTTACTTGTTTTAGGGAACACAATGCACTCCTCCAGAGATGCAGTTGGCAATTTACATCCCGCCCATCAGCATAACAAGGCTCCCGGTTCTCCAGGTCCTGTGTTGCCTTTCTGAATTATACCCATTTTGTGGATGTCCCTTTTGACCGGTGGGAAGTGATACTTCTTTGTAGTGCAGATTTGCATTGCCCGCTTGCTTGCTTGGCCAAAAGGGGCGTATGCGTTTTCTCCTGAATATATTCAGGAGAAAACGCATAGGCCCATTTTCGGCCAAGTGCATCATGGTCGAAGTTGTGCCCCTCTTCCTGTGCTTTAAAGGCAATTCCAACGTACCTCTTGAAATCTGTTTCCTGATATTCTGCCTCGCTTTCAAGTCCGCCTCGTTACCTTCCCTCAACTGATTTCTGGACGATAGTGGTCCTTTATTACTCTGGTATTTGTGAATTGCTGTGCCCCCGAGAACCATTATTTAACTCGTTTTTTGTAAGCTGTACGCAAGTCCAATATTTTGGTTCAGGACTATACTGGTTCCCGGAGGGTGGCTGAGACTTTGGTTAATTCTTCTTCCTCCCGGGAAATAAGAGTGACATGTGCCCTTCCAAATGCCTATCAAATACTCTTTCATTGGTTCTCCCTCTTCCCTTTCATCCACTGCCAAATTGGCCACCTGTGCGATCCAGGAGGTTAAAGGTGCTGGCTCTCCAAGCTTGGAGATTGAGAGTAAAGCAGTTGGAAAGTCAAACCGGAGCACCAGGAGAGGGACTATTCGTTGAGTTTTAGAGACCTTTCGTATTCACAGGGTGTCCATTCTCTAGGTTTCCCGTACATGTTATAGGTGTAGTAATATTCCCTTCAACCTGGAGACATGGGACCCATGGAATGGGCGTCAAGCATTATTGCTTTAAAGGGTCTGCATTTGCTCACCCAATCTCACCAATCCTCTCAGTCCCATGTGTCCAGCCTTATGCCACAACCAGCTGTCATTGTAGATAGGGTCATTCCAGGTTTCATCATAGACCCTGAAGGAATTGTAAAGAATTTCCCTGTTTTTTTGTTTTGTTTTTGAAATTCCTTTTTATAGTGGGTTTGAGCTGATTCTCGCTGCCATGTTTATGCCAGTCTAGACACTCTTGATTCAGTTATGGAGACATATCAATACATATGTTTTAAGATTCTTACTAGTCAGATATATTCCTCTGCGGGAAATATGGGGTTGTGAGCCCCTTTCACTGAGGAAGGTGTAGGTCTTGTCTATTCCATAGTTGGTTTTTCAAACGGTACCTGTGCTTATATCAAACTCTGGTTTTATGCATCACCCCACGTCTCCTTCCCCCTTAAGCAGGCATAAGAGTGTTTTGTAAATGTGAGACTCTGTTCTCTTTCCTATCTCAGTTCATGTGTAGCCATGTTTACAGGATCTTCATAAGTGATATCTTATGATAAGCTTCTTTTTCTGTGTGACTTATTTCACTTAGAATCATCATACCTGAATCCACTCATTTTGCTGCTACTGTTCTTATGACATTGATTTGAAGGCTGAGGGATATTCCATCGTACGTAAGTACCACTATTTTTTGAATCATTTTTATCTTTCCTGGGATATTGAAGGTGTACCCAAGTTGAGGTTCTTGTAAGCAGTGCAGCCCTAAATTTTGGGGTGGCTCTGTCTTATTGACTTTCAGTTTCCCCAAGGTATATTCCCTAGACTGGAAGTGCCCTTGGCTCTGTAGCACTGTTGTTTACTTGTTTTAGGGAACACAATGCACTCCTCCAGAGAGGCAGTTGGCAATTTACATCCCGCCCATCAACATAACAAGGCTCCCTGTTCTCCAGGGCCTGTCTTGCCTTTCTGGTTTTTACCCATTTTGTGGATGTCCCTTTTGACCGGTGGGAAGTGATACTTCTTTGTACTACAGACTTGCTTTGCCCACTTGCTTGCTTGGCTGAAAAGGGCATATGCGTTTTCTCCTAAATACATTCACGTGAAAACCCATATGCCCTTTATGGCCATTTCCATTATTTTCGAAGTTGTGATGCCTTTCCTGTGTTTAAAGGCGATTCCAATGTACCTCTTGAAATCTGTTTCATGCCATTCTGCCTCATTTTCACTTCCGCCTCGTGGCTTTCCCTCAACAGATTTTTGGAAGAGAGTAGTCCTTTATAACTCTGCAGGTTAGTGAATTGCTGTGGCCCTGAGCTCCATTTTTCAACTCGCGTTTTTGTGTGCTGACCGCAAATACACAATTTTGCTTCTGGACCTATACTGGTTCTGGGGGGTGCAGGCTGAGTCTTTGGTTAATTCCTCTTCGTGACGGGAAATTAGAGTGAAATGTGGCCGTCCAAATGCCTACAGCTACTCTCTCTTGGTTCTCTCTCTTCCCTTATATCCTCTGCACAATTTGCCAACTGTGCGAACCAGGAGGTTATAGGGGCTGACTCGCCAAGTTGGCAGGCATAATTGCTTCAAAGGGTCTGCATTTTTTCACCCAATCTCACCAATTCTCTCAGTCCCAAGTGACCAGCGTTATGCCACATCCAGCTGTCATTGTAGATAGGGTCATTCCAGGTTTCATCAGAACCCCTGAAGGTATTGTGTAAGAATTTTACTGTTTTTATGTTTTGTTTTGAAATTCATTTTTATATTGGGTTTGAGCTGATTCTCACTGCCATGTTTATGTCGTTCTAGACACACTTAGTTCCCTTACGGAGACATATCAATACATACGTTTTAAAATTCTTACTAGTCAGATATATTTCTCTGCGGGGAATAAGGATGTTGAGTTCCGTTCACTGAGGAAGGAGTAGGGCTTGTCTCTTCTGTTTTTGGGTTATGGAACGGTACCTGTGCTAATATCAAACTTTTGTTTTGTGCATCTCCCCACCTGTCTTTCCCCTTAAGCAAGCATTAGAATGTTTTCTAAATCTGAGACTCTGTTCTCTTCCCTAAATCAGTTCATATGTAGCCATGTTTACATTCCCTTCATAAGTGATATCTTATGTCAGAATGCACCATTGCCTTGTCATAATAATGCTCCATGATCCCTGTCATCACAATGCTCCATGCCCTGGTTATCACAATGATCCATGTCTCTTGTCATCACAATTCTCCACGTCCTTGTCATCACAATGCTACATGACACTTCTCATCAAAATATTACATGCTCTTGTCATCACAATTCTCCATGCACTTGAAATTGCAATGCTCCATGCACTTGTCATCACAATGCTCCATGCACTTGTCATCACAATGCTCCATGCCCTTGTCATCACATTGCTCCATGACACCTGTCATCACAATGCTCCCTGACACCTGTCATCACAATGCTTCATGCCCCTTGTCATTACAGTGCTCCATGATGCTCAACACCACAATTACCCAAGGCCTTCTCATCACAATGCTCCACGGTTTTGCCATCACCATGCTCCATGCCTTGTCATCTCAAAGCTCAATGTCCCTTGTCCTCACAATTTTCCACGTCCTTGTCATTACAATGCTCCATGGCACTTCACATCAAAATGTTATATGCTCTTGTGATCACAATACTCCATGCACTTGTCATCGCAATGCTCCATGACCACTGTCATAGGAAGCTCCATGAGGTTTTCATCACAATGTTTCACGACCTGGACATTAAAATTATCAATGGCCCTTGATATCACAATGCTCCATGCTAATGTCGTCACAATGCTCCTTTACTTTGTCAGAGCAATCCTCCATGACACTTGGCATCACAGTGCTCCATGATATTGTCATCAAAGTGGAACATGACATATTTCATCACAATGCTCCCTGACACCTTTCTTCACAATAATCCATGACCTTGTCATCACAGTGCTCCATGCCCTTGTCATCACAATGTGCCATGCCCAATCTTATCACAATAATCAATGAAACTTGTCAGGCCAATTCTCCATGCCACTTTTCATCACAATGCTCCATGTCCTTGTCATCACAAAGCTCCATGACGCATGTCATCAGAATGTTCCATGGCATTCTCATCAAAATGCTCCATGCCCTTGTCATCACAATGCTCCAAAACCCCTGTAATCACAGTGCTCCATGACCCTTTTCATCTCAATGATCCGTGAACCCTGTCATCACAATGCACCATGACCATCATCATAATGCTTCAGGCTATTGTCATCACAATGAAATCAAAATTCTCCATGACCTCTGTTATCATAATGCTCCAAACACTTGTGATCACAATGTTCCATAACACTTATCATCACAACACACAAGGACGCTCATCATCACAATTATCCATGGTCTTCTCATCACAATGCTCCATGACCTTTGTCATCACAATGCTAAATACACTGGTCATCACAATGCTCCCTGTCACTTGTCTTCAGTATGCTCCTTGAACCCTGTGATGACAAGGCTCCATGCCTTTTTCATCACAGTGATCCATGCCCTTTTCATCACAGTGCTCCAATACCTCTGTAATCACAATACTCCATGCCCTTGTCATCACAAAGCTCCATGACGCATGTCATCAGAATGCTGCATGGCCGTCTCATGACAATGTTCCATGCCCTTGTCATCACAATGCTCCAAGACCACTGTAATCACAGTGATCCATGCCCCTTTTCATCAAAATGCTCCATGAAACTTGTCATCACAAGCCTCCATGGTCTTCTCATCACAATGCTACAGGACCTTGTCATCACCATGATCCATGACACTTGTCATCACAATACTCCAAGAATATTATCAGCACAATGCTCCATGACCTTCTCATCACAATGCTCCATGACCAATATCATCACAATGCACCATGACAACTGTCATCAAAACACTCCATGATACCTGAAAACACAATGATCCGGGACTATTGTCATCACTATGCTCCATTCCCTAGTCATCACAATGCTCCATGACCCCTGTCATCACAATGCTTCGTGACACCTGTCATCAAAATGCTTCATAACGTTTGTCATCACAATGGTCCATGCCCACGTCATCACAAGTCTCTGTGACATTAATAACCACAATTCTCAATGAATTTTCATCACAATGCTCCGTGACACTTGTCATCACTATGCTCCATGACACATGTCATCAGAAAGCTCCATGGCTTTCTCATCACAATGCTCCTTGCCTTTGCCATCACAATGCTACATTACCCCTGTCATAACAATGCTCCATGATCCCTGCCATCACGATGTTCCATGGCAATGTCCTCACAAGGCTCCATGACCCTTCTCATCACAATGCTCCAAGACCCCTGTAATCACAATGCTCCATGACCCTTTTCATCTCAATGATCCATGAACCCTGTCATCACAATGCACCATGTCCATCATCCTAATGCTTCTTGCTATTGTCATCACAATGAAATCAAAATGCTCCATGACCTCTGTCATAACAATGCTCCAAACCCTTGTGATCACAATATTCCATAGCACTTGTCATCACAATGCCCCATGATGATCATCATCACAATTATCCATGGTCTTCTCATCACAATGCTCCATGACCTTTGTCATCACAATGCTCAATACATTTGTCATCAAAATGTTCCCTGACACTTGTTGTCTGTATACTCCTTGAACCCTGTCATGACAAGGCTCCATGCCTTTTTCATCACAATGATCCATGCCCTTTTCATCACAATGCTCCAAGACCCATGTAATCACAATGAGCCATGCCCTTGTCATCACAAAGCTCAATGGCACATGCGATCAGAATGCTCCTTGGTCTTCTCCTCACAATGTTCCATGCCCTTGTCATCACAATGTTCCAAGACCCCTGTAATCACAATGTTCCATGGCCCTTTACATCAGTATGCTCCATGAGACTTGTCATCTCAAGGCTCCATAGATTTGTCTTCACAATGCTCCAGGATCTTGTCATCACAATGCTTCACGACCTTGTCATGAAAATTCTCAATGGCCCTTGTCATCATAATGCTCCAAGCGCTAATCATCACAATGCTCCATTATATTTGTCATCACAATCCTCCATTACATTCGGCATCACAATGCTCCATGCCATTGTCATCGCAATGGACAATGACATATGTCATCACAATGCTCCCTGACACCTGTCTTCACAATACGCCATGACCTTCTCATCACAATGCTCCATGCCCTTGTCATCACAATGCACCATGTCCACTATCATCACACTAATCTATGAAATTTGTTAGACGAATGCTCCATTCTCTTGTCAAAACAATGCTCCATGCACTTGTCATTACAATGCTCCATGACCCCTGTTATCACAATGCTCCTTGACTCCAGTCATCACAATGCTTCATAACGTTTGTCATCACAATGATCCATGCCAGCGTCATCACAAGGATCTGTGACCTTTGTAACCACAATGCTACATGAACATTTCATCACAATTCTCTGTGACACTTGTCATCACAACGTTCCATGTCTTTGTCAGAACAATGCTCCATGACCATTGTCATCACAATGTGCCACACGCATTTCATCACAACGGTCCACAAAATTATCTTTGCAATGCTCCATAAACTTTGTAATCACAATGGTCCATGAACTTCTCATCAAAATGCTCTCTCACCAGGGATATCACAATGTTCCATCACTAGTCATCACAATACTCCCACATCCCTGTAATCACAATATTCCATGACAGTGTCATCACAATGCTACATCCCCTTATCATCACAATGTTCCATGACCGCTGACATAACCATGTTCCATAACCCCTGTCATCAAAATGCTCCATGACCCTTGTCATCACAATTCTCCATGCACTTGCCAGCACAATGCTCCCTGTCACTTGTAATCACAAAGCTCCATAACCTTTGTCATCAGAATTCTCCATGACACTTGGCATCACAATGCTCCATGCCACCTGTCATCACAATGCTCCATGCCTCTGTCAGCAAAATACTACATGACCTTGTCATTACAATGTTCTATGTGCTTGTCATCACAATACTCCATTACCATTGTCATCACAACCCTCCATGAACCTTGGGATCACATTGCTTCATGCCCTTGTCATCACAATGCTCCATGCTCCTTGAAATCAAAATGATCCATGACCTCTGTCATCACAATGCTCCAAGACCTTGTGATCACAATGTTCCATAACACTTGTCATCACAACGCTCCATGATGCCTGTCATCACAATACTCCATGCACGTTTCATCACAATGCTCCATGACATTTGTCATCACAATTCTCAATACACTTGTCATCACAATGCTCCCTGACACTTGTCGACAGAATGCTCCTTGAACCCAGTCACGAAAAGGCTCCATGCATTCTTCATCACAATGTCCCATGCCGTTTACATCACAATGCTCCATGCCATTGCCATCAAAATACTCCACAAGCTTATCATCAGAATGTTCCATGACCCTTGTCATCACAAATCTCAATGCACGTGTCAGCACAATGCTCCCTGACACTTGTCATCACAATGCTCCAAGCCATTGTCATCACAATGTCCATTACATTTGTCATCAGAATCCTCCATGACACTTGGCATCACAATGCTCCATGCCATTTTCATCACAATGGGCCATGACATATGTCATCACAATGCTCCCTGACACCCGTCTTCACAATATTGCATGACCTTCTCATCACAATGCTCCATTCCCTTGTCATCAAAAAGCTCCATGACACATGTCATCAGAATGCTTTATGGCCTTCTCATCACAATGCTCCATGTCATTGTCATCACAGTGCTCCATGAACCCTCTCATCACATTGCTCCATGCACTTATCTTCACAAAGCTCCATGACAAATGTCATCAGAATGCTCCATGGCCTTCTCATCACAATGCTCCATGCCCTTGCCATCACAATGCTCCATTACCACTGTCATAAAAATGCTCCATGATCCCTGCCATCACGATATCCCATGGCCTTGTCATCACAAGGCTCATCACCCTTCTCATCACAATGCTCCAAGAACCTTGTAATCACAATGCTCTATGCCACTTTTCATTACAATGATCCATGAAACCTGTCATCACAATTCCCCATGCCCATCATCATAATGCTTCATGCTATTGTGATCACAATGAAATCAAAATGCTCCATGACGTCTGTCATTACATTGCTCCAAACCCTTGTGATCACAATATTCCATAACACTTGTCATCACAATGACCCATGACGCTCGTCATCACAATTATCCATGGTCTTCTCATCACAATGTTCCATGACCTTTGTTATCACAATGCTCAATACACTTGTCATCAAAATTCTCCCTGACACTTGTTTTCTGTATGCTCCTTTAAACATGTCATGACAAGGCTCCATGCCTTTTTCATCACAATGATCCATGCCCTTTTCATCACAATGCTTCAAGACCCCTATAATCACAATGCTCCATGCCCTTGTCATCACAAAGCTCAATGACACATGTCATCAGAATGCTCCTTGGCCTTCTGCTCACAATGCTCCATGCCCTTGTCATCACAATGTGGCAAGACCCCTGTAATCACAATGCTCCTTGCCCCTTTTCATCAGTATGCTCCATGAGACTTGTCATCACAAAGCTCCATGGTTTTCTCATCATAATGCTCCAGGATCTTGTCATCACAATGCTTCACGACCTTGTCATGAAAATTCTCAATGGCCCATGTCATCATAATGCTCCAAGCCCTAGTCATCAAAATGCTCCATTATATTTGTCATCACAATGCTCCATTACATTTGGCATCACAATACTCCCTGCCATTGTCATCGCAATGGACCATGGCATATGTCATCACAATGCTCCCTGATACCTGTCTTCACAATATTCCATGACATTCTCTTCACAATGATCAATGCCCTTGTCATCACAATGGACCATGTCCAATATCATCACAATAATCAATGAAACTTGTCACACCAATGTTCCATGCCCCTATCATCACAATGCTCCATGCCCTTGTCATCACAGTGCTCCATGAATTTTCATCACAAAGCTGCATGACCATTGACCCATGTATCACAGTGTTCCGTGCCCTTGTCATCACAATGCTCCATGCCCACTCTCATCAAAATCATCCATGAAATATTTCAGGCCAATGTTCCACGCCCTTCTCATCACAATGCTCCATGCCATTGTCATCAAAATAATCTACAAGCTTGTCATCAGAATGTTCCATGACCCTTGTAATCACAAATCCCCATGCACTTGTCGGCACAATGCTCCCTGACCCTTGTAATCACAATGCTACAAACCATTGTCATCACAATGCTCCATTATATTTGTCATCAGAATCCTCCATGACATTTGGCATCACAGTGCTCCATGCCATTGTCATCACAATGGGCCATTACATATGTCATCACAATGCTCCCTGACACCTGTCTCCACAATACTACATGAAATGGTCATCACAATACTCCATGCCCTTGTCATCACAATGCGCCATTCCAACTGTCATCACAATAATTCATGTAACTTATTAGAGCAATGTCCCATGCCCTTGTCATCTCAATGCTGCATGCCCTTGTTATCACAATGCTCCATGACCCCTGTCATCACAATGCTCCGTGACTCCAGTCATAACAATGCTTCATGACTTTTGTCATCACAATGGTCCATGTCCTCATCATCAACTGTCTCTGTGACCTTTTTAACGACAATGCTACATGAATTTTCATTACAATGCTCTTTGACCTTTGTCATCAAAATGCTCTATGCCTTTCTCAGCACAAGGCTCCATGACCCTTGTCATCACAATGCTCCATGCGCTTTTCAGCACAATGCTCCATGACACAGGTCATCTCAATGGACCATGCGCTTGTCATCACAATGCTCCACAATCTTGTCATCACAATGCTCCATGCACTTCTCATCTAAATGCTCTCTCACCACTGATATCACAATGCTACATCACTATTTGTCACTGTACTCCCTCATCCCTGTCATCACAATATTCCATGACTCCTGTCATTACAATGCTACATGCACTTATCATCACAATGTTCGATGACCCCTGACATCACAATGTTCCATAACACCTGTCATCAAAATGATCCATGACCCTTTTCATCAAAATGCTCCAAGACCCATGACATCACAATATTCCATAACACCTGTCATCAAAATATTCCATGACACATTTCATCACATTGCTCCATGACCCTGTCATCACAATGATCCCTGTCCTTCTCATCACAATGCACAACGCCCTTGCCATCAAAATGCTCCGTGACCTTTGTCATCACAAAGATCCATGACCCTTGGCATCACAATTCTCCATGTCATTGTCATCACAATGCTCCATGAACGCTCTCATCACACTGCTCCATGTGCTTGTCATCACAAAGCTCCATGACACATGTCATCAGAATGCTCCATGGCCTTCTCATCACAATGATCCATGCCCTTGCCATCACAATGCTCCATTACCACTGTCATAACAAAGCTCCATGACCCCTGCCATCACGATGTTCCATGGCCTTGTCATCACAAGGCTCCATGACCCTTCTCATCACAATGCTCCAATAAACTTGTAATCAGAATGTTCTATGCCCCTTTTCATCTCACTGATCCATGAACCCTGTCATCACAATGCACCATGCCCATCATCCTAATGCTTCATGCTATTGTCATCACAATGAAATCAAAATGCTCCATGACCTCTGTCATAACAATGCTCCAAACCCTTGTGGTCACAATATTCCATAACACTTGTCATCACAATGCCACATGATGCTCGTCATCACAATTATCCATGGTCTTCTCATCACAATGCTCCATGACCTTTGTCATCACAATGCTCAATACACTTGTCATCAAAATGGTCCCTGACACTTGTTGTCTGTATGCTCCTTGAACCCTGTCATGACAAGGCTCCATGCCTATTTCATCACAATGATCCATGCCATTTTCATCACAGTGCTCCAAGACACATGTAATCAAAATGCTCCATGCCCTTGTCATCACAAAGCTCGATGACGCATGCCATCAGAATGCTCCTTAGTTTTCTCCTCACAATGCTCCAGGCTCTTGTCATCACAATGTTCCAAGACCCTTTTCATCAGTATGCTCCATGAGACTTGTCATCACAAGGCTCCTTGGTTTTGTCATCACAATGCTCAAGGAACTTGTCATCACAATGCTTCACGACCTTGTCATGAAAATTCTCAATGGCCCTTGTCATCATAATGCTCCAAGCCCTAGTCATCACAATGCTCCATTATATTTGTCATCACAATTCTCCATTTCATTTGGCATCACAGTACTCCCTGCCATTCTCATCGCAATGGACCATGACATATGTCATCACAATGCTCCCTGACAACTGACTTCACAATACACTATGACCTTCTCTTCACAATGATCCATGCCCTTGTCATCACAATGCACCATGTCCACTGTCATCACAATAATCTATGAAAATTGTCAGACAAATGCTCCATGCTCCTGTCATCACAATGCTCCATGCCCTTGTCATCACAATGCTCCATGACTTGTCATCACAATCCTCCATGACCCATGACACATGTATCACAGTGTTCCATGCCCTAGTCATCACAATGCTTCAAGACCCCTGTAATCACAGTGCTCCATTCCCCCTTTTCATCAGAATGCTCCATGAGACTTGTCGTGACAAGTCTCCATGGTCTTCTCATCACAATGCTCCAGGACCTTGTCATCACCATGCTCCATTCCCTTCTCATCACAATGCTCCATGACCCCTGTCATCACAATAATCCATGAATATATTCAGCCCAATGCTCCAAGACCTATTCATCACAATGCTCCATGGGCAATATATCATCACAATGCTCCATGACCACTGTCATCACAACACACCATGACACCCGACAACACAATGATCCACGACTCTTGTCAAAACAATGCACCATTCCATAGTCATCACTATGCTCCATGACACCTGTCATCACAACATTCCATGAACATTTTCAGCCCAGTGCTCCATGACACTTGTCATCACAATGTTCCATGCCCTTGTCATCCCAATGCTCCATGACCCCTGTATTCACAATGCTCCGTGACGCTAGTCATCACAGTGCTCCATGACACATGTCATCACAATGCTCCATGCCATTGTCAGCAAAATGCTACATGACCTTGTCATTACAATGCTCTATGCGCTTGTCATCACAATACTCCATTCCCATTGTCATCACAATCCTCCATGAACCTTGGGATCACATTGCTTCATGCCCATGTCCTCACAATGCTCCCTGCTCCTTGAAATCAAAATGATCCATGACCTCTGTCATCACAATACTCCAAACACTTGTGATCACAATGTTCCATAACACTTGTCATCTCAACACTCCATGATGCCTGTCATCACAATACTCCATGCTCTTTTCATCACAATGCTCCATGACCTTTGTCATCACAATTCTCAATACACTTGGCATCACAAGGCTCCCTGACACTTGTCATCAGTATGCTCCTTGAACCCTGTCAGGAAAAGGCTCCATGCCTTTTTCATCAAAATGCCCCATGCCGTTTTCATCACAATGCTCCATGCCATTGTCATCAAAATACTCCACAAGCTTGTCATCAGAATGTTCCATAACCCTTGTCATCACATTTCTCCATGCACTTGTCAGCACAATGCTCCCTGACCCTTGTCATCACAATGCTCCAAGCCATTGTCATAACAATGCTCCATTACCTTTGCCATCAGAATGCTCCATGACACTTGGCATCCCAATGCTCCATGCCATTGTCATCACAATGAGCCATTACATATGTCATCACAATGCTCCCTGACACCTGTCTTCACAATACTGCATGACCTGGCCATCACAATGCTCCATGCCCTTGTCATCACAATGCGCCATTCCAACTGTCATCACAATAATCCATGAAACTTATTAGACCAATGCTCCTTGCCCTGGTCATCACAATGCTCCATGCCCTTGTTTTCACAATGCTCCATGACCCCTGCCATCACAATGCTCTGTGACTCCAGTCATCACAATGCTTCATGACCTTGGTCACCACAATGGGCCATGCCCTCGTCATCATCACTCTCTGTGAGCTTTTTAACCAAAATGATCCATGAACTTTTCTTCACAATGCTCTTTGACCCTTGTCATCACAATGCTCTATGCCTTTCTCAGCACAATGCTCCATGACCCTTGTCATCACAAGGCTCCATGCGCTTGTCAGCACAATGCTCCATGACACATGTTATCACAATGCTCCATGACCCCTGTCATCACAATGCTCCGTGACTCCAGTCATCACAATGCTTCATAACGTTTGTCATCACAATGATCCATGCCCGTGTCATCACAAGGTTCTGTGACCTTTGTAACCACAATGCTCCATGAACATTTCATCACAATTCACAGTGACCCTTGTCATCACAATGCTCCATGTCTTTGTCAGAACAATGCTCCATGACCATTGTCTTCAAAATGTGCCACGCGCATTTCATCACATCGGTCCACAACCTAGTCATTGCAATGCTCCATAAACCTTGTAATCACAATGGTCCATGCACTTCTCATCAAAATGCTCTCTCACCAGAGATATCAGAGTGTTCCATGACTAGTCATCACAATACACCCTCTCCCCTGTAATCACAATGTTCCATGACCCTGTCATCACACTGCTACATCCCCTTATCATCACAATGTTCCATGACCCCTGACATCACAATGTTCCATAACCCCTGTCATCAAAATGCTCCATGATCCTTTTCATCCCAAAGCTCCAAGACCCCTGACATCACAATGTTCTATAACACCTGCCATCAAAATATTCCATTACACTTTTCATCAAATTGCTGCATGGCCCGGTCATCAAAATGCTCCCTGCACTTCTCATCACAATGCACCATGCCCTTGTCATCAAAATGCTCCATGACTTGTCATCACAAAGCTCCATGACCCTTGGCATCACAATGCTCCATGTCATTGTCATCACAATGCTCCATGAACCCTCTCATAACATTGCTCAATGCCCTTGTCATCACAAAGCTCCATGACACTTGTCATCACAATGCTCGATGCCCTTCTCATCGCAATGCTCCTTGCCCTTGTCATTACAATCCTGCTTGACCCATGTATCATAGTGTTCCGTACCCTTGTCATCACAATGCTCCATGCCCACTCTCATCACAATAATCCATGAAACATTTCAGACCAATGTTCCATGCCCTTCTCATCACAATGCTCCATTACCTCTGTCATAACAATGCACTATGACACCTGCCATCACAATGTTCCACGGCCTAGTCATCACAAGGTTCCATGACACTTGTCATCACAATGCTTAAGGCCCCTGTAATCACAATGCTCCTTGCCCTTGTCATCACAAAGCTCGATGACGCATGCCATCAGAATGCGCCTTGGTCTTCTCCTCACAATGCTCCATGCCCTTGTCATCACAATGTTCCAAGACCCTTTTCATCAGTATGCTCCATGAGACTTGTCATCAAAAGGCTCCATGGTTTTGTCATCACAATGCTCAAGGAACTTGTCATCACAATGCTTCACGACCTTGTCATGAAAATTCTCAATGGCCATTGTCATCATAATGCTCCAAGCCATAGTCATCATGATGCTCCATTATATTTGTCATCACAATTCTCCATTTCATTTGGCATCACAATACTCCCTGCCATTGTCATCGCAATGGACCATGACATATGTCATCACAATGCTCCCTGACACCTGTCTTCACAATACACCATGACCTTCTCTACACAATGATCCATGACCTTGTCATCACAATGCACCATGTCCACTGTCATCACAATAATCTATGAATCTTGTCAGACAAATGCTCCATGCTCCTGTCATCACAATGCTCCATGCCCTTGTCATCACAATGCTCCATGACTTGTCATCACAATCCTCCATGACCCATGACACATGTATCATAGTGTTCCATGCCCTAGTCATCACAATGCTCCAAGACCCCTGTAATCACAATGCTCCATGCCCCTGTTAATCAGAATGCTCCATGAGACTTGTCATGACAAGTCTCCATGGTCTTCTCATCACAATGCTCCTGGACATTGTCATCACCATGCTCCATTCCCTTCACATCACAATGCTCCATGACCACTGTCATCACAATAATCCATGAATATTTTCAGCCCAGTGTTCCAAGACCTATTCATCACAATGCTCCATGGCCAATATCATCACAATGCTCCATGACCACTGTCCTCACAACTCTCCATGACACCCGACAACACAATGATCCGCGACTCTTGTCATCACAATGCTCCATTCCATAGTCATCACAATGCTCCATGACACCTGTCATCACAACACTCCATGAACATTATCAGCCCAGTGCTCCATGACCCTTGTCATGACAATGATCCATGCCCTTGTCATCCCAATGCTCCATGACACCTGTATTCACAATGCTCCGTGACGCTTGTCATCACAGTGCTCCATGAATCGTCATCACAATGCTCCATGCCTTTGTCAGCAAAATGCTACATGACCTTGTCATTACAATGCTCTATGCGCTTGTCATCACAATAATCCATTTCCATTGTCATCACAATCCTCCATGAGACTTGGGATCACATTGCTTCATGCCCTCCTCCTCACAATGCTCCATGCTCCTTGAAATCAAAATGATCCATGACCTCTGTCATCACAATGCTCCAAACCCTTGTGATCACAGTGTTCCATAACATTTGTCATCACAACGCTCCATGATGCCTGTCATCAAAATACCCCATGCTCTTTTCATCACAATGCTCCATGACCTTTGTCATCACAAGGCTCCCTGACACTTGTCATCAGTATGCTCCTTGAACCCTGTCAGGAAAAGGCTCCATGCCTTTTTCATCACAATGCCCCATGCCGTTTTCATCACAATGGTCCATACCATTGTCATCACAATACTCCACAAGCTTGTCATCAGAATGCTGCATGACCCTTGTCATCACATTTCTCCATGCACTTGTCAGCACAATGCTCCCTGAACCTTGTCATCACAATGCTCCAAGCCATTGTCATCACAATGCTCCATTACCTTTGCCATCAGAATCCTCCATGACACTTGGCATCCCAAGGCTCCATGCCATTGTCATCACAATGGGCCATCACGTATGTCATCACAATGCTCCCTGACACCTGTCTTCACAATACTGCATGACCTGGCCATCACTATGCTCCATGCCCTTGTCATCACAATGCGCCATTCCAACTGTCATCGCAATAATCCATGAAAATTATTACACCAATGCTCCTTGCCCTGGTCATCACAATGCTCCATGCCCTTGATAAGACATTGCTCCATGACCCCTGCCATCATAATGCTCTGTGACTCCAGTCATCACAGTGGTTCATGACCTTTGTCACCACAATGGGCCATGCCCTCGTCATCATCACTCTCTGTGAGCTTTTTAACCAAAATGATCCATGAACTTTTCATCACAATGCTCTTTGACCCTTGTCATCACAATGCTCTATGCCTTTCTCAGCACAATGCTCCATGACCCTTGTCATCACAATGCTCCATGCGCTTGTCAGCACAATGCTCCATGACACATGTCATCACAATGCTCCATGACCCCTGTCATCACAATGCTCCGTGACTCCAGTCATCACAATGCTTCATAACGTTTGTCATCACAATGATCCATGCCCGTGTCATCACAAGGTTCTGTGACCTTTGTAACCACAATGCTCCATGAACTTTTCATCACAATTCACAGTGACCTTTGTCATCACAATGCTCCATGTGTTTGTCAGAACAATGCTCCATGACCATTGTCTTCACAGTGTGCCACGCACATTTCATCACAACGGTCCACAACCTTGTCATTGCAATGCTCCATAAACCTTGTAATCACAATGGTCCATGAACTTCTCATCAAAATGCTCTCTCACCAGAGATATCACAGTGTTCCATGACTAGTCATCACAATACACCCTCACCCCTGTAATCACAATCTTCCATGACCCTGTCATCACACTGCTACATCCCCTTATCATCACAATGTTCCATGACCCCTGACATAACAATGTTCCATAACCCCTGTCATCAAAATGCTCCATGATCCTTTTCATCCCAAAGCTCCAAGACCCCTGACATCACAATGTTCTATAACACCTGCCATCAAAATTGTCCATTACACTTTTCATCAAATTGCTGCATGGCCCGGTCATCAAAATGCTCCCTGCACTTCTCATCACAATGAACCATGCCCTTGTCATCAAAATGCTCCATGACTTGTCATCACAAAGCTCCATGACCCTTGGCATCACAATGCTCCATGTCATTGTCATCACAATACTCCATGAACCCTCTCATAACATTGCACAATGCGCTTGTCATCACAAAGCTCCATGACACTTGTCATCACAATGCTCGATGCCCTTCTCATCGCATTGTTCCATGCACTTGTCATTACAATCCTGCATGACCCATGTATCATAGTTTTCCGTACCCTTGTCATCACAATGCTCCATGCCCACTCTCATCACAGTAATCCATGAAACATTTCAGACCAATGTTCCATGCCCTTCTCATCACAATGCTCCATTACCTCTGTCATAACAATGCAAGATGACCGCTGCCATCACAATGTTCCACGGCCTAGTCATCACAAGGTTCCATGACACTTGTCATCACAATGCTGAAGGCCCCTGTAATCACAATGCTCCTTGCCCTTGTCATCACAAAGCTCCATGACGCATGTCATCAGAAAGTTCCATGGCCTTCTCATCACAATGCTCCATTCCGTTGTCATCACAATGCTCCAAGACCTTTGTAAACACAATGCTCCATGCCCCTTTTCATCTCAATGCTCCATGAACCTTGCCATAACAATGCAGCATGCCCATAATCATAATGCTTCCGCTATTGTCATCACAATGAAATCAATATTCTCCATGACCTCTGTCATCATAATGCTCCAAACACTTGTGATCACTATGTTCCATAACACTTATCATCACAACACCCCATGACGCTCATCATCACTATTATCCATGGTCTTCTCTTCACAATGCTCCATGATCTTTGTCATCACAATGCTCAATACACTTGTCATCACAATGCTCCCTGACACTTGTCGTCAGTATGCTCCTTGAACCCTGTCATGACAAGGCTCCATGCCTTTGTCATCACAATAATCCATGCCCTTTTCATCACAATGCTCCAAGATCCCTGTAATCACAATGATCCATGCCTTTGTCATCAAAAAGCTCCATGACGCATGTCATCAGAATGCTTCATGGCCTTCTCATCATAATGCTCCATGCCCTTGTCATCACAATGCTCCAAGACCCCTGTAATCACAGTGCTCCATGCCGCTTTTCATCAGAATGCTACATGAGACTTGTCATCACAAGTCTCCATGGACTTCTCCTCACAATGCTCCAGGACCTTGTCATCACCATGCTCCATTCCCTTGTCATCACAATGCTCCATGACCCCTGTCATCACAATAGTCCATGAACATTTTCAGCCCAATGCTCCACGACTTACTCATCACAATGCTCCATGGCCAATATCTTCACAATGCTCCATGACCACTGTTATCACAACACTCCATGACAACTGACAACAAAATGATCTGGGACTCTTGTCATCACAATGCTCCATTCCCTAGTCATCACAATGCTCCATGACCGCTGTCATCACAACACTCCATGAATATTTTCAGCGCAGTGCTCCATGACCCTTGTCATCACAATGATCCATGCCCTTGTCATCCCAATGCTCCATGACCCGTGTATTCACAATGATCTGTGACGCTTGTCATCACAGTGCTCCATGACACATGTCATCACAATGCTCCATGCCTTGTCAGCAAAATGCTACATGACCTTTCCATTACAATGCTCTATGTGTTTGTCATGAAAATACTCCATTTCTATTGTCATCACAATCCTCCATGAAACTTGGGATCACATTGCTTCATGCCCTTGTCATCACAATGCTCCCTGCTCCTTGAAATCAAAATGATCCATGACCTCTGTCATCACAATACTCCAAACACTTGTGATCACAATGTTCCATAACACTTGTCATCACAACGCTCCGTGATGCCTGTCATCACAATACTCCATGGCCTTTTCATCACAATGCTCCATGACCTTTGTCATCACAATTTTCAATACACTTGTCATCACAATGCTCCCTGACACTTGTCATCAGAATGCTCCTTGAACCCTGTCACGAAAAGGCTCCATGCCTTTTTCATCACAATGCCCCATGCCGTTTTCATCAAACTGATCCATGCCATTGTCATCAAAATACTCCACAAGCTTGTAATCAGAATGCTCCCTGACCCTTGTCATCACAATGCTCCAAGCCATTGTCATCACAATGCTCTATTACTTTTGTCATCAGAATCCTCCATGACACTTGGCATCCCAATGCTCCATTCCATTGTCATCAAAATGGGCCATTACATATGTCATCACAATGCTCCCTGACACCTTTCTTCACAATACTGCATGGCCTGGTCATCACAATGCTCCATGCCCTTGTCATCACAATGCGGCATTCTAACTGTCATCACAATAGTCCATGAAACTTATAAGACCAATGCTCCTTGCCCTGGTCATCACAATGCTCCATGCCCTTGTTATCACAATGCTCCATGACCCCTGCCATCACAATGCTCTGTGACTCCAGTCATCACAGTGGTTCATGACCTTTGTCACCACAATGGGCCATGCCCTCGTCATCATCACTCTCTGTGAGCTTTTTAACCAAAATGATCCATGAACTTTTCATCACAATGCTCTTTGACCATTGTCATCACAATGCTCTATGCCTTTCTCAGCACAATGCTCCATGACCCTTGTCATCACAATGCTCCATGCGCTTGTCAGCACAATGTTCCATGACACATGTCATCACAATGCTCCATGACCCCTGTCATCACAATGCTCCGTGACTCCAGTCATCACAATGCTTCATAACGTTTGTCATCACAATGATCCATGCCCGTGTCATCACAAGGTTCTGTGACCTTTGTAACCACAATGCTCCATGAACTTTTCTTCACAATTCACAGTGACCCTTGTCATCACAATGCTCCATGTCTTTGTCAGAAAAATGCTCCATGACCATTGTCTTCACAATGTGCCACGCGCATTTCATCACAACGGTCCACAACCTTGTCATTGCAATGCTCCATAAACCTTGTAATCACAATGGTCCATGCACTTCTCATCAAAATGCTCTCTCACCAGAGATATCACAGTGTTCCATGACTAGTCATCATAATACACCCTCACCCCTGTAATCACAATCTTCCATGACCCTGTCATCACACTGCTACATCCCCTTATCATAACAATGTTCCATGACCCCTGACATCAAAATGTTCCATAACACCTGTCATCAAAATGCTCCATGATCCTTTTCATCCCAAAGCTCCAAGACCCCTGACATCACAATGTTCTATAACACCTGCCATCAAAATAGTCCATTACACTTTTCATCAAATTGCTGCATGGCCCGGTCATCAAAATGCTCCCTGCACTTCTCATCACAATGCACCATGCCCTTGTCATCAAAATGCTCCATGACTTGTCATCACAAAGCTCCATGACCCTTGGCATCACAGTGCTCCATGTCATTGTCATCACAATGCTCCATGAACCCTCTCATAACATTGCTCAATGCGCTTGTCATCACAAAGCTCCATGACACTTGTCATCACAATGCTCGATGCCCTTCTCATCGCAATGCTGCATGCCCTTGTCATTACAATCCTGCATGACCCATGTATCATAGTGTTCCCTACCCTTGTCATCACAATGCTCCATGCCCACTCTCATCACAATAATCCATGAAACATTTCAGACCAATGTTCCATGCCCTTCTCATCACAATGCTCCATTACCTCTGTCATAACAATGCACCATGACCCCTGCCATCACAATGTTCCACGGACTAGTCATCACAAGGTTCCATGACACTTGTCATCACAATGCTGAAGGCCCCTGTAATCACAATGCTCCTTGCCCTTGTCATCACAAAGCTCCATGACGCATGTCATCAGAATGTTCCATGGCCTTCTCTTCACAATGCTCCATGATCTTTGTCATCACAATGCTCCAAGACCTTTGTAAACACAATGCTCCATGCCCCTTTTCATCTCAATGCTCCATGAACCCTGCCATCACAATGCACCATGCCCATCATCATAATGCTTCAGGCTATTGTCATCACAATGAAATCAATATTCTCCATGACCTCTGTCATCATAATGCTCCAAACACTTGTGGTCACTATGTTCCAAAACACTTATCATCACAACACCCCATGACGCTCATCATCACAATTATCCATAGTCTTCTCTTCACAATGCTCCATGATCTTTGTCATCACAATGCTCAATACACTTGTCATCACAATGCTGCCTGACACTTGCCATCAGTATGCTCCTTGAACCCTGTCATGACAAGGCTCCATGCGTTTGTCATCACAATAATCCATGCCCTTTTCATCACAATGCTCCAAGATCCCTGTAATCACAATGATCCATGCCCTTGTCATCAAAAAGCTCCATGACGCATGTCATCAGAATGCTTCATGGCCTTCTCATAATGCTCCATGCCCTTGTCATCACAATGCTCCAAGACCCCTGTAATCACAATGCTCCATGCCGCTTTTCATCAGAATGCTACATGAGACTTGTCATCACAAGTCTCCATGGTCTTCTCCTCACAATGCTCCAGGACCTTGTCATCACCATGCTCCATTCCCTCGTCATCACAATGCTCCATGACCCCTGTCATCACAATAGTCCATGAACATTTTCAGCAAAATGATCCACGACCTACTCATCACAATGCTCCATGGCCAATATCTTAACAATGCTCCATGACCACTGTTATCACAACACTCCATGACAACTGACAACAAAATGATCTGGGACTCTTGTCATCACAATGCTCCATGACCCCTGTCATCACAACACTCCATGAACATTTTCAGCGCAGTGCTCCATGACCCTTGTCATCACAATGATCCATGCCCCGTGTATTCACAATGCTCCGTGATGCTTGTCATCACAGTGCTCCATGACACATGTCATCACAATGCTCCATGCCTTTGTCAGAAAAACGCTACATGACCTTTCCATTACAATGCTCTATGCGCTTGTCATCAAAATACACCATTTCCATTGTCATCAAAATCCTCCATGAACCTTGGGATCACATTGCTTCATGCCCTTGTCATCACAATGCTCCCTGCTCCTTGAAATCAAAATGGTCCATGACCTCTGTCATCACAATACTCCAAACACTTGTGATCACAAAGTTCCATAACACTTGTCATCACAACGCTCCATGATGCCTGTCATCACAATACTCCATGGCCTTTTCATCACAATGCTCCATGACCTTTGTCATCACAATTTTCAATACACTTGTCATCACAATGCTCCCTGACACTTGTCATCAGAATGCTCCTTGAACCCTGTCACGAAAAGGCTCAATGCCTTTTTCATCACAATGCCCCATGCCGTTTTCATCAAAATGATCCATGCCATTGTCATCAAAATACTCCACAAGCTTGTCATCAGAAGGCTCCATGACACTTGTCATTACAATTCTCCACGCACTTGTCAGCTCAATGCTCCCTGAGCCTTGTCATCACAATGCTCCAAGCCATTGTCATCACAATGCTCCATTACTTTTGTCATCAGAATCCTCCATGACACTTGGCATCCCAATGCTCCATGCCATTGTCATCAAAATGGGCCATTACATATGTCATCACAATGCTCCCTGACACCTTTCTTCACAATACTGCATGGCCTGGTCATCACAATGCTCCATGCCATTGTCATCACAATGCGCCATTCTAACTGTCATCACAATAATCCATGAAACTTATTAGACCAATGTTCCATGCCCTTGTCATCACAATGCTCCATGCACTTGTTATCACAATGCTCCATGACCCCTGTCATCACAGTGCTCCGTGACTCCAATCATCACAATGCTTCATGACCTTTGTCATCACAATGGTCCATGCCCTGGTCATCAACAGTCTCTGTGACCTTTTTAACCACAATGCTCCATGAAATTTTCATCACTATGCTCTTTGACCCTTGTCATCACAATGCTCCATGCGCTTGGCAGCACAATGCTCCATGACACATGTCATCACAATGCACCATGCGCTTGTCATCACAATGTTCCATGCTCCTTTTCATCAGTATGCTCCATGAGACTTGTCTTCACAAGGCTCCATGGTTTTCTCCTAACAAACTGCAGGACATTGTCATCAGAATGCTTCACGACCTTTTCATGAAAATTCTCAATGGCCATTGTCATCATAATGCTGCAAGCCCTAGTCATCACAGTGCTCCATTATATTTGCCATCACAATCCTCCATTACATTTGGCATCACAATGCTCCCTGCCATTGTCATCGCAATGGACCATGACATATGTCATCACAATGCCCCCTGACACCTGTCTTCACAATACTCCATGACCTTCTCATCACAATGCTCCATGCCCATGTCATCACAATGCACGATGTCCGCTGTCATCACAATAATTTATGAAACTTCTCAGACCAATGCTCCATGCCCCTGTCTTCACAATTCTCCATGCCCTTGTTATCACAATGCTCCATGACCCCTTTCCTCACAATGATCCATGTCTCCAGTCATCACAATGCTTCATAACGTTTGTCATCACAGCGGTCCATGCCCGCGTCATCACAAGGCTCTGTGTCCTATGTAACCACAATGCTCCATGAACATTTCATCACAATGCTCCGTGACCCTTGTCATCACAGTGCGCCATGTCTTTGTCAGAACAATGCTCCATGACCCTTATCATCACAGTGTGCCACGCGCTTTTCATCACAATGATCCACAACCTTGTCATCGCTGTGCTCCATAAACCTTGTAATCACAATGGTCCATGCACTTCTCATCAAAATGCTCTCTCACCAGAGATATCACATTGTTCCATCACTAGTCATCACAATACTCCCTCACCCCTATAATCACAATGTTCCATGACCCTATCATCACAATGCTACATCCCCTTATCATCACAATGTTCCATGACCCCTGACATCACAATGTTCCATAACCACTGTCATCAAAATTCCCCATGACCCATTTCATCTCAAAGCTCCATGACCCGTGTTATCATAATGTTTTATAACCCCTGGCATCAAAGTGTTCCATTACACTTTTCATCAAATTGCTGCATGACCCTGTCATCAAAATGCTCCCTGCCCTTCGCATCACAATGCACCACACACTTGTCATCAAAATGCTCCATGACCTTTGGCATCACAGTGCTCCATGTCATTGTCATTACAATGCTCAATGAACACTCTCATCACATTGCTCCATGCCCTTGTAATCACAAAGCTCCATGACACTTCTCATCACAATGCTCGATGCCCTTCCCATCACAATGCTCCATGCCCTGGTCATTACAATCCTCCATGACCCATGTATAACAGTGTTCTGTGCCTTTATCATCTCAATGCTCCATGCCCACTCACATCACAATAATCCATGAAATATTTCAGACCAATGCTCAATGACCTTCTCATCAAAATGCTCCATTACTTCTGTCATAACAATGCTCCATGACCACTGCCATCACAATGTTCCACGGCCTTGTTATCACAAGGCTCCATGACACTTGTCATCACAATGTTCCAAGAACCCTGTAACCACAGTGCTCCATGCCCTTGTTATCACAATCCTCCATGACCACTGTCATCACAATTCTCCGTGAATCCAGTCATCACAATGCTTCATGACCTTTGTCATCACAATGGTCCATGCCCTCATCATCAACAGTCTCTGTGACCTTTTTAACCACAATGTACCATGAACTTTTCATCACAATGCTCTTTGACCCTTGGCATCACAATTCTCTACGCCTTTATCAGCACAATATTCCATGCTCTTGTCATCACAATGCTCCATGACCCCTGTCATCACAATGCTCTGTGACTCCAGTCATCACAATGCTTCGTAACATTTGTCATCACAGTGGTCCATGCCAGCATCATCACAAGGCTCTGTGACCTATTTAACCACAATGCTCCATGAACTTTTCATCACAGTGCTCCGTGACACTTTTCATCACAGTGCTCCATGCCTTTGTCAGAAAAATGCTCCATGACCCTTGTCATCACTGTGTGCCACGCACATTTTATCCCAACAATCCACAAATTTGTCATCACAGTGCTCTATAAATCTTGTAATCAAAATGTTCCATGCCCTTCTCATCACAATGCTCCATTACCCCTGTCATAACAATGCTCCATGACCCCTGCCATCACAATGTTCCACGGCCTTGTCATCACAAGGCTCCATGACACTTGTCATCACAATGCTCCAAGACCCCTGTAATCACAATGCTCCATGCCCCTTTTCATCTCTATGCTCCATGAACCCTGTCATCACAATGCATCATGCCCATCATCATTATGCTTCCGGCTATTGTCAGCACAATGAAATCAAAATTATCCATGACCTCTGTCATCACAATGCTCCATGCCCTTTTCATCACAATGCTCCATGACCCGTGTCATCACAGTGCTCCGTGACTCCAGTCATCACAGTGCTTCATAACGTTTGTCATCACAACGGTCCATGCCCGCGTCATCACAAGGCTTTGTGACATTTTTAACCACAATGTTCCATGAACTTTTCATCACAATGCTCCGTGACCCTTGTCATCACAATGCTCCATGCCTGTGTCAGAACAATGCTCCATGACCCTTGTCATCACAATATGCCACGTGCCTTTCATCACAGCGGTCCACAACCTTCTCATCGATATGCTCCATAAACCTTGTAATCCCAATGCTCCATGCACTTCTCATCAAAATGCTCTCTCACATGAGATATCATAATTTTCCATCACTAGTCATCACATTACTCCTTCACCCCTGTAATCACAATGTTCCATGACTCCTGTCATCACAATGCTACATCTCCTTTTCATCACAATGTTCCATGACCCCTGACATCACAATGTTCCACAACACCTGTCATCAAAATGTTCCATGAACCTTTTCATCCCAAAGCTCCATGACCCCTGACATCACAATGTTCTATAACACCTGTCATCAAAATGTTCCATTACAATTTTCATCAAATTGCTGAATGACCCTGTCCTCAAACTGCTCCCTGCCCTTCTCATCACAATGCACCATGCCCTTGTCATCAAAATGCTCCATGACTTTTGACATCACAAACCTCCATGACACTTGACATCACAATGCTCCATGTCATTGTCATCACAATGCTCCATGAACCCTCTCATCACATTGCTCCATGCCCTTGTCATCACAAACCTCCATGACACTTGTCATCACAATGCTCCATGCCCTTGTCATTACAATCCTCCATGACCCATGTATCACAGCGTTCCTTGCTCTTGTCATCACAATGCTCCATGCCCACTCTCATCACAATAATCCATGAAACATTTCACAACAATGCTTCCTGCCCTTCTCATCACAATGCTCCATTACACCTGTCATAACAATGTTCCATGACCCCTGCCATCACAATGTTCCACGGCCTTGTCATTCACAAGGCTCCATGACACTTGTCATCACAATGTTCCAAGACCCCTGTAATCACAATTCTCCATGCCATTGTCATCAGAAAGCTCCATGACGCATGTCATCAGAATGTTCCATGGACTTCTCATCACAATGCTCCATTCCCTTGTCATCACAATGCTCCAAGACCCTTGTTATCAAAATGCTCGATGCCCATTTTCATCTCAAATCTCCATGAATCCTATCATCACAATGCACCATGCCCATCACAATAATGCTTCAGGCTGTTGTCATCAAAATGAAATCAAAATGCTCCATGACCTCTGTCATCACAATGCTCCAAAGAGTTGTGATCACAATATTCCATAACACTTATCATCACAACACCCCATGATGCTCATAATCACAGTTATCCATGGTCTTCTCATCACTATGCTCCATAACCTTAGTCATCACAATGCTCAATACACTTTTCATCACAGTGCTCCCTGACACGTGTCGTCAGTATGCTCCTTGAACACTGTCATGACAAGGCTCCATGCCTTTTTTATCACAATGATCCATGCCCTTTTCATCACAGTGCTCCAAGACACCTGTAATCACAATGCTCCATGCACTTGTCATCACAGTGCTCCATGACGCATTCATCAGAATGCTCCATGAACTTTTCTTCACAATGTTCCATGCCCTTGGCATAACAATGCTCCAAGACCACTGTAATCACAATGCTCCATGCCCCTTTTCATCAGAATACTCCATGAGACTTGTCATCACATGTCTCCATGGTCTTCTCATCACAATGCTCCAGGACCAATATCAACAAAATGCTCCATGACAACTGTCATCACAACACTCCATTACCCCTGACAACACAGTGATCCGGAACTCTTGTCATCACAATGCTCCATGACCCCTGTCATCACAATACTCCATGAACATTTT
This sequence comes from Mesoplodon mirus, assembly GCF_964341445.2. Taxonomy (NCBI): domain Eukaryota; kingdom Metazoa; phylum Chordata; class Mammalia; order Artiodactyla; family Ziphiidae; genus Mesoplodon; species Mesoplodon mirus. Next base: position 318,864 of record NW_028295467.1, read on the forward strand.
CAGCCCAATCTTCCATGACGCTTGTCATCACAATGATTCATGCCCTTTTCATCCCAATGCTCCATGACCCATATATTCACAATGCTCTGTGACGCATGGCATCACAGTGCTCCATGACACCTGTCATCACAATGCTCCATGCCTTTGTCAGCAAAATGCTACATGAACTTGTCATTACAATGTTCTGTGCGCTTGTCCTCAATATATTCCATTACCATTGTCATCAAAATCCTCCATGAACGTTTGTATCACATTGTTTCATGCCCTTGTCATCACAATGCTCCATGCTTCTTGAAATCAAAATGATCCATGACCTGTGTCATCACAATGCTCCAAACAATTGTGATCACCATGTTCCATAACACTTGTCATCACAACGCTCCATGATGCCTGTCATCACAATACTCCATGCGCTTTTCATCACAATGCTCCATGACCTTTGTCATCACAATTCTCAATACACTTGTCATCACAGTGCTCCCTGACACTTGTCGTCAGAATGCTCCATGAACCCTGTCACGAAAAGGCTCCATGCCTTGTTCCTCACAATGACCATTGCAGTTTTAATCACAATGCTCCATGCCATTGTCATCAGAATACTCCACAAGCTTGTCATCAAAATGCTCCATGACCCTTTTCATCACAATTCTCCATGCACTTGTCAGCACAATGCTCCCTGACCCTTGTCATCACAATGCTCCAAGCCATTGTCATCACACTGTTCCATTACCTTTGTCATCAGAATCCTCCATGACACTTGCATCACAATGCTCCATGCCATTGTCATCACAATGGGCCATTACATATGTCATCACAATGCTCCCTGACACCTGTCTTCACAATAGTGTATGACCTGGTCTTCACAATTCTCCAAGCCCTTGTCATCACAATGCACCATTCCAACTGTCATTGCAATAATCCATGAAACTTATTAGACCAATGATCCATGCCCTTGTCATCACAATGCTCCATGCCCTTGATATCACAAAGCTCCATGACCCCTGTCATCACAATGCTCCGTGACTCCAGTCATCACAATGCTTCATGACCTTTGTCATCACAATGGTCCATGCCCTCATCATCAACAGTCTCTGTGACCTTTTTAACCACAATGCTCCTTGAACGGTTCATCACAATGCTCTTTGACCCTTGTCATCACAATACTCTATGCCTTTCTCAGAACAATGCTCTATGACCGTTTTCATTACAATGCTCCATGCGCTTGTCAGCACAATGCTCCATGACACATGTCATCACAATTTGCCATGCGCTTGTCATCACAGTGCTCCACAATCTTGTCATCACAATGCTCCATGCACTTCTCATCAAAATTCTCTCTCACAACTGATATCAAAATGTTTCATCCCTATTCATCACAATACTCCCTCTGCCCTGTCATCAAAATGTTCCATGACTCCTGTAATCACAATGCTACAAGCACTTATCATCACAGTGTTCAATGACCACTGACATCACAATGTTCCATAACCCCTGTCATCAAAATGCTCCATGACCCCTTTCATCAAAATGTTCCATGTCCCCTGACATCACAATGCTCCATGACCCCTGTCATCACAATGCTCCATGCTCCTTGAAATCACAATGATCCATGACCTCTGTCTTCACAATGCTCCAAACCCATGTGATCACAATGTTCCATAACCCTTGTCATCACAACGCTCCATGATTCCTGTCATCACAATACTCCATGCCCTTGTCGTCACAATGCTCCATGATATTTGTCATCACAATTCTCAATACACTTGTCATCACAAGGCTCCCTGACACTTGTCATCAGTATGCTCCTTGAACACTGTCATGAAAAGGCTCCATGCATTTTCATCACAATGCTCCATGCCCTTTTCATCACAATGCTCCATGCCATTGTCATCACAATACTCCACAAGGTTGTCATCAGAATGCTCCATGACACTTGTCATCACAATGCTCCATGAGCACTGTCATCACAATGCTCCATACCCCTTGTCATTACAGTGCTCCATGACGCTCGTCATTCACAATTATCCATGGTCTTCTCATCACATTGCTCCACACCGTTGTCATCAAAATGCTCCATGACTCTTTTCATCACAATGCTCCATGGCCACTGTCATCACAATTCTCCATAACCCTTTTCATTATAGCGCTCCATGGCACTCATCATCACAATTATCCATGGTCTTCTCATCACAATGCTCCTCAGTCTTGCCATCACAATGCTCCATGTTCCCTGTCATCACAATTCTCCACGTTCTTGGCATAACTATGTTCCATGACAATTCCCATCACAGTGTTAAATGCTTTGTCATCACAATACTCCACAAGCTTGTCATCACAATACTCCATGACCCTTGTCATCACAATGATCCATGACCCCTGTCATCACAATGCTCAATGAGACGTATCATCACAATGTTCCATGCCCCTTGTCATTACAGTGCTCCATGATGCTCGTCACTATAATTATCCATGGTCTTCTCATCACAGTGCTCCACGGACTTGCCATCACCATGCTCCATGCCCTGGTCATCACAATGCTCCATGTCCCTTGTCATCACAATTCTCCACGTCCTTGTCATCACAATGCTCCATGACAGTTCTCATCACAGTTTATCATGCTCTTGTCATCACAATTCTCCATGCACTTGTCATCGCAATGCCCCATGACCCCTGTCATAGCAAGCCCCATGCCTTTGTCATCACAATGCTTCACGACATTTTCATCAAAATTCTCAATGGCCGTTGTCATCACAATGCTCCATGCCCTTGTCATCACAATGCTCCATGACCCTTGTCATCACAATGCTCCAAGCCCTTGTCATCACAGTGCTCCATTACCTTTGTCATCACAATCCTCCATAACACTTGGCATCACAATGCTCCATGCCATTGTCATCACAATGGTCCATGAAATATGCCATCACAATGCTCCCTGACACCTGTCTTCACCATACTCCATGACCTTGTCATCACAATGCTCCATGCCCTTGTCATCACAATGTGCCATGCCCACTGTCAACACAATTATCCATGAAACTTTTTAGACCAATGCTCCATGCCCCTCTCATCACAATGCTACATGACCCCAGTCATCACAATGCTCCGTGTGTCCCGTCATCACAAGGTTTCATGACCTGTGTCATCACAATAGTCAATGCCCTCATCATCACAAGGCTCTGTGAAATTTGTCACCACAATGCTCCATGAACTTTTCATCACAATGCAGATACGTCCATGAGTGCAAGTGCCCTATGCTCTGTAGCTCATCTTTTAGATGTTTTAGCAAACTCAATACACTTCACCGTAGTGGCCGTTGGCAAATTACAATTCCACTATCAGCCTCACAGGGCTCCCTTTTCTCCTCACCCTGTCCTGCATTTCTGGTGTTTACACTTTATGTGGATGGCCCTTCTGACTGATGTGATGTGATACATTTTGTAGTATTGATTTCCACTGCCCACCTGTCTGGTTGGATAAAAAGTGTGTATGGCCTTTACTTGAATATATTCAGAAAAAATTGCATACGCCCTTTTGTGCCAACTGCATCATTGGCGATGTTCAGCCCCTTTTCTTGTGCTTTAATGGGGAGTCCTTTCTACCTCTTCAAATCTGTTTCCTGCCACTCTCCCTTGCTTACAAGTCCTTTTCTGTGACTTACCTCAAGACATTTTTCGATGATAGATATTTTCAACTCTGCAGTTTCATGAATTTTAGTGCCCCTGAGTTCCATTATTCAACTTGTGTTTTTGGAAACTGGGCACAAAACAGCGGGATTTCCTCTAGCCCTATTCTGTTTCCGTGGGCAATTCTAGCCTTTGATGAATTTGTCTTCCGGATTGGAAATTAGAGTGGCATGTGCCTGTCCGAACACCTAAGACTTGTCTCTAAATTTTTCTCATCCTTCCGCTTCATCCTCTGGACAAATTACAAACTGTGTGCAACAGGATGTTGACGGTGGTGATATCCCCAAGTGAGGAGATTGTTAGGAAAGATGCTGGAGGGGTGAACCCGAGCACCAGATGATGAGGAGATGAGGTGCCTTTTCCAAACTCTTTCTGATCAAATGGTGTACCATCCTCTAGGTGTTACAGTCATGTTTTAGCTGTAGGAAGGGTCCAGTGCATGGAAGGAGAACACCAGGGATTTTTGCAAATCAGTGCCTCCCCGTACCCCAAACTGGGGAATTTTTAAGCTACGGCTACACGTATGTCCATTAAGCGCCTTGGGAAATAGGCAGAGCCAAAACTTTAGATGATTGAAATCTTCAGGGTCAGAAGTGTTCACCATCGGCCTTGCTTAGGTTACATTTTATCTGTCTTTGATAGACGATGTCAATAAAAAATATCTATAATTTTTCAGATTATTTCCCCTTATAGGTTATTGCAAAATATTCAGTGTAGTTCCCTGTGCTATACAGTAGTTCCTTGTTGATGATCTATTTTATACATAGCAGTGTGTATGTGTTAATCCCACACTGTTAATTTATCCCTTCTCCTACCATTCCCCTTTGGTAATAATACATTATAAGATTTTATACTTCTCAGAAATGGGGGAGCTGAAAGAGAGGTATCATTTTCAATGGAAAAGCATTCAAAACAAGATTGAAGCCTCAGCCAAGAGTATTCGATGCACATCCATGGAAATAAATCACTTCATTTCTCTAATGTTGACCTGACAAATAAGACAGACGTCTTCACTGAACTTGCTTATAGAAAAGTGATGGAAATATCAAAGGTAAGACTTAGAAACATCTTATTTTACCCGAGCATTATACACTGCTCTGTGTTAACTACAGTTTGGCTCACACATCTGTTCATTGAAGTTACAATGTTCTCAATTTCTGTTACTGATCCTCCAGTGTGGACCCCAACAGAAGTCCCCGTGCCCAGTGTCATTGGAGCCAACAGATCAAGACTGAGTTTGGTTCAGAAGCAAAGGAAACATTACTTTGAAAACAGAATGGAGAGGTGAGAGTGTGCACTCCCCCACGGGCTGTGGGTTGAGATGCTGTGTAGGGATCCCAGCAGCGTCAGTGGGAGGGAGGGGATGGAGCTCTCGAGGGCTGGGTTGGCTGAAGGTCAGGCTCTATGCCGTGGAGTCTGCATGGGACCCCGCTAGCTGAGGTGTTGACCCAGCCATTCTGCACTAGGAAATCGGGTCTGAAGTGCCGGGTATGGGACCTCTGCATGCGGAACCCTAGGAGCACGTGAAATTAGACAAAGCACAAAGGAAAAACAGCTTAGACTTTATTTTATTGCCCAGATTCTCTTTTTATCTCCCAGGAATTTTTAATGAACGTTGCCAGAGACGAACACCTCCTCTGCTTTTTGTTCCGTTCCTCATTCTTGGGGTGTTGAGGGTGCAGACCCCTCTTTTGTAACTGCTTCATGCTGTGGTGGGAGCCCTGATACCTGGGGGGAGGGGCAAAACGTCTCCCCACCAGTCTCCAGGTGAGGTTGATTGTCCCAAGGCCTCCTGCCTCACTTCCCGTACGCCTGAGCACCAGCATTGAATGTGTTATAGATTCTAATGACCTTTAAGTGTCCAGGAAAGAGATGCGCAGAGATGCTGAGTTGGCAGGTTTCACCCCACCCCACATTTGTTCGGCGACATTAGGCTGACGGTTTTTGCCAGCCTAGATGCTCTGACCAGTAGTCTGTGCTTTCTTTAATTAGGTCCCTGAAATAATGTACAAACAGCACCATGTGTCAGAACCCTGCCCGTGCAACTCCCAGACAGTCCAGGGTCAGTGGTGATCCAGGACCATGACGTCCACTGAGTCAACGGCCTTTAGAAGTAGCCAGCAGTCCAGCCGGTCATATTGGCCACCATCACCGCGGTGTCTGTAGGGTTTTCTATGGTGAAAGCGTGATATACGTTTCCCCCGCCAAGCTTATTAACTCCCCTCTGGGTGCAGTAAGTCCTGCAAGCAGTAGTCTGCTCTTTCGGGGCACAGTCTTCTTGTTTTCTGAGAGAAACTCCAGGTCAAGTGATGGTCACACGAGTCATCTTGGGGGCCCGTGGCTCCCGTTTGTCTCTCTGGAGGTTGGAGTTGGAGGGCCTCCTCACTCGAGGTCAGTGTGTCCACAGAGCGACCCCTGCAACTTCAGGGCATGATGGGTGGTTAGGATCACCACGTGGGGTCCTTTTCGCTTAGGAGGGAGCTGGCCTTGTGGGCTGCTGATTTCCAGCTTTTTAGATACCCCAGTATCCTGGCCTGATGAGTCAGTGGGCAAAGCCCTTGGTGACCATAGTTTATCATACCTGAAGGGCATTCTTGTGTTGCTCCATTTCAAGTGGTCCCAGTTTTTGCACTAAGGCTCCAAGGGCAATTAACCTCTGACCGGATATGTAAAGGTCAAAGGGTTTAGCTAAATTAGCGAGTTCCTGGGCAAGGGTCTGAATTGACTGATCTTTCCATTCTTGAAAGGCTGCTTCTGGATTCTATACAAAAGGATCATCATCTTTTCGTGTCAGTGTTTCATGTAGAGTCCAAGCTATTAGACTGTAGTTAGGGATCCAGATGCAGAAAACCTTGGCCTCCCCAGGAACCCCTAAGCTGTCTTCTAGTTTTAGAAGAGGTAAGGCTGCAAATGGCTTCTTCCCTATCCTGGGATGCGTTTCTCCGAATATCTGTGAGAATGAAGCCCAGGCATGTCACCTGAGCCTGGGATATTTGAGCCTTTTTCTTGGACACCTTCTATCCTTTCTTGGCTAGGTAGTTCAGAGGCGTCTTTAGTAGGCCTGGTGATCAGAATGTCATCTGCATATTGAAGGAGGGTTCCCTTTTACAGAGGTAGAACTTTTAGGTCTTTAGAGGACATTTCCCCAATGATGGTGTGGGGATATTTGAACCATTGGGGCAGGACGGCCCAGCATTATTGCCTGTGTTGCATGTTGTGTCCTGCCACACACAAGCCAAAAATTCTTGTGACTCTGAGATGAATGGAATACAGAAGAAGGCATCATTGAAGTGTAATACAGAATGCCATGGCCTGGTGGATGGTAGAATCAGCAGCAGGGTGTAGGAAATAGGAGCTACTGGATGTATATCCTCGGTGGCTTCACTGACTGTCCTGATATCCTTTACCAGGTCTCCAGCAGCCCATGGGGCTCTCGTGGTCAGGCCAATCCCAGGATATGGAGCTCACCTGGGCGGCACCCCCCACCCCACAGCCCACGGGGCTCTCGTGTTCAAGTCCCTCCCAGGGTATGGAGCTCACCTGTGCAGCTACCCAGAAGCCCATGGGGCTCGCATAGTCAGGCCCTTCCCAGGATACGGAGCTCCCCTGGGCAGGTACCCCAGCAGGGCTGGACACACAGGAACTGTGCACATAGCCCACCTTGCAGAGAACCCCCAGCTCACCTGTCGCTCACAGCTGACACAGAACACCTCAGAGCAGGACTTGAACTAACAAACAGCAGCTCTGACAGGTCTGTGACCCTGGCTATCACTCTGTGCAGCCTCTCTCTGCCTGGTCTTCCAGACACTTCCACTGCAGCCAGGGCACCAGGCCTCTGTCTCCACCCACCATCACTCCTCTCCCTGACTCCTGGGTTCCTCTCATTAGGATAGGGTCTTCTTGAAGTTGTTTTCCACTCATGGACCAGATAAAATGATAAGAAAACAAGCCGCAGCTGCAGCCCCTTGTCTATCCTGACTCTCAAGGCCCACACCTGTTCCTTGGGCCTGGCCCGTTTAGCAAGGTTCATTTTCTGCAACTGTGAGCCCCTGAGGGATGAGGATTGGCTGATTTGGGCAGCCTGACACTGCCTGCTGGCCTTCCCCATATGTGCCTGGGTTGAGGTCAATATAAACACCTCTCCAGTCAGCAAGAGCCCCTGTAGCTGTGCCTGACGCCATATTCTCTGCCCCGTCAGGAGTGTCGGGGCTGGGGTGGTGATAGGGAGGGAGAGGCCGTGGCTTTGTGGGTGGCCCAGTGTGAGTGGGGCTCTGCTGGACTTTCTGCAGGAGTTGCTAGGCTGCCACCTGCTAAAGAAGAGGATGTGTCATCCATACCTGCCGCTGGAATTTCTCCCCAGGCAGAGGTGAGGAAGTAAAAAAGCAGTGGGGGCCATGGCAGGAGGGGTATCTCAGCTAGGGAAATGGAAAGCTTCCAGAAGAGCTTCTGGGGCCAGGACCATCCTGGCTGGCCTGCAGGCACCAAGTCGGCCTGCGTGCTCTCGCTAGTGTGGCTCCACAGCCCTTCCTGTAGGCTTGCAAGTGCTTGTACATATTCAGGTGTTTTACCTGGAAAGGGTGGGAAGAGTTCAGCTGCAGCAGGACTGGGGCTCAGCTCACATTTACTCACAGACGCCTCGACACAGTCCCCCAGCTTTGCAATGAGGATGCTCCTTGTGGGGGGGAGTGCGGCTGACGGCATGGGAGACGATTTCCCAACTCTGACCAACTTAAGAATTTTTTACCACTGGAGCAAGTGCCCTTATACGATTTTCCTCTGTATAACTGGTGGGTTCTGTTTTTTTTTTTTTTTTTTTTTTTTTTTTTCCTTTTTGGTTCAAGGTAGATTTTATTTATTCCTCTTTTTTTTTAAAATTTGGAGATTTAAACATGGAAATAATGCATTAATATAAAGACATCTATGTGAAGGGAAAAACATTTTTTCTGTTTTATTTTATTAAATGTTATTTATTTTTAATTTTTTAAAATTTATTTATTCATTTTATACAGCAGGTTCTTATTGGATATCGATTTTATACATATAAGTGTGCACATGTGAATCATAGACTCCCAATTCATCCCACCACCACCCTCACATGGTGTTCCCCCTTGGTGTCCATATGTTTGTTCTCTACATCTGTGTCTCTATCTCTGCCCTGCAAACCGGTTCATCTGTACCATTTTTCTAGTTTCCACATATATGCATTAATATACAATATTTGTTTTTCTGTTTCTGACTTACTTCACTCTGTATGACAGTCTCTAGATCCATCAAGGTCTCTACAAATGACCCAATTTCATTCCTATGTATGGCTGAGTAATATTCCATTATATATATGTACCATATCTTTATCCATTCGTCTGTCTGTGGGCACTTAGGTTGCTTTCATTACCTGGCTATTGTAAATAGTGCTGCAATGAACATTGTGGTGAATGTGTCTTTTTGATTTATGGTTTTCTATGGGTATATGCCCAGTAGTGGGATTGCTGGATTATATGGTAATTCTATTTTTAATTTTTTTAAGGAACCTCCATACTGTTCTCCATAGAGACTGTATCGATTTACATTCCCAACAATAGTGGAAGAAGGTTCCTTTTCTCCACACCCTCTCCAGCATTTGTTGTTTGTAGATGTTCTGATGATTTGACGTGATACCTCATTGTAGTTTCTATTTCCATTTCTCTAATAATTAGTGATGTTGAGCAGATTTTCATGTGTGTACTGGCCATCTCTATGTCTTCTTGGAAGAAATATCTATTTAGATCTTCTTCCATTTTTGTATTGGGTTGTTTGTTTTATTAATATTGAGCTGCATGAGCTGTTTATATATATTGGAGATTAATCATTTGTCCATTGATTCGTTTGCAAATATTTTCTGCCATTCTGAGGGTTGTCTTTTCATCTTGTTTGTAGTTTCCTTTGCTTTGCAAAAGCTTTTACGTTTCATTAGGTCCCATCTGTTTAGATTTCTTTTTTATTTCATTACTATAGGAGGTGGATCAAAAAAGATCTTGCTGTGATTTACGTCAGAGTATCCTTCGTAAGTTTTTCTCTCAGAGTTTTATACTGTCTGGTCTTACATTAAGGTCTGTAATCCATTTTGAATATATTTTTATGTATGGTGTTGGGGAGTGTTCTAATTTCATTCTTTCACATGTAGCTGTCCATATTTCCCAGCACCAATGATTGAAGAGACGGTCTTATCTCCATTGTATAGTCTTGCTTCCCTTGTCATAGATTAGTTGACCATAGGTGTGTAGGTTTATCCCTGGGATTTCTTTTTTTTTTTCCTTTTACACGTTTATTGGAGTATAATTGCTTTACAATGGAGTGTTCATTTCTGCTGTATAACAAAGTGAATCAGCTATACATATACAAATATCACCAGATACCCTCCCTCTTGCATCTCCCTCCCACACTCCATATCCCACCACTTTATGTGCTCACAAAGCACCAAGCTGATCTCCCTGTTCTATGTGGCTGCTTCCCAGTAGCTATCGGTGTTACATTTGGTAATGTATTTATGTCCATGCCACTCTCTCACTTTGTCCCAACTTACCCATCCCCCTTCCAGTGTCCTCAAGTCCTTTCACTATGTCTGTGTCCTTAATCATGTCCTGCCACTAGATTCTTCAAAATCTTTTTTTTTTTCTTCATTAGATTCCGTATATCTCTGTTAACATACAGTATTTGTTTTTCCCTTTCTGACTTACTTCTCTGTGTAGGACAGATTCTAAGTCCATCCACCTCAGTACAAATAGCTCAGTTTGCTTCTTTTTTTGGCTGAGTAATATTCCATTGTATATATGTGCCAGATCTTCTTTATCCATTCATCTGTCGATGGACACTTAGGTTGCTTCCATGTCCTGGCTATTGCAAATAGAGCTGCAATGAACATTTTTGTACATAACTCTTTTTGAATTATGGTTTTCACAAGGCAAATGTCCAGTAGTTGGATTGTTGTGTCGTATGGTACTTCTATTGTTAGTTATTTAAAGGAACCTCCGTAATGTTCTCCCTAGTGCCCATATCAATTTACATTCACACCCACAGTGTAAGTGTGTTCCCTTTTCTCCAATAAAGGCCTCTCCAGCGTTTATAGTTTTGTAGATTTTTTTGATGATTGCCACTCTGACTGCTGTGAGGTGATACCTCAGGGTAGTTTTGATTTGCATTTCTCTAATGATTAGTGATGTTCAGCATCCTTTCATGTGTTTCTTGGTAATCTGTATATCTTCTTTGGAGAAATGTCTATTTTGGTCTTCTGCCCGTTTTTGGATTGGGTTGTTTGTTTTTGTGATATTGAGCTACTTGCGGTGCTTGTAAAGTTAGGAGATTAATCCTTTGTCAATTGCTTTATTTGAAAATATTTTCTCCCATTCTAAGGGTTGTTTTTGCATCTTGTTTAAGTTTTCCTGTACTGTGTAAAAGCTTTTAAGTTTCATTAGGTCCCATTTGTTGATTTCTGTTTTTATTTCCATTTCTCTAAGTGGTGGGTCAAAAAGGATCTTGCTGTGATTTATGTCATAGAGTGTTCTGCCTATGGTTTCCTCTAAGTGTTTTATAGTGTGTGGTCTTATATTTAGATCTCTAATCAATTTAGAGTTTATTTTTGAGTATGGTGTTATGGAGTGTTCTAATTTCATTCTTTAATGTGGAGGGGTCCAGTTTTCCCAGCACCAATTACTGAAGAGACTGTCTTTTCTCCATTGTATATCCTTAGCTCCTTTGTCATAGATGAGATAGCCATAGGTATGTAGGTTTATCTCTGGGCTTTCTGTCCTGTTCCATTGATCTGTGTTTATGCCAATCTACATACACTTGATTCCATTATGGAGACATATAAATACATAGGTTTCAAGGTTATTACCAGTCAGATGTATTCCTCTTCAGTGAATAGGGTGTTTTGTGTCCAGTTCATTGAGAAAGGAGTAGGTCTTGTCTATTACATATTTGGTATATGGAATGGGATCTGTGCTAATTTCAAACTCTGCTTTTACACATCACCCCACGTCACCTTTCCCCTTAAGGAGGCATAAGTGTGTTTTTTAGATGTGTAACTCTGTTCTCTTTTGAAATTCAGTTCATGTGTAGCCATGTTTACATTCCCTCTATAAGTGATATATTACAATAAGTTTCTTTTACTTTGTGGCTCATTTCACTTAGCATCATCATACCTAAAGCCACTCATTAAGCTGCTATTGGCCTTATGACATTGATTTTATGTCTGAGTGACATTCCATTGTATATAAGTACCACAACATCTATATCCATTTTTTTTCCTTTCCTGGGATATTTAAAGTGTACTGAAGTCGAGGTTCTTGTAAACAGAGCAGCCCTAAAGTTTGGGCTGGCTGTGTGTTATGGACTTTTAGTTATCCCAAAATACACGCCCATGAGTGGAAGTGTGCTATGCTCTGTAGCTCTGTTTTAGAAAACAACATACAGTTCTCCAGAGAGGCTGTTGGCAATTTACATCCTGTCCATCGGCGTAACCAGGCTCCCTTTTCTCCATGGCCTGTACTGTATTTGCGGTTTTTACACTATTTGTGGATGGCCCTTTTGACTGTAGGTAAGGGACACTTCTCTATAGTGTGGATTTGCAATGCCTGATGGCTTGCTTGGCCAAAAAGGGTGTATGCATTTTTTCCCGAATATATTCAAGAAAATACACATACTCCCTTTTCAGCCAAGGGCAACATTGTCGAAATTCTGTCGCTTTTCATGTGCTTTAAAGATGACTCAAATCTACATCTTGAAATCTGTTTCCTTCAATTCTGCCTTGCATTCAAATCCTCTTCACTGCCTTTCCTCAATATATTTCTGGATGATAGTTGTCCTTTATAACTCTGCAAGTTTGTGAATTGCTGTGCCCCTGATTTCCATTTTTCAACTCGCCTCTTTGTGAGCTGGCTGCAATACCGCAGGATGGCTTTAGGCCCTAGTCTGGTTCCGGGGCTTCAGGCTGAGCCTTTGGTTAATTCTTCTTCCTGGTGGGAAACTAGAGTGACATGTGCCCATCCAAACACCTACAGCTAATCTCTCATTTATTCCCCCTCTTCCTGTTCATCCTCTGCACAATTTGCAAACTGTGCATAACAGGAGGGTAAAGGCGCTGACACTCCAAGTGGGGAGATTTTTAGTAATGCAGATGGTATGGCGAAGCCGAGCACGACAAAAGGAAAAATGAGGTACCATTTAGAAAACTTTCCCAATTACACAGTGTACCATCCACTGGATTTCCCATGCATGTTTTAACTGTAGGAAGATTCCCTTAAACCTGGAGAGTTGGGACCACTAGAATGGGTAGCACACAGTATTGCTCTAAGTGGTGTTCTTTTGTTCACACAACCTCAGCCATCTTGTCAGCCCCAAGTGTCCAGTCTTATGTCTCATCCAGCTGTGGGTGTAAAGGTGGTCAATCCAGGTTGCATCACAGGCCCTGAACGTAATTTTTAAGACTTTCTCACTGTTTCGCTGTTTTTGCATTTTGCTTTTGAAATTTATTTTTATAAGTGGGTTTAACTGAATTTCAGTGCTGTGTTCATGCCGTTATACACACACACATGATTCCTTTATGGAGACATGAGAATACATATGTTTTAAAATACTTAGAGTCAGACATATTCCTCTGCAATGAATAGGGGGTGTTGAGTCCAGTTCATTGTGCCGGGAGTAGGTGTTGTCTATTACATACATGGTTTATATAACGGTATCTGTGCTAATTTAAAACTGTGGTTTTATGCATCACCCCACCTCGCCTTTCCCCTTAAGCAGGCAGAAGATTGTTTTCTAAATGTGTGATTCCGTTGTGTTTGTAAATCCGTTCATGTGTATCCATGTGTACATTCCCGCTATGAGTGATATCTTATGATAAGATTCGTTACTCTGGTATCTTTCCTAACTCAGTTCATGTGAGGCCATATTTATAGGACCTTCATAAGTGATATCTTATGATAAGTTTCTTTTTCTGTGTGATTATTTCACTTAGAATCATCGTACCTGAAACCACTATTTTTGCTGCTACTGGCCTTATGAAATTGATTTCATGGCTGAGGGATATTCCATCGTACGTAAGTACCAAAATTTCTTGAACCATTTTTGTCTTTCCTGGGATATTTAAGGTATACACAAGTTGAGGTTCTTGTAAGCAGTGAAGCCCTAAATTTTGGGGTGGCTCTGTCTTATTGATTTTCAGTTTTCCCAAGGTGTATTTCCTAGACTGGAAGTGCCCTTGACTCTGTAGCTCTGTTGTATACTGGTTTTAGGGAACACAATGCACTCCTCCAGAGAGGCAGTTGGCAATTTACATCCCACGCATCAGCATAACAAGGATCCCTGTTCTCCAGGGCCTGTCTTGCCTTTCTGGTTTTTACACATTTTGCAGATGTCCCTTTTGACCAGTGGGAAGTGATACTAGTTTGTAGTGCAGATTTGCATTGCCCGCTTGCTTTCTTGGCCAAAATGTGCGTATGCGTTTTCTCCTGAATATATTCAGGAGAAAACGCATACGCCCATTTTGGCCAAGTGCATCATTGTCGAAGTTGTGCCCCTCTTCCTGTGCTTTAAAGGTGATTCCAACATACCTCTTGAAATCTGTTTCCTGCTATACTGCCTCGCTTTCAAGTCCGCCTCGTTGCCTTCTGTCAACAGATTTTTGGACGATAGTTGTCCTTTATTACTCTGCCAGTTTCTGAATTCCTGTGCCCCTGAGCTCCATTTTTAAATTCGTTTTTTGTGAGCAGACCGCAAGTCCAAAATTTTGGTTCAGGACCTATACTGCTTCCTGGCGCGTGGCTGAGACTTTGGTTAATTATTCTACCTGCGGGGCAATTAGTGTGACATGTACCCGTCCAAATGCCTAACATCTACTCTCTCCTTTGTTCTCCATCTTCCCTTTTATTTTTGCCAAATTGGTAACTGTGCGAACCAGGTGTTTAATGGGGCTGTCTCTCCAAGTTGGGAGATTGATAGTAAAGCAGTTGGAAAGTCAAACCGGAGCAACAGGAGAGGGATTATTAGTTGAGTTTTAGAAACCTTTCATATTCACAGTGTGTCCATTCTCTAGGTTTCGCGTACATGTTATAGCTGTAGTAATATTCCTTTCAACCTGGACATTTGGGACCCATGGAATAGGTGCCACACATTATTGTTTTAAAGGGTCTGCATTTGCTCACCCAATCTCACCAATCCTCTCAGTCCCAAGTGTCCAGCCTTGTGCCACATCCAGCTGTCATTGTAGATAGGGTCATTCCAGGATTCATCAGAAACCCTGAAAGAATTGTAAAGAATTTCCCTGTTTTATTGTTTTGTTTTTGAAATTCCATTTTATAGTGGGTTTGAGCTGATTCTCGCTGCTATGTTTATGCCAGTCTAGACACACTTGATTCCCTTATGGAGACATATCAATACATAGGTTTTAAGATTCTTACTTGTCAGATATGTTCCTCTGTGGGGAATATGCGGGGTTGAGTCCCTTTCACTTAAAAAGGTGTAGGTAATGTCTATCCTGTATTTGGTTTTTAGAATGCTACCTGTACTAATATCAAACTCTGGTTTTATGCATTACCCACCTCTCCTTCCCCTTTAAGCGGGCATACAATTATTTTCTAAATGTGAGAATATCTTTCCTTCCTAAATCAGTTCCTGGGTAGCCATGTTTACAGGACCTTCATAAGTGATATCTTATGATAAGTTTCTTTTTCTGTGTGACTTCTTTCACTTAGAATCATCGTACCTGAATCCACTCATTTTGCTGCTACTGGCCTTATGACATTGATTTCATGGTTGAGGGATAATCCACCGTATATAAGTACCACAATTTTTTGGTCAATTTTTATCTTTCCTGGGATATTTAAGGTGTACCAAAGTTGACGTTTTTGTAAGCAGTGCAGCCCTAAAGTTTGGGGTGGTTCTGTGGTTTGATTTTCAGTTTTCCCTAGGTATATTCCCTAGACTGGAAGTGCCCTTGGCTCTGTAGCTCTGTTGTTTACTTCTTTTAGGGAACACAATGCACTCCTCCAGAGAGGCAGTTGGCAATTTACATCCCGCCCATCAGCATAACAAGGCTCCCTGTTCTCCAGGGCCTGGATTGCCTTTCTGGTTTTCACACATTTTGAGGATGTCCCTTTTGACCAGTGGGAAGTGATACAACTTTGTAGTGCAGATTTGCATTGCCCGCTTGCTTGCTTGTCCAGAAAGGCCTTTGTGTTTTCTCCTGAATATATTCAAGAGAAAACGCATAAGCTCTTTTTGGCCAAGTGCATCATTGTCGAAATTGTGTCCCTTTACCTGTTCTTTAAAGCCGATTCCAATGTAACTCTTGAAATCTATTTCCTGCTATTCTGCCTCGTTTCAAGTCCTCCTCGTTGCCTTCCCTCAACAAATTTTTGGACGATAGTAGTACTTTATTACTCTGCCAGTTTGTGAATAGCTTTGCCCCTGATCTCCATTTTTCTACTCGTATTTTGTGAGCTGAACTCAAGTCCAAAATTGTGATTCAGGACCTATACTGGATCCAGGCGTGTGGCTGAGACTTTGGTTAATTCTTCTTCTTCCTGGGAAATTAGAGTGACATGTGCCCATCCAAATGCCTAACATCTACTCTCTCACTGGTTCTCCCTCTTTTCTTTCATCCTTTGCCAAATTGGCAACCTTTGCAGACCAGGAGTTTAAAGGGGCTGTCTCTCCAAGATGGCAGATTGATAGTAAAGCAGTTGGAAAGTCAAACCGGAGCACCAGGAGAGGGACTATTTGCTGAGTTTTAGAAACCTTTTGTATTCACTGTGTGTCCATTCTCTACGTTTCCCGTACTTGGTATATCTATAGTAATATTAAGTTCAACCGGGAGAGTTGGGACCGATGGAATGTGTTCCATGCAGTACTGCTTTAAAGGGTCTGCATTTGCTCACCCAATCTCACCAATCTTCTCAGTCCCAACTGTCCAGCATTATGCCACATCCAGGTGTCGTTGTAGATATGGTCATTCCAGGAATCATCAGAGACCCTGAAGGAATTGTAAAGAAATTCCAAGTTTTTTTGTTTTGTTTTTGAAATTCCATTTTATAGTGGGTTTAAGCTGATTCTCACTGCCATGTTTATGCCATTCTAGACACACTTGATTCCATTATGGAGACATATCAATACATAGGTTTTAAGGTTCTAACTAGTCACATATATTCCTCTGTGTGGAATATGGGGTGTTGAGTTCCTTTCACAGAATAAGGTGTAGGTATTGTCTATTCCTTATTTGGATTTTGGAACAGTACCTGTACTAATATCAAATTCTGGTTTTATGCATCACCCCACCTCTCCTTCCCCCTTAAGCTGGCATAAGAGTGTTTTCTAAATGTGAGACTCTGTTCTCTTTCCTAACTCAGTTCATGTGTGGCCATGTTTACAGGACCTTCATAAGTGATATCTTATGATAAGTCTCTTTTTCTCTGTGACTTATTTCACTTAGAATCATCGTACCTGAATCCAATCATTTTGCTGCTACTGGCCTTATGACATTGATTTCATGGCTGAGGGAAATTCCATCATACGTAAGTACCACAATTTCTTGAACCACATTTGTCTTTCCTGGGATAATAAAGGTGTACCCAATTTGAGGTTCTTGTTAGCAGTGCAGCCCTAAATTTTGGGGTGGCTCTGCCTTATTGATTTTCAGTTTTCCCAAGGTATATTCCATAGACTGGATGTGCCCTTGGCTCTGTAGCTCTGTTGTTTACTTGTTTTAGGGAACACAATGCACTCCTCCAGGGAGGCAGTTGGCAATTTACATGCCGCCCATCAGCATAACAAGGCTCCCTGTTCTTCAGGGCCTGTCTTGCCTTTCCGGTTTTTACCCATTTTGTGGATGTCCCTTTTGACCGGTGGGAAGTGATACTTTTTTGTAGTGCAGATTTGCATTGCCCACTTGCTTGCTTGGCCAAAAAGGGAGTATGCGTTTTCTCCTGAATATATTCAGGAGAAAACACATACGCCCTTTGTGGCCAAGTGCATCATTGTCGAAGTTGTGCCCCTCTTCCTGTGCTTTAAAGGCGATTCCAACGTGGCTCTTGAAATCTGTTTCCTGCTATTCTGCCTCGCTTTCAAGTCCGCCTCGTTGACTTCCCTCAACAGATTTTTGGACGATAGTTGCGCTTTATTACTCTGCCAGTTTGTGAATTGCTGTGTCCCTGAGCTCCATTTTTTAACTCGTTTGTTGTGAGCTGAACGCAAGTCCAATATTTTGGTTCAGGACCTATACTGGTTTTCGCTGGGTGGCTGAGACTTTGGTTAATTCTTCTTCCTGCCGGGAAATAAGAAAGAAATATGCCCGTCCAAATGTCTAACAGCTACTCTCTCATTGGTTCTCCCTCTTCCCTTTCATCCTTTGCCAAATTGGCAACATGTGCACACCAGGAGGTTAAAGGTGCTGTCTCTCCAAGTTGGGAGATTGATAGTAAAGCAGTTGGAAAGTCAAACTGGAGCACATGGAGAGGGATTATTCGTTGAGTTTTAGAGACCTTTCATATTCACAGTGTGTCCATTCTCTAGGTTTCCTATACATTTTATAGCTGTAGTAATATTCCCTTCAACCAGGAGAGTTGTGACCAATGGAATGGCTGCCATGCATTACTGCTCTAAAGGGTCTGCATTTGCTCACCCAATCTCACCAATCCTCTCAGTCCCATGTGTCCATCCTTATGCCACCTCCAGCTGTCATTGTAGATAGGGTCATTCCAGGATTCATCAGAGACCCTGAAGGAATTGTAAAGAATTTCCCTGTTTTAGTGTTTTGTTTTTGAAATTCCATTTGATAGTGGGTTTGAGCTGATTCTTGATGTCATGTTTAAGCCAGTCTAGACACACTCGATTTCCTTAAAGAGACATATCAATACATAGGTTTTATGATTCTTACTAGTCAGATATATTACTCTGTGGGAAATATGGGGTTTTGAGTCCCTTTCACTGAGGAAGGTGTAAGTCTTGTCTATTCCATAGTTGGTTTTTGAACGGTACCTGTGCTTATATCAAACTCTGGTTTTATGTATCACCCCACCTCTCCTTCCCCCTTAAGCAGGCATAAGAGTGTTTTCTAAATGTGAGACTCTGTTCTCTTTCCTAAATCAGTTCATGTGTAGCAATGTTTACAGGATCTTATTAAGTGATATCTTATCATAAGTTTCTTTTTCTGTGTGACTTATTTCACTTAGAATAATCGTACCTGAATCAATTCATTTTGCTGCTGCTGTTCTTATGACATTGATGGCGTGGCTGAGGGATATTCCATCGTACGTAAATACCACTATATTTTGAACGATTTTTATCTTTCCTGGGATATTTAAGGTGTACCCAAGTTGAGGTTCTTGTAAGCAGTGCAGCCCTAAATTTTGGGGTGGCTCTGTCTTATTGATTTTCAGTTTTCCCAAGGTATATTCCCTAGACTGGAAGTGTCCTTGGCTCTGTAGCTCTGTTGTTTACTTGTTTTAGGGAACACAATGCACTCCTCCAGGGAGGCAGTTAGCAATTTACATGCCGCCCATCAGCATAACAAGGCTCCCTGTTCTTCAGGGCCTGTCTTGCCTTTCCGGTTTTTACCCATTTTGTGGATGTCCCTTTTGACTGGTGGGAAGTGATACTTTTTTGTAG
Source organism: Mesoplodon mirus (assembly GCF_964341445.2). Taxonomy (NCBI): domain Eukaryota; kingdom Metazoa; phylum Chordata; class Mammalia; order Artiodactyla; family Ziphiidae; genus Mesoplodon; species Mesoplodon mirus. Next base: position 338,183 of record NW_028295467.1, read on the forward strand.
TGCAGATTTGCATTGCCCACTTGCTTGCTTGGCCAAAAAGGGAGTATGCGTTTTCTCCTGAATATATTCAGGAGAAAACACATACGCCCTTTGTGGCCAAGTGCATCATTGTCGAAGTTGTGCCCCTTTTCCTGTGCTTTAAAGGCGATTCCAACGTGGCTCTTGAAATCTGTTTCCTGCTATTCTGCCTCGCTTTCAAGTTCGCCTCGTTGACTTCCCTCAACAGATTTTTGGACGATAGCTGCCCTTTATTACTCTGTCGGTTTGTGAATTGCTGTGTCCCTGAGCCTCATTTTTTAACTCGTTTTTTGTGAGCTGAACGCAAGTCCAATATTTTGGTTCAGGACCTATACTGGTTTTTGCTGGGTGGCTGAGACTTTGGTTAATTCTTCTTCCTCCCGGGAAATAAGAAAGAAATGTGCCCGTCCAAATGTCTAACAGCTACACTCTCATTGGTTCTCCCTCTTCCCTTTCATCCTTTGCCAAATTGGCAACATGTGCACACCAGGAGGTTAAAGGTGCTGTCTCTCCAAGTTGGGAGATTGATAGTAAAGCAGTTGGAAAGTTAAACTGGAGCACAAGGAGAGGAATTATTCGTTGAGTTTTAGAGACCTTTCATATTCACAGTGTGTCCATTCTCTAGGTTTCCTGTACATGTTATAGCTGTAGTAATATTCCCTTCAACCTGGAGAGTTGTGACCAATGGAATGGCTGCCATGCATTATTGCTTTAAAGGGTCTGCATTTGCTCACCCAATCTCACCAATCCTCTCAGTCCCATGTGTCCATCCTTATGCCACCTCCAGCTGTCATTGTAGATAGGGTCATTCCAGGATTCATCAGAGACCCTGAAGGAATTGTAAAGAATTTCCCTGTTTTTTTGTTTTGTTTTTGAAATTCCTTTTTATAGTGGGTTTGAGCTGATTATTGGTGTCATATTTAAGCCAGTCTAGACACACTCGATTCCCTTAAAGAAACATATCAATACATAGGTTTTATGACTCTTACTAGTCAGATATATTACTCTGTGGGAAATATGGGGTTTTGAGTCCCTTTCACTGAGGAAGGTGTAAGTCTTGTCTATTCCATAGTTGGCTTTTGAACGGTACCTGTGCTTATATCAAACTCTGGTTTTATGCATCACCCCACCTCTCCTTCCCCCTTAAGCAGGCATAAGAATGTTTTCTAAATGTGAGACTCTTCTCTTTCGTAACTCAGTTCATGTGTAGCAATGTTTACAGGATCTTCTTAAGTGATATCTTATGATAAGTTTCTTTTTCTGTGTGACTTATTTCACTTAGAATAATCATACCAGAATCAACTCATTTTGCTGCTGCTGTTCTTATGACATTGATGGCATGGCTGAGGGATATTCCATCGTACGTAAATACCACTATTTTTTGAACGATTTTTATCTTTCCTGGGATACTTAATGTGTACCCAAGTTGAGGTTCTTGTAAGCAGTGCAGCCCTAAATTTTGGGGTGGCTCTGTCTTATTGATTTTCAGTTTTCCCAAGGTACATACCCTAGTCTGGAAGTGCCCCTGGCTCTGTAGCTCTGTTTTTTCCTTCTTTTAGGGAACACAATGCACTCGTCCAGAGAGGCAGTTGGCAATTTACATCCCGCCCATCAGCATAACAAGGCTCCCTGTTCTCCAGGCCCTGTCTTGCATTTCTGCTTTTTACCCATTTTGTGGAGGTCCCTTTTGAACTGTGGGAAGTGATACTTCTTTGTAGTGCAGATTTGCATTGCCCGCTTTCTTGATTGGCCAAAATGGGTGTATGCGTTTTCTCCTGAATATATTCAGGAGAAAACGCTTTCACCCTTTTTGGCCAAGTGAATCATTGTCGAAGTTGTACCCCTCTTCCTGTGCTTTAAAGGCGATTCCAACGTATCTGTTGAAATGTGTTTCCTTCTATTCTGCCTCGCTTTCAATTCCGCCTCGTTGCCTTCCCTCAACAGATTTTTGTACGATAGTTGTCCTTTATTACTCTACCAGTTTGTGAATTGCTGTGCCCCTGAGGTCCATAATTTAACTCATTTTTTGTGAGCTGAACGCAAGTCCAATATTTTGGTTCAGGACCTATACTGGATCGCGGTGGGTGGCTGAGACTTTGGTTAATTCTTCTCCCTCCCGGGAAATAAGAGTGACATGTGCCAGTCCAAATGCCTAACAGCTACTCTCTCATTGGTTCTCCCACTTCCCTTTCATCCTCTGCCAAATTGGCAACCTGTGAGAACCAGGAGGTTAAAGGGGCTGTCTCTGAAAGTTGGGAGATTGATAGTAAAGCAGTTGGAAAGTCAAACCGGAGCACCAGAAGAGGGACTATTCGTTGAGTTTTAGAGACCTTTCATATTCACAGTGTGTCCATTCTCTAGGTTTCCCGTACATTTTATAGCTGCAGTAATATTCCCTTCAACCTGGAGAGTTGGGACCCATGGAATGGGTGCCATGCATTATTGCTTTATAGGGTCTGCATTTGTTCACCCAATCTCACCAATCCTCTCAGTCCCATGTGTCCTGCCTTATGGCACATCCAGCTGTCATTGTAGATAGGGTCATGCCAGGTTTCATCAGAGACCCTGAAGGAATTGTAAAGAATTTCCCTGTTTTTTTGTTTTATTTTTGAAATTCCTTTTTATAGTGGGTTTGAGATGATTCTCGATGCCATGTTTATGCCAGTCCAGACACACTTGATTCCCTAAAAGAGACATATCAATACATAGGTTTTAAGATTATTAGTAGTCCGATATATTCCTCTGTGGGAAATATGGGGTTTTGAATCCCTTTCACTGAGGAAGGTGTAAGTCTTGTCTATTCCATAGTTGGTTTTTGAACGGTACCTGTGCTTATATCAAACTCTGGTTTTATGTATCACCCCACCTCTCCTTCCCCCTTAAGCAGGCATAAGAGTGTTTTCTAAATGTGAGACTCTGTTCTCTTTCCTAACTCAGTTCATGTGTAGCCATGTTTACAGGATCTTCATAAGTGATATCTTATGATAAGTTTCTTTTTCTGTGTGACTTCTTTCACTTAGAATCATCGTACCTGAATCCACTCATTTAACTGCTACTGGTCTTATGACATTGATTTCATGGCTGTGGGATATTCCACCGTACATAAGTACCACAATTTTTTGAACCATTTTTATATTTCCTGGGATATTTAAGGTTTACCCAAGTTGAGGTTCTTGGAAGCAGTGCAGCCCTAAATTTTGGGGTGGCTCTGTCTTTATGATTTTCAGTTTTCCCAAGGTATATTCCCTAGACTGGAAGTGCCCTTGGCTCTGTAGCTCTGTTGTTTACTTGTTTTAGGGAACACAATGCACTCCTCCAGGGAGGCAGTTGGCAATTTACATGCCGCCCATCAGCATAACAAGGCTCCCTGTTCTCCAGGGCCTGCCTTGACTTTCTGGTTTTTACCCATTTTGTGGATGTCCCTTTTGACTGGTGGGAAGTGATTCTTCTTTTTAGTGCAGATTTGCATTGCCCGCTTGCTTGCTTGGCCAAAAATGGCGTATGCGTTTTCTCCTGAATATATTCAGGAGAAAACGCATACGCCATTTTTGGCCAAGTGCATCACTGTCGAAGTTCTGCCCCTCTTCCTGTGCTTTAAAGGCGATTCCAACGTGGCTCTTGAAATCTGTTTCCTGCTATTCTGCCTCGCTTTCAAGGCCGCCTCGTTGACTTCCCTCAACAGATTTTTGGACGATAGTTGTGCTTTATTACTCTGCCTGTTTGTGAATTGCTGTGTCCCTGAGCTCCATTTTTTAACTCGTTTTTTGTGAGCTGAACGCAAGTCCAATATTTTGGTTCAGGACTTATACTGGTTTTCACTGGGTGGCTGAGACTTTGGTTAATTCTTCTTCCTGCCGGGAAATAAGAAAGAAATATGCCCGTCCAAATGTCTAACAGCCACTCTCTCATTGGTTCTCCCTCTTCCCTTTCATCCTTTGCCAAATTGGCAACATGTGCACACCAGGATGTTAAAGGTGCTGTCTCTCCAAGTTGGGAGATTGATAGTAAAGCAGTTGGAAAGTCAAACTGGAGCACATGGAGAGGGATTATTCGTTGAGTTTTAGAGACCTTTCATATTCACAGTGTGTCCATTCTCTAGGTTTCCTATACATTTTATAGCTGTAGTAATATTCCCTTCAACCTGGAGAGTTGTGACCAATGGAATGGCTGCCATGCATTACTGCTCTAAAGGGTCTGCATTTGCTCACCCAATCTCACCAATCCTCTCAGTCCCATGTGTCCATCCTTATGCCACCTCCAGCTGTCATTGTAGATAGGGTCATTCCAGGATTCATCAGAGACCCTGAAGGAATTGTAAAGAATTTCCCTGTTTTAGTGTTTTGTTTTTGAAATTCCATTTGATAGTGGGTTTGAGCTGATTCTTGGTGTCATGTTTAAGCCAGTCTAGACACACTCGATTCCCTTAAAGAGACATATCAATACATAGGTTTTATGATTCTTACTCGTCAGATATATTACTCTGTGGGAAATATGGGGTTTTGAGTCCCTTTCACTGAGGAAGGTGTAAGTCTTGTCTATTCCATAGTTGGTTTTTGAACGGTACCTGTGCTTATATCAAACTCTGGTTTTATGCATCACCCCACCTCTCCTTCCCCCTTAAGCAGGCATAAGAGTGTTTTCTAAATGTGAGACTCTGTTCTCTTTCCTAAATCAGTTCATGTGTAGCAATGTTTACAGCATCTTATTAAGTGATATCTTATCATAAGTTTCTTTTTCTGTGTGACTTATTTCACTTAGAATAATCGTACCTGAATCAATTCATTTTGCTGCTGCTGTTCTTATGACATTGATGGCGTGGCTGAGGGATATTCCATCGTACGTAAATACCACTATATTTTGAACGATTTTTATCTTTCCTGGGATATTTAAGGTGTACCCAAGTTGAGGTTCTTGTAAGCAGTGCAGCCCTAAATTTGGGGGTGGCTCTGTCTTATTGATTTTCAGTTTTCCCAAGGTATATTCCCTAGACTGGAAGTGTCCTTGGCTCTGTAGCTCTGTTGTTTACTTGTTTTAGGGAACACAATGCACTCCTCCAGGGAGGCAGTTGGCAATTTACATGCCGCCCATCAGCATAACAAGGCTCCCTGTTCTTCAGGGCCTGTCTTGCCTTTCTGGTTTTTACCCATTTTGTGGATGTCCCTTTTGACCGGTGGGAAGTGATACTTTTTTGTAGTGCAGATTTGCATTGCCCACTTGCTTGCTTGGCCACAAAGGGAGTATGCGTTTTCTCCTGAATATATTCAGGAGAAAACATATACGCTCTTTGTGGCCAAGTACATCATTGTCGAAGTTGTGCCCCTCTTCCTGTGCTTTAAAGGCGATTCCAAGGTGGCTCTTGAAATCTGTTTCCTGCTATTCTGCCTCGCTTTCAATTCCGCCTCGTTGCCTTCCCTCAACAGATTTTTGTACGATAGTTGTCCTTTATTACTCTACCAATTTGTGAATTGCTGTGCCCCTGAGGTCCATAATTTAACTCATTTTTTTGTGAGCTGAACGCAAGTCCAATATTTTGGTTCAGGACCTATACTGGATCGCGGTGGGTGGCTGAGACTTTGGTTAATTCTTCTCCCTCCCGGGAAATAAGAGTGACATGTGCCAGTCCAAATGCCTAACAGCTACTCTCTCATTGGTTCTCCCACTTCCCTTTCATCCTCTGCCAAATTGGCAACCTGTGAGAACCAGGAGGTTAAAGGGGCTGTCTCTGAAAGTTGGGAGATTGATAGTAAAGCAGTTGGAAAGTCAAACTGGAGCACCAGAAGAGGGACTATTCGTTGAGTTTTAGAGACCTTTCGTATTCACAGTGTGTCCATTCTCTAGGTTTCCCGTACATTTTATAGCTGCAGTAATATTCCCTTCAACCTGGAGAGTTGGGACCCATGGAATGGGTGCCATGCATTATTGCTTTATAGGGTCTGCATTTGTTCACCCAATCTCACCAATCCTCTCAGTCCCATGTGTCCTGCCTTATGCCACATCCAGCTGTCGTTGTAGATAGGGTCATGCCAGGTTTCATCAGAGACCCTGAAGGAATTGTAAAGAATTTCCCTGTTTTTTTGTTTTATTTTTGAAATTCCTTTTTATAGTGGGTTTGAGAAAATTCTCGATGCCATGTTTATGCCAGTCCAGACACACTTGATTCCCTAAAAGAGACATATCAATACATAGGTTTTAAGATTATTAGTAGTCCGATATATTCTTCTGTGGGAAATATGGGGTTTTGAATACCTTTCACTGAGGAAGGTGTAAGTCTTGTCTATTCCATAGTTGGTTTTTGAACGGTACCTGTGCTTATATCAAACTCTGGTTTTATGTATCACCCCACCTCTCCTTCCCCCTTAAGCAGGCATAAGAGTGTTTTCTAAATGTGAGACTCTGTTCTCTTTCCTAACTCAGTTCATGTGTAGCCATGTTTACAGGATCTTCATAAGTGATATCTTATGATAAGTTTCTTTTTCTGTGTGACTTCTTTCACTTAGAATCATCGTACCTGAATCCACTCATTTAACTGCTACTGGTCTTATGACATTGATTTCATGGCTGTGGGATATTCCACCGTACATAAGTACCACAATTTTTTGAACCATTTTTATATTTCCTGGGATATTTAAGGTTTACCCAAGTTGAGGTTCTTGGAAGCAGTGCAGCCCTAAATTTTGGGGTGGCTCTGTCTTTATGATTTTCAGTTTTCCCAAGGTATATTCCCTAGACTGGAAGTGCCCTTGGCTCTGTAGCTCTGTTGTTTACTTGTTTTAGGGAACACAATGCACTCCTCCAGGGAGGCAGTTGGCAATTTACATGCCGCCCATCAGCATAACAAGGCTCCCTGTTCTCCAGGGCCTGCCTTGACTTTCTGGTTTTTACCCATTTTGTGGATGTCCCTTTTGACTGGTGGGAAGTGATTCTTCTTTTTAGTGCAGATTTGCATTGCACGCTTGCTTGCTTGGCCAAAAATGGCGTATGCGTTTTCTCCTGAATATATTCAGGAGAAAACGCATACGCCATTTTTGGCCATGTGCATCATTGTCGAAGTTCTGCCCCTCTTCCTGTGCTTTAAAGGCGATTCCAACGTGGCTCTTGAAATCTGTTTCCTGCTATTCTGCCTCGCTTTCAAGTCCGCCTCGTTGACTTCCCTCAACAGATTTTTGGACGATAGTTGCGCTTTATTACTCTGCCAGTTTGTGAATTGCTGTGTCCCTGAGCTCCATTTTTTAACTCGTTTGTTGTGAGCTGAACGCAAGTGCAATATTTTGGTTCAGGACCTATACTGGTTTTCGCTGGGTGGCTGAGACTTTGGTTAATTCTTCTTCCTGCCGGGAAATAAGAAAGTAATATGCCCGTCCAAATGTCTAACAGCTACTCTCTCATTGGTTCTCCCTCTTCCCTTTCATCCTTTGCCAAATTGGCAACATGTGCACACCAGGAGGTTAAAGGTGCTGTCTCTCCAAGTTGGGAGATTGATAGTAAAGCAGTTGGAAAGTCAAACTGGAGCACATGGAGAGGGATTATTCGTTGAGTTTTAGAGACCTTTCATATTCACAGTGTGTCCATTCTCTAGGTTTCCTATACATTTTATAGCTGTAGTAATATTCCCTTCAACCTGGAGAGTTGTGACCAATGGAATGGCTGCCATGCATTACTGCTCTAAAGGGTCTGCATTTGCTCACCCAATCTCACCAATCCTCTCAGTCCCATGTGTCCATCCTTATGCCACCTCCAGCTGTCATTGTAGATAGGGTCATTCCAGGATTCATCAGAGACCCTGAAGGAATTGTAAAGAATTTCCCTGTTTTTTTGTTTTGTTTTTGAAATTCCTTTTTATAGTGGGTTTGAGCTGATTCTTGGTGTCATGTTTAAGCCAGTCTAGACACACTCGATTCCCTTAAAGAAACATATCAATACGTAGGTTTTATGACTCTTACTAGTCAGATATATTACTCTGTGGGAAATATGGGGTTTTGAGTCCCTTTCACTGAGGAAGGTGTAAGTCTTGTCTATTCCATAGTTGGCTTTTGAACGGTACCTGTGCTTATATCAAACTCTGGTTTTATGCATCACCCCACCTCTCCTTCCCCCTTAAGCAGGCATAAGAATGTTTTCTAAATGTGAGACTCTTCTCTTTCGTAACTCAGTTCATGTGTAGCAATGTTTACAGGATCTTCTTAAGTGATATCTTATGATAAGTTTCTTTTTCTGTGTGACTTATTTCACTTAGAATAATCGTACCAGAATCAACTCATTTTGCTGCTGCTGTTCTTATGACATTGATGGCATGGCTGAGGGATATTCCATCGTACGTAAATACCACTATTTTTTGAACGATTTTTATCTTTCCTGGGATACTTAATGTGTACCCAAGTTGAGGTTCTTGTAAGCAGTGCAGCCCTAAATTTTGGGGTGGCTCTGTCTTATTGATTTTCAGTTTTCCCAAGGTACATACCCTAGTCTGGAAGTGCCCCTGGCTCTGTAGCTCTGCTTTTTCCTTCTTTTAGGGAACACAATGCACTCGTCCAGAGAGGCAGTTGGCAATTTACATCCCGCCCATCAGCATAACAAGGCTCCCTGTTCTCCAGGCCCTGTCTTGCATTTCTGCTTTTTACCCATTTTGTGGAGGTCCCTTTTGAACTGTGGGAAGTGATACTTCTTTGTAGTGCAGATTTGCATTGCCCGCTTTCTTGATTGGCCAAAATGGGTGTATGCGTTTTCTCCTGAATATATTCAGGAGAAAACGCTTTCACCCTTTTTGGCCAAGTGAATCATTGTCGAAGTTGTACCCCTCTTCCTGTGCTTTAAAGGCGATTCCAACGTATCTGTTGAAATGTGTTTCCTTCTATTCTGCCTCGCTTTCAATTCCGCCTCGTTGCCTTCCCTCAACAGATTTTTGTACGATAGTTGTCCTTTATTACTCTACCAGTTTGTGAATTGCTGTGCCCCTGAGGTCCATAATTTAACTCATTTTTTGTGAGCTGAACGCAAGTCCAATATTTTGGTTCAGGACCTATACTGGATCGCGGTGGGTGGCTGAGACTTTGGTTAATTCTTCTCCCTCCCGGGAAATAAGAGTGACATGTGCCAGTCCAAATGCCTAACAGCTACTCTCTCATTGGTTCTCCCACTTCCCTTTCATCCTCTGCCAAATTGGCAACCTGTGAGAACCAGGAGGTTAAAGGGGCTGTCTCTGAAAGTTGGGAGATTGATAGTAAAGCAGTTGGAAAGTCAAACTGGAGCACCAGAAGAGGGACTATTCGTTGAGTTTTAGAGACCTTTCGTATTCACAGTGTGTCCATTCTCTAGGTTTCCCGTACATTTTATAGCTGCAGTAATATTCCCTTCAACCTGGAGAGTTGGGACCCATGGAATGGGTGCCATGCATTATTGCTTTATAGGGTCTGCATTTGTTCACCCAATCTCACCAATCCTCTCAGTCCCATGTGTCCTGCCTTATGCCACATCCAGCTGTCGTTGTAGATAGGGTCATGCCAGGTTTCATCAGAGACCCTGAAGGAATTGTAAAGAATTTCCCTGTTTTTTTGTTTTATTTTTGAAATTCCTTTTTATAGTGGGTTTGAGAAAATTCTCGATGCCATGTTTATGCCAGTCCAGACACACTTGATTCCCTAAAAGAGACATATCAATACATAGGTTTTAAGATTATTAGTAGTCCGATATATTCTTCTGTGGGAAATATGGGGTTTTGAATACCTTTCACTGAGGAAGGTGTAAGTCTTGTCTATTCCATAGTTGGTTTTTGAACGGTACCTGTGCTTATATCAAACTCTGGTTTTATGTATCACCCCACCTCTCCTTCCCCCTTAAGCAGGCATAAGAGTGTTTTCTAAATGTGAGACTCTGTTCTCTTTCCTAACTCAGTTCATGTGTAGCCATGTTTACAGGATCTTCATAAGTGATATCTTATGATAAGTTTCTTTTTCTGTGTGACTTCTTTCACTTAGAATCATCGTACCTGAATCCACTCATTTAACTGCTACTGGTCTTATGACATTGATTTCATGGCTGTGGGATATTCCACCGTACATAAGTACCACAATTTTTTGAACCATTTTTATATTTCCTGGGATATTTAAGGTTTACCCAAGTTGAGGTTCTTGGAAGCAGTGCAGCCCTAAATTTTGGGGTGGCTCTGTCTTTATGATTTTCAGTTTTCCCAAGGTATATTCCCTAGACTGGAAGTGCCCTTGGCTCTGTAGCTCTGTTGTTTACTTGTTTTAGGGAACACAATGCACTCCTCCAGGGAGGCAGTTGGCAATTTACATGCCGCCCATCAGCATAACAAGGCTCCCTGTTCTCCAGGGCCTGCCTTGACTTTCTGGTTTTTACCCATTTTGTGGATGTCCCTTTTGACTGGTGGGAAGTGATTCTTCTTTTTAGTGCAGATTTGCATTGCACGCTTGCTTGCTTGGCCAAAAATGGCGTATGCGTTTTCTCCTGAATATATTCAGGAGAAAACGCATACGCCATTTTTGGCCATGTGCATCATTGTCGAAGTTCTGCCCCTCTTCCTGTGCTTTAAAGGCGATTCCAACGTGGCTCTTGAAATCTGTTTCCTGCTATTCTGCCTCGCTTTCAAGTCCGCCTCGTTGACTTCCCTCAACAGATTTTTGGACGATAGTTGCGCTTTATTACTCTGCCAGTTTGTGAATTGCTGTGTCCCTGAGCTCCATTTTTTAACTCGTTTGTTGTGAGCTGAACGCAAGTGCAATATTTTGGTTCAGGACCTATACTGGTTTTCGCTGGGTGGCTGAGACTTTGGTTAATTCTTCTTCCTGCCGGGAAATAAGAAAGTAATATGCCCGTCCAAATGTCTAACAGCTACTCTCTCATTGGTTCTCCCTCTTCCCTTTCATCCTTTGCCAAATTGGCAACATGTGCACACCAGGAGGTTAAAGGTGCTGTCTCTCCAAGTTGGGAGATTGATAGTAAAGCAGTTGGAAAGTCAAACTGGAGCACATGGAGAGGGATTATTCGTTGAGTTTTAGAGACCTTTCATATTCACAGTGTGTCCATTCTCTAGGTTTCCTATACATTTTATAGCTGTAGTAATATTCCCTTCAACCTGGAGAGTTGTGACCAATGGAATGGCTGCCATGCATTACTGCTCTAAAGGGTCTGCATTTGCTCACCCAATCTCACCAATCCTCTCAGTCCCATGTGTCCATCCTTATGCCACCTCCAGCTGTCATTGTAGATAGGGTCATTCCAGGATTCATCAGAGACCCTGAAGGAATTGTAAAGAATTTCCCTGTTTTTTTGTTTTGTTTTTGAAATTCCTTTTTATAGTGGGTTTGAGCTGATTCTTGGTGTCATGTTTAAGCCAGTCTAGACACACTCGATTCCCTTAAAGAAACATATCAATACGTAGGTTTTATGACTCTTACTAGTCAGATATATTACTCTGTGGGAAATATGGGGTTTTGAGTCCCTTTCACTGAGGAAGGTGTAAGTCTTGTCTATTCCATAGTTGGCTTTTGAACGGTACCTGTGCTTATATCAAACTCTGGTTTTATGCATCACCCCACCTCTCCTTCCCCCTTAAGCAGGCATAAGAATGTTTTCTAAATGTGAGACTCTTCTCTTTCGTAACTCAGTTCATGTGTAGCAATGTTTACAGGATCTTCTTAAGTGATATCTTATGATAAGTTTCTTTTTCTGTGTGACTTATTTCACTTAGAATAATCGTACCAGAATCAACTCATTTTGCTGCTGCTGTTCTTATGACATTGATGGCATGGCTGAGGGATATTCCATCGTACGTAAATACCACTATTTTTTGAACGATTTTTATCTTTCCTGGGATACTTAATGTGTACCCAAGTTGAGGTTCTTGTAAGCAGTGCAGCCCTAAATTTTGGGGTGGCTCTGTCTTATTGATTTTCAGTTTTCCCAAGGTACATACCCTAGTCTGGAAGTGCCCCTGGCTCTGTAGCTCTGCTTTTTCCTTCTTTTAGGGAACACAATGCACTCGTCCAGAGAGGCAGTTGGCAATTTACATCCCGCCCATCAGCATAACAAGGCTCCCTGTTCTCCAGGCCCTGTCTTGCATTTCTGCTTTTTACCCATTTTGTGGAGGTCCCTTTTGAACTGTGGGAAGTGATACTTCTTTGTAGTGCAGATTTGCATTGCCCGCTTTCTTGATTGGCCAAAATGGGTGTATGCGTTTTCTCCTGAATATATTCAGGAGAAAACGCTTTCACCCTTTTTGGCCAAGTGAATCATTGTCGAAGTTGTACCCCTCTTCCTGTGCTTTAAAGGCGATTCCAACGTATCTGTTGAAATGTGTTTCCTTCTATTCTGCCTCGCTTTCAATTCCGCCTCGTTGCCTTCCCTCAACAGATTTTTGTACGATAGTTGTCCTTTATTACTCTACCAGTTTGTGAATTGCTGTGCCCCTGAGGTCCATAATTTAACTCATTTTTTGTGAGCTGAACGCAAGTCCAATATTTTGGTTCAGGACCTATACTGGATCGCGGTGGGTGGCTGAGACTTTGGTTAATTCTTCTCCCTCCCGGGAAATAAGAGTGACATGTGCCAGTCCAAATGCCTAACAGCTACTCTCTCATTGGTTCTCCCACTTCCCTTTCATCCTCTGCCAAATTGGCAACCTGTGAGAACCAGGAGGTTAAAGGGGCTGTCTCTGAAAGTTGGGAGATTGATAGTAAAGCAGTTGGAAAGTCAAACCGGAGCACCAGAAGAGGGACTATTCGTTGAGTTTTAGAGACCTTTCATATTCACAGTGTGTCCATTCTCTAGGTTTCCCGTACATTTTATAGCTGCAGTAATATTCCCTTCAACCTGGAGAGTTGGGACCCATGGAATGGGTGCCATGCATTATTGCTTTATAGGGTCTGCATTTGTTCACCCAATCTCACCAATCCTCTCAGTCCCATGTGTCCTGCCTTATGCCACATCCAGCTGTCATTGTAGATAGGGTCATGCCAGGTTTCATCAGAGACCCTGAAGGAATTGTAAAGAATTTCCCTGTTTTTTTGTTTTATTTTTGAAATTCCTTTTTATAGTGGGTTTGAGATGATTCTAGATGCCATGTTTATGCCAGTCCAGACACACTTGATTCCCTAAAAGAGACATATCAATACATAGGTTTTAAGATTATTAGTAGTCCGATATATTCCTCTGTGGGAAATATGGGGTTTTGAATCCCTTTCACTGAGGAAGGTGTAAGTCTTGTCTATTCCATAGTTGGTTTTTGAACGGTACCTGTGCTTATATCAAACTCTGGTTTTATGTATCACCCCACCTCTCCTTCCCCCTTAAGCAGGCATAAGAGTGTTTTCTAAATGTGAGACTCTGTTCTCTTTCCTAACTCAGTTCATGTGTAGCCATGTTTACAGGATCTTCATAAGTGATATCTTATGATAAGTTTCTTTTTCTGTGTGACTTCTTTCACTTAGAATCATCGTACCTGAATCCACTCATTTAACTGCTACTGGTCTTATGACATTGATTTCATGGCTGTGGGATATTCCACCGTACATAAGTACCACAATTTTTTGAACCATTTTTATATTTCCTGGGATATTTAAGGTTTACCCAAGTTGAGGTTCCTGGAAGCAGTGCAGCCCTAAATTTTGGGGTGGCTCTGTCTTTATGATTTTCAGTTTTCCCAAGGTATATTCCCTAGACTGGAAGTGCCCTTGGCTCTGTAGCTCTGTTGTTTACTTGTTTTAGGGAACACAATGCACTCCTCCAGGGAGGCAGTTGGCAATTTACATGCCGCCCATCAGCATAACAAGGCTCCCTGTTCTCCAGGGCCTGCCTTGACTTTCTGGTTTTTACCCATTTTGTGGATGTCCCTTTTGACTGGTGGGAAGTGATTCTTCTTTTTAGTGCAGATTTGCATTGCCCGCTTGCTTGCTTGGCCAAAAATGGCGTATGCGTTTTCTCCTGAATATATTCAGGAGAAAACGCATACGCCATTTTTGGCCAAGTGCATCATTGTCGAAGTTGTGCCCCTCTTCCTGTGCTTTAAAGGCGATTCCAACGTGGCTCTTGAAATCTGTTTCCTGCTATTCTGCCTCGCTTTCAAGTCCGCCTCGTTGACTTCCCTCAACAGATTTTTGGACGATAGTTGCGCTTTATTACTCTGCCAGTTTGTGAATTGCTGTGTCCCTGAGCTCCATTTTTTAACTCGTTTGTTGTGAGCTGAACGCAAGTCCAATATTTTGGTTCAGGACCTATACTGGTTTTCGCTGGGTGGCTGAGACTTTGGTTAATTCTTCTTCCTGCCGGGAAATAAGAAAGAAATATGCCCGTCCAAATGTCTAACAGCTACTCTCTCATTGGTTCTCCCTCTTCCCTTTCATCCTTTGCCAAATTGGCAACATGTGCACACCAGGAGGTTAAAGGTGCTGTCTCTCCAAGTTGGGAGATTGATAGTAAAGCAGTTGGAAAGTCAAACTGGAGCACATGGAGAGGGATTATTCGTTGAGTTTTAGAGACCTTTCATATTCACAGTGTGTCCATTCTCTAGGTTTCCTATACATTTTATAGCTGTAGTAATATTCCCTTCAACCTGGAGAGTTGTGACCAATGGAATGGCTGCCATGCATTACTGCTCTAAAGGGTCTGCATTTGCTCACCCAATCTCACCAATCCTCTCAGTCCCATGTGTCCATCCTTATGCCACCTCCAGCTGTCATTGTAGATAGGGTCATTCCAGGATTCATCAGAGACCCTGAAGGAATTGTAAAGAATTTCCCTGTTTTTTTGTTTTGTTTTTGAAATTCCATTTGATAGTGGGTTTGAGCTGATTCTTGGTGTCATGTTTAAGCCAGTCTAGACACACTCGATTCCCTTAAAGAGACATATCAATACATAGGTTTTATGATTCTTACTAGTCAGATATATTACTCTGTGGGAAATATGGGGTTTTGAGTCCCTTTCACTGAGGAAGGTGTAAGTCTTGTCTATTCCATAGTTGGTTTTTGAACGGTACCTGTGCTTATATCAAACTCTGGTTTTATGTATCATCCCACCTCTCCTTCCCCCTTAAGCAGGCATAAGAGTGTTTTCTAAATGTGAGACTCTGTTCTCTTTCCTAAATCAGTTCATGTGTAGCAATGTTTACAGGATCTTATTAAGTGATATCTTATGATAAGTTTCTTTTTCTGTGTGACTTATTTCACTTAGAATAATCGTACCTGAATCAATTCATTTTGCTGCTGCTGTTCTTATGACATTGATGGCGTGGCTGAGGGATATTCCATCGTACGTAAATACCACTATATTTTGAACGATTTTTATCTTTCCTGGGATATTTAAGGTGTACCCAAGTTGAGGTTCTTGTAAGCAGTGCAGCCCTAAATTTGGGGGTGGCTCTGTCTTATTGATTTTCAGTTTTCCCAAGGTATATTCCCTAGACTGGAAGTGTCCTTGGCTCTGTAGCTCTGTTGTTTACTTGTTTTAGGGAACACAATGCACTCCTCCAGGGAGGCAGTTGGCAATTTACATGCCACCCATCAGCATAACAAGGCTCCCTGTTCTTCAGGGCCTGTCTTGCCTTTCTGGTTTTTACCCATTTTGTGGATGTCCCTTTTGACCGGTGGGAAGTTATACTTTTTTGTAGTGCAGATTTGCATTGCCCACTTGCTTGCTTGGCCAAAAAGGGAGTATGCGTTTTCTCCTGAATATATTCAGGAGAAAACACATACGCCCTTTGTGGCCAAGTGCATCATTGTCGAAGTTGTGCCCCTCTTCCTGTGCTTTAAAGGCGATTCCAAGGTGGCTCTTGAAATCTGTTTCCTGCTATTCTGCCTCGCTTTCAAGTTCGCCTCGTTGACTTCCCTCAACAGATTTTTGGACGATAGCTGCCCTTTATTACTCTGCCGGTTTGTGAATTGCTGTGTCCCTGAGCTCCATTTTTTAACTCGTTTTTTGTGAGCTGAACGCAAGTCCAATATTTTGGTTCAGGACCTATACTGGTTTTGGCTGGGTGGCTGAGACTTTGGTTATTTCTTCTTCCTCCCGGGAAATAAGAAAGAAATGTGCCCGTCCAAATGTCTAACAGCTACACTCTCATTGGTTCTCCCTCTTCCCTTTCATCCTTTGCCAAATTGGCAACATGTGCACACCAGGATGTTAAAGGTGCTGTCTCTCCAAGTTGGGAGATTGATAGTAAAGCAGTTGGAAAGTCAAACTGGAGCACAAGGAGAGGGATTATTCGTTGAGGTTTAGAGACCTTTCATATTCACAGTGTGTCCATTCTCTAGGTTTCCTGTACATGTTATAGCTGTAGTAATATTCCCTTCAACCTGGAGAGTTGTGACCAATGGAATGGCTGCCATGCATTATTGCTTTAAAGGGTCTGCATTTGCTCACCCAATCTCACCAATCCTCTCAGTCCCATGTGTCCATCCTTATGCCACCTCCAGCTGTCATTGTAGATAGGGTCATTCCAGGATTCATCAGAGACCCTGAAGGAATTGTAAAGAATTTCCCTGTTTTTTTGTTTTGTTTTTGAAATTCCTTTTTATAGTGGGTTTGAGCTGATTCTTGGTGTCATGTTTAAGCCAGTCTAGACACACTCGATTCCCTTAAAGAGACATATCAATACATAGGTTTTATGACTGTTAGTAGTCAGATATATTACTCTGTGGGAAATATGGGGTTTTGAGTCCCTTTCACTGAGGAAGGTGTAAGTCTTGTCTATTCCATAGTTGGCTTTTGAACGGTACCTGTGCTTATATCAAACTCTGGTTTTATGCATCACCCCACCTCTCCTTCCCCCTTAAGCAGGCATAAGAGTGTTTTCTAAATGTGAGACTCTTCTCTTTCGTAACTCAGTTCATGTGTAGCAATGTTTACAGGATCTTCTTAAGTGATATCTTATGATAAGTTTCTTTTTCTGTGTGACTTATTTCACTTAGAATAATCGTACCAGAATCAACTCATTTTGCTGCTGCTGTTCTTATGACATTGATGGCATGGCTGAGGGATATTCCATCGTACGTAAATACCACTATTTTTTGAACGATTTTTATCTTTCCTGGGATACTTAATGTGTACCCAAGTTGAGGTTCTTGTAAGCAGTGCAGCCCTAAATTTTGGGGTGGCTCTGTCTTATTGATTTTCAGTTTTCCAAAGGTACATACCCTAGTCTGGAAGTGCCCCTGGCTCTGTAGCTCTGTTTTTTTCCTTCTTTTAGGGAACACAATGCACTCGTCCAGAGAGGCAGTTGGCAATTTACATCCCGCCCATCAGCATAACAAGGCTCCCTGTTCTCCAGGCCCTGTCTTGCATTTCTGCTTTTTACCCATTTTGTGGGGGTCCCTTTTGAACTGTGGGAAGTGATACTTCTTTGTAGTGCAGATTTGCATTGCCCGCTTTCTTGATTGGCCAAAATGGGTGTATGCGTTTTCTCCTGAATATATTCAGGAGAAAACGCTTTCACCCTTTTTGGCCAAGTGAATCATTGTCGAAGTTGTACCCCTCTTCCTGTGCTTTAAAGGCGATTCCAACGTATCTGTTGAAATGTGTTTCCTTCTATTCTGCCTCGCTTTCAATTCCGCCTCGTTGCCTTCCCTCAACAGATTTTTGTACGATAGTTGTCCTTTATTACTCTACCAGTTTGTGAATTGCTGTGCCCCTGAGGTCCATAATTTAACTCATTTTTTGTGAGCTGAACGCAAGTCCAATATTTTGGTTCAGGACCTATACTGGATAGCGGTGGGTGGCTGAGACTTTGGTTAATTCTTCTCCCTCCCGGGAAATAAGAGTGACATGTGCCAGTCCAAATGCCTAACAGCTACTCTCTCATTGGTTCTCCCACTTCCCTTTCATCCTCTGCCAAATTGGCAACCTGTGAGAACCAGGAGGTTAAAGGGGCTGTCTCTGAAAGTTGGGAGATTGATAGTAAAGCAGTTGGAAAGTCAAACCGGAGCACCAGAAGAGGGACTATTCGTTGAGTTTTAGAGACCTTTCGTATTCACAGTGTGTCCATTCTCTAGGTTTCCCGTACATTTTATAGCTGCAGTAATATTCCCTTCAACCTGGAGAGTTGGGACCCATGAAATGGGTGCCATGCATTATTGCTTTATAGGGTCTGCATTTGTTCACCCAATCTCACCAATCCTCTCAGTCCCATGTGCCCTGCCTTATGCCACATCCAGCTGTCGTTGTAGATAGGGTCATGCCAGGTTTCATCAGAGACCCTGAAGGAATTGTAAAGAATTTCCCTGTTTTTTTGTTTTATTTTTGAAATTCCTTTTTATAGTGGGTTTGAGATGATTCTCGATGCCATGTTTATGCCAGTCCAGACACACTTGATTCCCTAAAAGAGACATATCAATACATAGGTTTTAAGATTATTAGTAGTCCGATATATTCCTCTGTGGGAAATATGGGGTTTTGAATCCCTTTCACTGAGGAAGGTGTAAGTCTTGTCTATTCCATAGTTGGTTTTTGAACGGTACCTGTGCTTATATCAAACTCTGGTTTTATGTATCACCCCACCTCTCCTTCCCCCTTAAGCAGGCATAAGAGTGTTTTCTAAATGTGAGACTCTGTTCTCTTTCCTAACTCAGTTCATGTGTAGCCATGTTTACAGGATCTTCATAAGTGATATCTTATGATAAGTTTCTTTTTCTGTGTGACTTCTTTCACTTAGAATCATCGTACCTGAATCCACTCATTTAACTGCTACTGGTCTTATGACATTGATTTCATGGCTGTGGGATATTCCACCGTACATAAGTACCACAATTTTTTGAACCATTTTTATATTTCCTGGGATATTTAAGGTTTACCCAAGTTGAGGTTCCTGGAAGCAGTGCAGCCCTAAATTTTGGGGTGGCTCTGTCTTTATGATTTTCAGTTTTCCCAAGGTATATTCCCTAGACTGGAAGTGCCCTTGGCTCTGTAGCTCTGTTGTTTACTTGTT
This sequence comes from Mesoplodon mirus, assembly GCF_964341445.2. Taxonomy (NCBI): domain Eukaryota; kingdom Metazoa; phylum Chordata; class Mammalia; order Artiodactyla; family Ziphiidae; genus Mesoplodon; species Mesoplodon mirus. The sequence goes on from NW_028295467.1 coordinate 357,132, forward strand.
TTAGGGAACACAATGCACTCCTCCAGGGAGGCAGTTGGCAATTTACATGCCGCCCATCAGCATAACAAGGCTCCCTGTTCTCCAGGGCCTGCCTTGACTTTCTGGTTTTTACCCATTTTGTGGATGTCCCTTTTGACTGGTGGGAAGTGATTCTTCTTTTTAGTGCAGATTTGCATTGCCCGCTTGCTTGCTTGGCCAAAAATGGCGTATGCGTTTTCTCCTGAATATATTCAGGAGAAAACGCATACGCCATTTTTGGCCAAGTGCATCATTGTCGAAGTTCTGCCCCTCTTCCTGTGCTTTAAAGGCGATTCCAACGTGGCTCTTGAAATCTGTTTCCTGCTATTCTGCCTCGCTTTCAAGTCCGCCTCGTTGACTTCCCTCAACAGATTTTTGGACGATAGTTGCGCTTTATTACTCTGCCAGTTTGTGAATTGCTGTGTCCCTGAGCTCCATTTTTTAACTCGTTTGTTGTGAGCTGAACGCAAGTGCAATATTTTGGTTCAGGACCTATACTGGTTTTCGCTGGGTGGCTGAGACTTTGGTTAATTCTTCTTCCTGCCGGGAAATAAGAAAGAAATATGCCCGTCCAAATGTCTAACAGCTACTCTCTCATTGGTTCTCCCTCTTCCCTTTCATCCTTTGCCAAATTGGCAACATGTGCACACCAGGAGGTTAAAGGTGCTGTCTCTCCAAGTTGGGAGATTGATAGTAAAGCAGTTGGAAAGTCAAACTGGAGCACATGGAGAGGGATTATTCGTTGAGTTTTAGAGACCTTTCATATTCACAGTGTGTCCATTCTCTAGGTTTCCTATACATTTTATAGCTGTAGTAATATTCCCTTCAACCTGGAGAGTTGTGACCAATGGAATGGCTGCCATGCATTACTGCTCTAAAGGGTCTGCATTTGCTCACCCAATCTCACCAATCCTCTCAGTCCCATGTGTCCATCCTTATGCCACCTCCAGCTGTCATTGTAGATAGGGTCATTCCAGGATTCATCAGAGACCCTGAAGGAATTGTAAAGAATTTCCCTGTTTTTTTGTTTTGTTTTTGAAATTCCATTTGATAGTGGGTTTGAGCTGATTCTTGGTGTCATGTTTAAGCCAGTCTAGACACACTCGATTCCCTTAAAGAGACATATCAATACATAGGTTTTATGATTCTTACTCGTCAGATATATTACTCTGTGGGAAATATGGGGTTTTGAGTCCCTTTCACTGAGGAAGGTGTAAGTCTTGTCTATTCCATAGTTGGTTTTTGAACGGTACCTGTGCTTATATCAAACTCTGGTTTTATGTATCACCCCACCTCTCCTTCCCCCTTAAGCAGGCATAAGAGTGTTTTCTAAATGTGAGACTCTGTTCTCTTTCCTAAATCAGTTCATGTGTAGCAATGTATACAGGATCTTATTAAGTGATATCTTATCATAAGTTTCTTTTTCTGTGTGACTTATTTCACTTAGAATAATCGTACCTGAATCAATTCATTTTGCTGCTGCTGTTCTTATGACATTGATGGCGTGGCTGAGGGATATTCCATCGTACGTAAATACCACTATATTTTGAACGATTTTTATCTTTCCTGGGATATTTAAGGTGTACCCAAGTTGAGGTTCTTGTAAGCAGTGCAGCCCTAAATTTGGGGGTGGCTCTGTCTTATTGATTTTCAGTTTTCCCAAGGTATATTCCCTAGACTGGAAGTGTCCTTGGCTCTGTAGCTCTGTTGTTTACTTGTTTTAGGGAACACAATGCACTCCTCCAGGGAGGCAGTTGGCAATTTACATGCCACACATCAGCATAACAAGGCTCCCTGTTCTTCAGGGCCTGTCTTGCCTTTCTGGTTTTTACCCATTTTGTGGATGTCCCTTTTGACTGGTGGGAAGTGATACTTTTTTGTAGTGCAGATTTGCATTGCCCACTTGCTTGCTTGGCCAAAAAGGGAGTATGCGTTTTCTCCTGAATATATTCAGGAGAAAACACATACGCCCTTTGTGGCCAAGTGCATCATTGTCGAAGTTGTGCCCCTCTTCCTGTGCTTTAAAGGCGATTCCAAGGTGGCTCTTGAAATCTGTTTCCTGCTATTCTGCCTCGCTTTCAAGTTCGCCTCGTTGACTTCCCTCAACAGATTTTTGGACGATAGCTGCCCTTTATTACTCTGCCGGTTTGTGAATTGCTGTGTCCCTGAGCTCCATTTTTTAACTCGTTTTTTGTGAGCTGAACGCAAGTCCAATATTTTGGTTCAGGACCTATACTGGTTTTGGCTGGGTGGCTGAGACTTTGGTTATTTCTTCTTCCTCCCGGGAAATAAGAAAGAAATGTGCCCGTCCAAATGTCTAACAGCTACACTCTCATTGGTTCTCCCTCTTCCCTTTCATCCTTTGCCAAATTGGCAACATGTGCACACCAGGAGGTTAAAGGTGCTGTCTCTCCAAGTTGGGAGATTGATAGTAAAGCAGTTGGAAAGTCAAACTGGAGCACAAGGAGAGGGATTATTCGTTGAGGTTTAGAGACCTTTCATATTCACAGTGTGTCCATTCTCTAGGTTTCCTGTACATGTTATAGCTGTAGTAATATTCCCTTCAACCTGGAGAGTTGTGACCAATGGAATGGCTGCCATGCATTATTGCTTTAAAGGGTCTGCATTTGCTCACCCAATCTCACCAATCCTCTCAGTCCCATGTGTCCATCCTTATGCCACCTCCAGCTGTCATTGTAGATAGGGTCATTCCAGGATTCATCAGAGACCCTGAAGGAATTGTAAAGAATTTCCCTGTTTTTTTTGTTTTGTTTTTGAAATTCCTTTTTATAGTGGGTTGGAGCTGATTCTTGGTGTCATGTTTAAGCCAGTCTAGACACACTCGATTCCCTTAAAGAGACATATCAATACATAGGTTTTATGACTGTTAGTAGTCAGATATATTACTCTGTGGGAAATATGGGGTTTTGAGTCCCTTTCACTGAGGAAGGTGTAAGTCTTGTCTATTCCATAGTTGGCTTTTGAACGGTACCTGTGCTTATATCAAACTCTGGTTTTATGCATCACCCCACCTCTCCTTCCCCCTTAAGCAGGCATAAGATTGTTTTCTAAATGTGAGACTCTTCTCTTTCGTAACTCAGTTCATGTGTAGCAATGTTTACAGGATCTTCTTAAGTGATATCTTATGATAAGTTTCTTTTTCTGTGTGACTTATTTCACTTAGAATAATCGTACCAGAATCAACTCATTTTGCTGCTGCTGTTCTTATGACATTGATGGCATGGCTGAGGGATATTCCATCGTACGTAAATACCACTATTTTTTGAACGATTTTTATCTTTCCTGGGATACTTAATGTGTACCCAAGTTGAGGTTCTTGTAAGCAGTGCAGCCCTAAATTTTGGGGTGGCTCTGTCTTATTGATTTTCAGTTTTCCCAAGGTACATACCCTAGTCTGGAAGTGCCCCTGGCTCTGTAGCTCTGTTTTTTTCCTTCTTTTAGGGAACACAATGCACTCGTCCAGAGAGGCAGTTGGCAATTTACATCCCGCCCATCAGCATAACAAGGCTCCCTGTTCTCCAGGCCCTGTCTTGCATTTCTGCTTTTTACCCATTTTGTGGGGGTCCCTTTTGAACTGTGGGAAGTGATACTTCTTTGTAGTGCAGATTTGCATTGCCCGCTTTCTTGATTGGCCAAAATGGGTGTATGCGTTTTCTCCTGAATATATTCAGGAGAAAACGCTTTCACCCTTTTTGGCCAAGTGAATCATTGTCGAAGTTGTACCCCTCTTCCTGTGCTTTAAAGGCGATTCCAACGTATCTGTTGAAATGTGTTTCCTTCTATTCTGCCTCGCTTTCAATTCCGCCTCGTTGCCTTCCCTCAACAGATTTTTGTACGATAGTTGTCCTTTATTACTCTACCAGTTTGTGAATTGCTGTGCCCCTGAGGTCCATAATTTAACTCATCTTTTGTGAGCTGAATGCAAGTCCAATATTTTGGTTCAGGACCTATACTGGATCGCGGTGGGTGGCTGAGACTTTGGTTAATTCTTCTCCCTCCCGGGAAATAAGAGTGACATGTGCCAGTCCAAATGCCTAACAGCTACTCTCTCATTGGTTCTCCCACTTCCCTTTCATCCTCTGCCAAATTGGCAACCTGTGAGAACCAGGAGGTTAAAGGGGCTGTCTCTGAAAGTTGGGAGATTGATAGTAAAGCAGTTGGAAAGTCAAACCGGAGCACCAGAAGAGGGACTATTCGTTGAGTTTTAGAGACCTTTCATATTCACAGTGTGTCCATTCTCTAGGTTTCCCGTACATTTTATAGCTGCAGTAATATTCCCTTCAACCTGGAGAGTTGGGACCCATGAAATGGGTGCCATGCATTATTGCTTTATAGGGTCTGCATTTGTTCACCCAATCTCACCAATCCTCTCAGTCCCATGTGTCCTGCCTTATGCCACATCCAGCTGTCGTTGTAGATAGGGTCATGCCAGGTTTCATCAGAGACCCTGAAGGAATTGTAAAGAATTTCCCTGTTTTTTTGTTTTATTTTTGAAATTCCTTTTTATAGTGGGTTTGAGATGATTCTCGATGCCATGTTTATGCCAGTCCAGACACATTTGATTCCCTAAAAGAGACATACCAATACATAGGTTTTAAGATTATTAGTAGTCCGATATATTCCTCTGTGGGAAATATGGGGTTTTGAATCCCTTTCACTGAGGAAGGTGTAAGTCTTGTCTATTCCATAGTTGGTTTTTGAACGGTACCTGTGCTTATATCAAACTCTGGTTTTATGTATCACCCCACCTCTCCTTCCCCCTTAAGCAGGCATAAGAGTGTTTTCTAAATGTGAGACTCTGTTCTCTTTCCTAACTCAGTTCATGTGTAGCCATGTTTACAGGATCTTCATAAGTGATATCTTATGATAAGTTTCTTTTTCTGTGTGACTTCTTTCACTTAGAATCATCGTACCTGAATCCACTCATTTAACTGCTACTGGTCTTATGACATTGATTTCATGGCTGTGGGATATTCCACCGTACATAAGTACCACAATTTTTTGAACCATTTTTATATTTCCTGGGATATTTAAGGTTTACCCAAGTTGAGGTTCCTGGAAGCAGTGCAGCCCTAAATTTTGGGGTGGCTCTGTCTTTATGATTTTCAGTTTTCCCAAGGTATATTCCCTAGACTGGAAGTGCCCTTGGCTCTGTAGCTCTGTTGTTTACTTGTTTTAGGGAACACAATGCACTCCTCCAGGGAGGCAGTTGGCAATTTACATGCCACCCATCAGCATAACAAGGCTCCCTGTTCTCCAGGGCCTGCCTTGACTTTCTGGTTTTTACCCATTTTGTGGATGTCCCTTTTGACTGGTGGGAAGTGATTCTTCTTTTTAGTGCAGATTTGCATTGCCCGCTTGCTTGCTTGGCCAAAAATGGCGTATGCGTTTTCTCCTGAATATATTCAGGAGAAAACGCATACGCCATTTTTGGCCAAGTGCATCATTGTCGAAGTTCTGCCCCTCTTCCTGTGCTTTAAAGGCGATTCCAACGTGGCTCTTGAAATCTGTTTCCTGCTATTCTGCCTCGCTTTCAAGTCCGCCTCGTTGACTTCCCTCAACAGATTTTTGGACGATAGTTGCGCTTTATTACTCTGCCAGTTTGTGAATTGCTGTGTCCCTGAGCTCCATTTTTTAACTCGTTTGTTGTGAGCTGAACGCAAGTGCAATATTTTGGTTCAGGACCTATACTGGTTTTCGCTGGGTGGCTGAGACTTTGGTTAATTCTTCTTCCTGCCGGGAAATAAGAAAGAAATATGCCCGTCCAAATGTCTAACAGCTACTCTCTCATTGGTTCTCCCTCTTCCCTTTCATCCTTTGCCAAATTGGCAACATGTGCACACCAGGAGGTTAAAGGTGCTGTCTCTCCAAGTTGGGAGATTGATAGTAAAGCAGTTGGAAAGTCAAACTGGAGCACATGGAGAGGGATTATTCGTTGAGTTTTAGAGACCTTTCATATTCACAGTGTGTCCATTCTCTAGGTTTCCTATACATTTTATAGCTGTAGTAATATTCCCTTCAACCTGGAGAGTTGTGACCAATGGAATGGCTGCCATGCATTACTGCTCTAAAGGGTCTGCATTTGCTCACCCAATCTCACCAATCCTCTCAGTCCCATGTGTCCATCCTTATGCCACCTCCAGCTGTCATTGTAGATAGGGTCATTCCAGGATTCATCAGAGACCCTGAAGGAATTGTAAAGAATTTCCCTGTTTTTTTGTTTTGTTTTTGAAATTCCATTTGATAGTGGGTTTGAGCTGATTCTTGGTGTCATGTTTAAGCCAGTCTAGACACACTCGATTCCCTTAAAGAGACATAGCAATACATAGGTTTTATGACTGTTAGTAGTCAGATATATTACTCTGTGGGAAATATGGGGTTTTGAGTCCCTTTCACTGAGGAAGGTGTAAGTCTTGTCTATTCCATAGTTGGTTTTTGAACGGTACCTGTGCTTATATCAAACTCTGGTTTTATGTATCACCCCACCTCTCCTTCCCCCTTAAGCAGGCATAAGAGTGTTTTCTAAATGTGAGACTCTGTTCTCTTTCCTAAATCAGTTCATGTGTAGCAATGTTTACAGGATCTTATTAAGTGATATCTTATCATAAGTTTCTTTTTCTGTGTGACTTATTTCACTTAGAATAATCGTACCTGAATCAATTCATTTTGCTGCTGCTGTTCTTATGACATTGATGGCGTGGCTGAGGGATATTCCATCGTACGTAAATACCACTATGTTTTGAACGATTTTTATCTTTCCTGGGATATTTAAGGTGTACCCAAGTTGAGGTTCTTGTAAGCAGTGCAGCCCTAAATTTTGGGGTGGCTCTGTCTTATTGATTTTCAGTTTTCCCAAGGTATATTCCCTAGACTGGAAGTGTCCTTGGCTCTGTAGCTCTGTTGTTTACTTGTTTTAGGGAACACAATGCACTCCTCCAGGGAGGCAGTTGGCAATTTACATGCCGCCCATCAGCATAACAAGGCTCCCTGTTCTTCAGGGCCTGTCTTGCCTTTCCGGTTTTTACCCATTTTGTGGATGTCCCTTTTGACCGGTGGGAAGTGATACTTTTTTGTAGTGCAGATTTGCATTGCCCACTTGCTTGCTTGGCCAAAAAGGGAGTATGCGTTTTCTCCTGAATATATTCAGGAGAAAACACATATGCCCTTTGTGGCCAAGTGCATCATTGTCGAAGTTGTGCCCCTCTTCCTGTGCTTTAAAGGCGATTCCAAGGTGGCTCTTGAAATCTGTTTCCTGCTATTCTGCCTCGCTTTCAAGTTCGCCTCGTTGACTTCCCTCAACAGATTTTTGGACGATAGCTGCCCTTTATTACTCTGCCGGTTTGTGAATTGCTGTGTCCCTGAGCTCCATTTTTTAACTCGTTTTTTGTGAGCTGAACGCAAGTCCAATATTTTGGTTCAGGACCTATACTGGTTTTGGCTGGGTGGCTGAGACTTTGGTTATTTCTTCTTCCTCCCGGGAAATAAGAAAGAAATGTGCCCGTCCAAATGTCTAACAGCTACACTCTCATTGGTTCTCCCTCTTCCCTTTCATCCTTTGCCAAATTGGCAACATGTGCACACCAGGAGGTTAAAGGTGCTGTCTCTCCAAGTTGGGAGATTGATAGTAAAGCAGTTGGAAAGTCAAACTGGAGCACAAGGAGAGGGATTATTCGTTGAGGTTTAGAGACCTTTCATATTCACAGTGTGTCCATTCTCTAGGTTTCCTGTACATGTTATAGCTGTAGTAATATTCCCTTCAACCTGGAGAGTTGTGACCAATGGAATGGCTGCCATGCATTATTGCTTTAAAGGGTCTGCATTTGCTCACCCAATCTCACCAATCCTCTCAGTCCCATGTGTCCATCCTTATGCCACCTCCAGCTGTCATTGTAGATAGGGTCATTCCAGGATTCATCAGAGACCCTGAAGGAATTGTAAAGAATTTCCCTGTTTTTTTGTTTTGTTTTTGAAATTCCTTTTTATAGTGGGTTTGAACTGATTATTGGTGTCATGTTTAAGCCAGTCTAGACACACTCGATTCCCTTAAAGAAACATATCAATACGTAGGTTTTATGACTCTTACTAGTCAGATATATTACTCTGTGGGAAATATGGGGGTTTGAGTCCCTTTCACTGAGGAAGGTGTAAGTCTTGTCTATTCCATAGTTGGCTTTTGAACGGTACCTGTGCTTATATCAAACTCTGGTTTTATGCATCACCCCACCTCTCCTTCCCCCTTAAGCAGGCATAAGAATGTTTTCTAAATGTGAGACTCTTCTCTTTCGTAACTCAGTTCATGTGTAGCAATGTTTACAGGATCTTCTTAAGTGATATCTTATGATAAGTTTCTTTTTCTGTGTGACTTATTTCACTTAGAATAATCGTACCAGAATCAACTCATTTTGCTGCTGCTGTTCTTATGACATTGATGGCATGGCTGAGGGATATTCCATCGTACGTAAATACCACTATTTTTTGAACGATTTTTATCTTTCCTGGGATACTTAATGTGTACCCAAGTTGAGGTTCTTGTAAGCAGTGCAGCCCTAAATTTTGGGGTGGCTCTGTCTTATTGATTTTCAGTTTTCCCAAGGTACATACCCTAGTCTGGAAGTGCCCCTGGCTCTGTAGCTCTGTTTTTTCCTTCTTTTAGGGAACACAATGCACTCGTCCAGAGAGGCAGTTGGCAATTTATATCCCGCCCATCAGCATAACAAGGCTCCCTGTTCTCCAGGCCCTGTCTTGCATTTCTGCTTTTTACCCATTTTGTGGAGGTCCCTTTTGAACTGTGGGAAGTGATACTTCTTTGTAGTGCAGATTTGCATTGCCCGCTTTCTTGATTGGCCAAAATGGGTGTATGCGTTTTCTCCTGAATATATTCAGGAGAAAACGCTTTCACCCTTTTTGGCCAAGTGAATCATTGTCGAAGTTGTACCCCTCTTCCTGTGCTTTAAAGGCGATTCCAACGTATCTGTTGAAATGTGTTTCCTTCTATTCTGCCTCGCTTTCAATTCCGCCTCGTTGCCTTCCCTCAACAGATTTTTGTACGATAGTTGTCCTTTATTACTCTACCAGTTTGTGAATTGCTGTGCCCCTGAGGTCCATAATTTAACTCATTTTTTGTGAGCTGAACGCAAGTCCCATATTTCGGTTCAGGACCTACACTGGATTGCGGTGGGTGGCTGAGACTTTGGTTAATTCTTCTCCCTCCCGGGAAATAAGAGTGACATGTGCCAGTCCAAATGCCTAACAGCTACTCTCTCATTGGTTCTCCCACTTCCCTTTCATCCTCTGCCAAATTGGCAACCTGTGAGAACCAGGAGGTTAAAGGGGCTGTCTCTGAAAGTTGGGAGATTGATAGTAAAGCAGTTGGAAAGTCAAACCGGAGCACCAGAAGAGGGACTATTCGTTGAGTTTTAGAGACCTTTCATATTCACAGTGTGTCCATTCTCTAGGTTTCCCGTACATTTTATAGCTGCAGTAATATCCCCTTCAACCTGGAGAGTTGGGACCCATGAAATGGGTGCCATGCATTATTGCTTTATAGGGTCTGCATTTGTTCACCCAATCTCACCAATCCTCTCAGTCCCATGTGTCCTGCCTTATGCCACATCCAGCTGTCGTTGTAGATAGGGTCATGCCAGGTTTCATCAGAGACCCTGAAGGAATTGTAAAGAATTTCCCTGTTTTTTTGTTTTATTTTTGAAATTCCTTTTTATAGTGGGTTTGAGATGATTCTCGATGCCATGTTTATGCCAGTCCAGACACACTTGATTCCCTAAAAGAGACATATCAATACATAGGTTTTAAGATTATTAGTAGTCCGATATATTCCTCTGTGGGAAATATGGGGTTTTGAATCCCTTTCACTGAGGAAGGTGTAAGTCTTGTCTATTCCATAGTTGGTTTTTGAACGGTACCTGTGCTTATATCAAACTCTGGTTTTATGTATCACCCCACCTCTCCTTCCCCCTTAAGCAGGCATAAGAGTGTTTTCTAAATGTGAGACTCTGTTCTCTTTCCTAACTCAGTTCATGTGTAGCCATGTTTACAGGATCTTCATAAGTGATATCTTATGATAAGTTTCTTTTTCTGTGTGACTTCTTTCACTTAGAATCATCGTACCTGAATCCACTCATGTAACTGCTACTGGTCTTATGACATTGATTTCATGGCTGTGGGATATTCCACCGTACATAAGTACCACAATTTTTTGAACCATTTTTATATTTCCTGGGATATTTAAGGTTTACCCAAGTTGAGGTTCCTGGAAGCAGTGCAGCCCTAAATTTTGGGGTGGCTCTGTCTTTATGATTTTCAGTTTTCCCAAGGTATATTCCCTAGACTGGAAGTGCCCTTGGCTCTGTAGCTCTGTTGTTTACTTGTTTTAGGGAACACAATGCACTCCTCCAGGGAGGCAGTTGGCAATTTACATGCCGCCCATCAGCATAACAAGGCTCCCTGTTCTCCAGGGCCTGCCTTGACTTTCTGGTTTTTACCCATTTTGTGGATGTCCCTTTTGACTGGTGGGAAGTGATTCTTCTTTTTAGTGCAGATTTGCATTGCCCGCTTGCTTGCTTGGCCAAAAATGGCGTATGCGTTTTCTCCTGAATATATTCAGGAGAAAACACATACGCCATTTTTGGCCAAGTGCATCATTGTCGAAGTTCTGCCCCTCTTCCTGTGCTTTAAAGGCGATTCCAACGTGGCTCTTGAAATCTGTTTCCTGCTATTCTGCCTCGCTTTCAAGTCCGCCTCGTTGACTTCCCTCAACAGATTTTTGGACGATAGTTGCGCTTTATTACTCTGCCAGTTTGTGAATTGCTGTGTCCCTGAGCTCCATTTTTTAACTCGTTTGTTGTGAGCTGAACGCAAGTCCAATATTTTGGTTCAGGACCTATACTGGTTTTCGCTGGGTGGCTGAGACTTTGGTTAATTCTTCTTCCTGCCGGGAAATAAGAAAGAAATATGCCCGTCCAAATGTCTAACAGCTACTCTCTCATTGGTTCTCCCTCTTCCCTTTCATCCTTTGCCAAATTGGCAACATGTGCACACCAGGAGGTTAAAGGTGCTGTCTCTCCAAGTTGGGAGATTGATAGTAAAGCAGTTGGAAAGTCAAACTGGAGCACATGGAGAGGGATTATTCGTTGAGTTTTAGAGACCTTTCATATTCACAGTGTGTCCATTCTCTAGGTTTCCTATACATTTTATAGCTGTAGTAATATTCCCTTCAACCTGGAGAGTTGTGACCAATGGAATGGCTGCCATGCATTACTGCTCTAAAGGGTCTGCATTTGCTCACCAAATCTCACCAATCCTCTCAGTCCCATGTGTCCATCCTTATGCCACCTCCAGCTGTCATTGTAGACAGGGTCATTCCAGGATTCATCAGAGACCCTGAAGGAATTGTAAAGAATTTCCCTGTTTTAGTGTTTTGTTTTTGAAATTCCATTTGATAGTGGGTTTGAGCTGATTCTTGGTGTCATGTTTAAGCCAGTCTAGACACACTCGATTCCCTTAAAGAGACATATCAATACATAGGTTTTATGATTCTTACTAGTCAGATATATTACTCTGTGGGAAATATGGGGTTTTGAGTCCCTTTCACTGAGGAAGGTGTAAGTCTTGTCTATTCCATAGTTGGTTTTTGAACGGTACCTGTGCTTATATCAAACTCTGGTTTTATGTATCACCCCACCTCTCCTTCCCCCTTAAGCAGGCATAAGAGTGTTTTCTAAATGTGAGACTCTGTTCTCTTTCCTAAATCAGTTCATGTGTAGCAATGTTTACAGGATCTTATTAAGTGATATCTTATCATAAGTTTCTTTTTCTGTGTGACTTATTTCACTTAGAATAATCGTACCTGAATCAATTCATTTTGCTGCTGCTGTTCTTATGACATTGATGGCGTGGCTGAGGGATATTCCATCGTACGTAAATACCACTATGTTTTGAACGATTTTTATCTTTCCTGGGATATTTAAGGTGTACCCAAGTTGAGGTTCTTGTAAGCAGTGCAGCCCTAAATTTTGGGGTGGCTCTGTCTTATTGATTTTCAGTTTTCCCAAGGTATATTCCCTAGACTGGAAGTGTCCTTGGCTCTGTAGCTCTGTTGTTTACTTGTTTTAGGGAACACAATGCACTCCTCCAGGGAGGCAGTTGGTAATTTACATGCCGCCCATCAGCATAACAAGGCTCCCTGTTCTTCAGGGCCTGTCTTGCCTTTCCGGTTTTTACCCATTTTGTGGATGTCCCTTTTGACCGGTGGGAAGTGATACTTTTTTGTAGTGCAGATTTGCATTGCCCACTTGCTTGCTTGGCCAAAAAGGGAGTATGCGTTTTCTCCTGAATATATTCAGGAGAAAACACATACGCCCTTTGTGGCCAAGTGCATCATTGTCGAAGTTGTGCCCCTCTTCCTGTGCTTTAAAGGCGATTCCAAGGTGGCTCTTGAAATCTGTTTCCTGCTATTCTGCCTCGCTTTCAAGTTTGCCTCGTTGACTTCCCTCAACAGATTTTTGGACGATAGCTGCCCTTTATTACTCTGCCGGTTTGTGAATTGCTGTGTCCCTGAGCTCCATTTTTTAACTCGTTTTTTGTGAGCTGAACGCAAGTCCAATATTTTGGTTCAGGACCTATACTGGTTTTGGCTGGGTGGCTGAGACTTTGGTTATTTCTTCTTCCTCCCGGGAAATAAGAAAGAAATGTGCCCGTCCAAATGTCTAACAGCTACACTCTCATTGGTTCTCCCTCTTCCCTTTCATCCTTTGCCAAATTGGCAACATGTGCACACCAGGAGGTTAAAGGTGCTGTCTCTCCAAGTTGGGAGATTGATAGTAAAGCAGTTGGAAAGTCAAACTGGAGCACAAGGAGAGGGATTATTCGTTGAGGTTTAGAGACCTTTCATATTCACAGTGTGTCCATTCTCTAGGTTTCCTGTACATGTTATAGCTGTAGTAATATTCCCTTCAACCTGGAGAGTTGTGACCAATGGAATGGGTGCCATGCATTATTGCTTTAAAGGGTCTGCATTTGCTCACCCAATCTCACCAATCCTCTCAGTCCCATGTGTCCATCCTTATGCCACCTCCAGCTGTCATTGTAGATAGGGTCATTCCAGGATTCATCAGAGACCCTGAAGGAATTGTAAAGAATTTCCCTGTTTTTTTGTTTTGTTTTTGAAATTCCTTTTTATAGTGGGTTTGAGCTGATTATTGGTGTCATGTTTAAGCCAGTCTAGACACACTCGATTCCCTTAAAGAAACATATCAATACGTAGGTTTTATGACTCTTACTAGTCAGATATATTACTCTGTGGGAAATATGGGGGTTTGAGTCCCTTTCACTGAGGAAGGTGTAAGTCTTGTCTATTCCATAGTTGGCTTTTGAACGGTACCTGTGCTTATATCAAACTCTGGTTTTATGCATCACCCCACCTCTCCTTCCCCCTTAAGCAGGCATAAGAATGTTTTCTAAATGTGAGACTCTTCTCTTTCGTAACTCAGTTCATGTGTAGCAATGTTTACAGGATCTTCTTAAGTGATATCTTATGATAAGTTTCTTTTTCTGTGTGACTTATTTCACTTAGAATAATCGTACCAGAATCAACTCATTTTGCTGCTGCTGTTCTTATGACATTGATGGCATGGCTGAGGGATATTCCATCGTACGTAAATACCACTATTTTTTGAACGATTTTTATCTTTCCTGGGATACTTAATGTGTACCCAAGTTGAGGTTCTTGTAAGCAGTGCAGCCCTAAATTTTGGGGTGGCTCTGTCTTATTGATTTTCAGTTTTCCCAAGGTACATACCCTAGTCTGGAAGTGCCCCTGGCTCTGTAGCTCTGTTTTTTCCTTCTTTTAGGGAACACAATCCACTCTTCCAGAGAGGCAGTTGGCAATTTACATCCCGCCCATCAGCATAACAAGGCTCCCTGTTCTCCAGGCCCTGTCTTGCATTTCTGCTTTTTACCCATTTTGTGGAGGTCCCTTTTGAACTGTGGGAAGTGATACTTCTTTGTAGTGCAGATTTGCATTGCCCGCTTTCTTGATTGGCCAAAATGGGTGTATGCGTTTTCTCCTGAATATATTCAGGAGAAAACGCTTTCACCCTTTTTGGCCAAGTGAATCATTGTCGAAGTTGTACCCCTCTTCCTGTGCTTTAAAGGCGATTCCAACGTATCTGTTGAAATGTGTTTCCTTCTATTCTGCCTCGCTTTCAATTCCGCCTCGTTGCCTTCCCTCAACAGATTTTTGTACGATAGTTGTCCTTTATTACTCTACCAGTTTGTGAATTGCTGTGCCCCTGAGGTCCATAATTTAACTCATTTTTTGTGAGCTGACGCAAGTCCCATATTTCGGTTCAGGACCTACACTGGATCGCGGTGGGTGGCTGAGACTTTGGTTAATTCTTCTCCCTCCCGGGAAATAAGAGTGACATGTGCCAGTCCAAATGCCTAACAGCTACTCTCTCATTGGTTCTCCCACTTCCCTTTCATCCTCTGCCAAATTGGCAACCTGTGAGAACCAGGAGGTTAAAGGGGCTGTCTCTGAAAGTTGGGAGATTGATAGTAAAGCAGTTGGAAAGTCAAACCGGAGCACCAGAAGAGGGACTATTCGTTGAGTTTTAGAGACCTTTCATATTCACAGTGTGTCCATTCTCTAGGTTTCCCGTACATTTTATAGCTGCAGTAATATTCCCTTCAACCTGGAGAGTTGGGACCCATGAAATGGGTGCCATGCATTATTGCTTTATAGGGTCTGCATTTGTTCACCCAATCTCACCAATCCTCTCAGTCCCATGTGTCCTGCCTTATGCCACATCCAGCTGTCGTTGTAGATAGGGTCATGCCAGGTTTCATCAGAGACCCTGAAGGAATTGTAAAGAATTTCCCTGTTTTTTTGTTTTATTTTTGAAATTCCTTTTTATAGTGGGTTTGAGATGATTCTCGATGCCATGTTTATGCCAGTCCAGACACACTTGATTCCCTAAAAGAGACATATCAATACATAGGTTTTAAGATTATTAGTAGTCCGATATATCCCTCTGTGGGAAATATGGGGTTTTGAATCCCTTTCACTGAGGAAGGTGTAAGTCTTGTCTATTCCATAGTTGGTTTTTGAACGGTACCTGTGCTTATATCAAACTCTGGTTTTATGTATCACCCCACCTCTCCTTCCCCCTTAAGCAGGCATAAGAGTGTTTTCTAAATGTGAGACTCTGTTCTCTTTCCTAACTCAGTTCATGTGTAGCCATGTTTACAGGATCTTCATAAGTGATATCTTATGATAAGTTTCTTTTTCTGTGTGACTTCTTTCACTTAGAATCATCGTACCTGAATCCACTCATTTAACTGCTACTGGTCTTATGACATTGATTTCATGGCTGTGGGATATTCCACCGTACATAAGTACCACAATGTTTTGAACCATTTTTATATTTCCTGGGATATTTAAGGTTTACCCAAGTTGAGGTTCCTGGAAGCAGTGCAGCCCTAAATTTTGGGGTGGCTCTGTCTTTATGATTTTCAGTTTTCCCAAGGTATATTCCCTAGACTGGAAGTGCCCTTGGCTCTGTAGCTCTGTTGTTTACTTGTTTTAGGGAACACAATGCACTCCTCCAGGGAGGCAGTTGGCAATTTACATGCCGCCCATCAGCATAACAAGGCTCCCTGTTCTCCAGGGCCTGCCTTGACTTTCTGGTTTTTACCCATTTTGTGGATGTCCCTTTTGACTGGTGGGAAGTGATTCTTCTTTTTAGTGCAGATTTGCATTGCCCGCTTGCTTGCTTGGCCAAAAATGGCGTATGCGTTTTCTCCTGAATATATTCAGGAGAAAACGCATACGCCATTTTTGGCCAAGTGCATCATTGTCGAAGTTCTGCCCCTCTTCCTGTGCTTTAAAGGCGATTCCAACGTGGCTCTTGAAATCTGTTTCCTGCTATTCTGCCTCGCTTTCAAGTCCGCCTCGTTGACTTCCCTCAACAGATTTTTGGACGATAGTTGCGCTTTATTACTCTGCCAGTTTGTGAATTGCTGTGTCCCTGAGCTCCATTTTTTAACTCGTTTGTTGTGAGCTGAACGCAAGTCCAATATTTTGGTTCAGGACCTATACTGGTTTTCGCTGGGTGGCTGAGACTTTGGTTAATTCTTCTTCCTGCCGGGAAATAAGAAAGAAATATGCCCGTCCAACTGTCTAACAGCTACTCTCTCATTGGTTCTCCCTCTTCCCTTTCATCCTTTGCCAAATTGGCAACATGTGCACACCAGGAGGTTAAAGGTGCTGTCTCTCCAAGTTGGGAGATTGATAGTAAAGCAGTTGGAAAGTCAAACTGGAGCACATGGAGAGGGATTATTCGTTGAGTTTTAGAGACCTTTCATATTCACAGTGTGTCCATTCTCTAGGTTTCCTATACATTTTATAGCTGTAGTAATATTCCCTTCAACCTGGAGAGTTGTGACCAATGGAATGGCTGCCATGCATTACTGCTCTAAAGGGTCTGCATTTGCTCACCCAATCTCACCAATCCTCTCAGTCCCATGTGTCCTTCCTTATGCCACCTCCAGCTGTCATTGTAGATAGGGTCATTCCAGGATTCATCAGAGACCCTGAAGGAATTGTAAAGAATTTCCCTGTTTTTTTGTTTTGTTTTTGAAATTCCATTTGATAGTGGGTTTGAGCTGATTCTTGGTGTCATGTTTAAGCCAGTCTAGACACACTCGATTCCCTTAAAGAGACATATCAATACATAGGTTTTATGACTGTTAGTAGTCAGATATATTACTCTGTGGGAAATATGGGGTTTTGAGTCCCTTTCACTGAGGAAGGTGTAAGTCTTGTCTATTCCATAGTTGGTTTTTGAACGGTACCTGTGCTTATATCAAACTCTGGTTTTATGTATCACCCCACCTCTCCTTCCCCCTTAAGCAGGCATAAGAGTGTTTTCTAAATGTGAGACTCTGTTCTCTTTCCTAAATCAGTTCATGTGTAGCAATGTTTACAGGATCTTATTAAGTGATATCTTATCATAAGTTTCTTTTTCTGTGTGACTTATTTCACTTAGAATAATCGTACCTGAATCAATTCATTTTGCTGCTGCTGTTCTTATGACATTGATGGCGTGGCTGAGGGATATTCCATCGTACGTAAATACCACTATGTTTTGAACGATTTTTATCTTTCCTGGGATATTTAAGGTGTACCCAAGTTGAGGTTCTTGTAAGCAGTGCAGCCCTAAATTTTGGGGTGGCTCTGTCTTATTGATTTTCAGTTTTCCCAAGGTATATTCCCTAGACTGGAAGTGTCCTTGGCTCTGTAGCTCTGTTGTTTACTTGTTTTAGGGAACACAATGCACTCCTCCAGGGAGGCAGTTGGCAATTTACATGCCGCCCATCAGCATAACAAGGCTCCCTGTTCTTCAGGGCCTGTCTTGCCTTTCCGGTTTTTACCCATTTTGTGGATGACCCTTTTGACCGGTGGGAAGTGATACTTTTTTGTAGTGCAGATTTGCATTGCCCACTTGCTTGCTTGGCCAAAAAGGGAGTATGCGTTTTCTCCTGAATATATTCAGGAGAAAACACATACGCCCTTTGTGGCCAAGTGCATCATTGTCGAAGTTGTGCCCCTCTTCCTGTGCTTTAAAGGCGATTCCAAGGTGGCTCTTGAAATCTGTTTCCTGCTATTCTGCCTCGCTTTCAAGTTCGCCTCGTTGACTTCCCTCAACAGATTTTTGGACGATAGCTGCCCTTTATTACTCTGCCGGTTTGTGAATTGCTGTGTCCCTGAGCTCCATTTTTTAACTCGTTTTTTGTGAGCTGAACGCAAGTCCAATATTTTGGTTCAGGACCTATACTGGTTTTGGCTGGGTGGCTGAGACTTTGGTTAATTCTTCTTCCTCCCGGGAAATAAGAAAGAAATGTGCCCGTCCAAATGTCTAACAGCTACACTCTCATTGGTTCTCCCTCTTCCCTTTCATCCTTTGCCAAATTGGCAACATGTGCACACCAGGAGGTTAAAGGTGCTGTCTCTCCAAGTTGGGAGATTGATAGTAAAGCAGTTGGAAAGTCAAACTGGAGCACAAGGAGAGGGATTATTCGTTGAGTTTTAGAGACCTTTCATATTCACAGTGTGTCCATTCTCTAGGTTTCCTGTACATGTTATAGCTGTAGTAATATTCCCTTCAACCTGGAGAGTTGTGACCAATGGAATGGCTGCCATGCATTATTGCTTTAAAGGGTCTGCATTTGCTCACCCAATCTCACCAATCCTCTCAGTCCCATGTGTCCATCCTTATGCCACCTCCAGCTGTCATTGTAGATAGGGTCATTCCAGGATTCATCAGAGACCCTGAAGGAATTGTAAAGAATTTCCCTGTTTTTTTGTTTTGTTTTTGAAATTCCTTTTTATAGTGGGTTTGAGCTGATTATTGGTGTCATGTTTAAGCCAGTCTAGACACACTCGATTCCCTTAAAGAAACATATCAATACGTAGGTTTTATGACTCTTACTAGTCAGATATATTACTCTGTGGGAAATATGGGGGTTTGAGTCCCTTTCACTGAGGAAGGTGTAAGTCTTGTCTATTCCATAGTTGGCTTTTGAACGGTACCTGTGCTTATATCAAACTCTGGTTTTATGCATCACCCCACCTCTCCTTCCCCCTTAAGCAGGCATAAGAATGTTTTCTAAATGTGAGACTCTTCTCTTTCGTAACTCAGTTCATGTGTAGCAATGTTTACAGGATCTTCTTAAGTGATATCTTATGATAAGTTTCTTTTTCTGTGTGACTTATTTCACTTAGAATAATCGTACCAGAATCAACTCATTTTGCTGCTGCTGTTCTTATGACATTGATGGCATGGCTGAGGGATATTCCATCGTACGTAAATACCACTATTTTTTGAACGATTTTTATCTTTCCTGGGATACTTAATGTGTACCCAAGTTGAGGTTCTTGTAAGCAGTGCAGCCCTAAATTTTGGGGTGGCTCTGTCTTATTGATTTTCAGTTTTCCCAAGGTACATACCCTAGTCTGGAAGTGCCCCTGGCTCTGTAGCTCTGTTTTTTCCTTCTTTTAGGGAACACAATCCACTCGTCCAGAGAGGCAGTTGGCAATTTACATCCCGCCCATCAGCATAACAAGGCTCCCTGTTCTCCAGGCCCTGTCTTGCATTTCTGCTTTTTACCCATTTTGTGGAGGTCCCTTTTGAACTGTGGGAAGTGATACTTCTTTGTAGTGCAGATTTGCATTGCCCGCTTTCTTGATTGGCCAAAATGGGTGTATGCGTTTTCTCCTGAATATATTCAGGAGAAAACGCTTTCACCCTTTTTGGCCAAGTGAATCATTGTCGAAGTTGTACCCCTCTTCCTGTGCTTTAAAGGCGATTCCAACGTATCTGTTGAAATGTGTTTCCTTCTATTCTGCCTCGCTTTCAATTCCGCCTCGTTGCCTTCCCTCAACAGATTTTTGTACGATAGTTGTCCTTTATTACTCTACCAGTTTGTGAATTGCTGTGCCCCTGAGGTCCATAATTTAACTCATTTTTTGTGAGCTGAACGCAAGTCCAATATTTCGGTTCAGGACCTATACTGGATCGCGGTGGGTGGCTGAGACTTTGGTTAATTCTTCTCCCTCCCGGGAAATAAGAGTGACATGTGCCAGTCCAAATGCCTAACAGCTACTCTCTCATTGGTTCTCCCACTTCCCTTTCATCCTCTGCCAAATTGGCAACCTGTGAGAACCAGGAGGTTAAAGGGGCTGTCTCTGAAAGTTGGGAGATTGATAGTAAAGCAGTTGGAAAGTCAAACCGGAGCACCAGAAGAGGGACTATTCGTTGAGTTTTAGAGACCTTTCATATTCACAGTGTGTCCATTCTCTAGGTTTCCCGTACATTTTATAGCTGCAGTAATATTCCCTTCAACCTGGAGAGTTGGGACCCATGAAATGGGTGCCATGCATTATTGCTTTATAGGGTCTGCATTTGTTCACCCAATCTCACCAATCCTCTCAGTCCCATGTGTCCTGCCTTATGCCACATCCAGCTGTCGTTGTAGATAGGGTCATGCCAGGTTTCATCAGAGACCCTGAAGGAATTGTAAAGACTTTCCCTGTTTTTTTGTTTTATTTTTGAAATTCCTTTTTATAGTGGGTTTGAGATGATTCTCGATGCCATGTTTATGCCAGTCCAGACACACTTGATTCCCTAAAAGAGACATATCAATACATAGGTTTTAAGATTATTAGTAGTCCGATATATCCCTCTGTGGGAAATATGGGGTTTTGAATCCCTTTCACTGAGGAAGGTGTAAGTCTTGTCTATTCCATAGTTGGTTTTTGAACGGTACCTGTGCTTATATCAAACTCTGGTTTTATGTATCACCCCACCTCTCCTTCCCCCTTAAGCAGGCATAAGAGTGTTTTCTAAATGTGAGACTCTGTTCTCTTTCCTAACTCAGTTCATGTGTAGCCATGTTTACAGGATCTTCATAAGTGATATCTTATGATAAGTTTCTTTTTCTGTGTGACTTCTTTCACTTAGAATCATCGTACCTGAATCCACTCATTTAACTGCTACTGGTCTTATGACATTGATTTCATGGCTGTGGGATATTCCACCGTACATAAGTACCACAATGTTTTGAACCATTTTTATATTTCCTGGGATATTTAAGGTTTACCCAAGTTGAGGTTCCTGGAAGCAGTGCAGCCCTAAATATTGGGGTGGCTCTGTCTTTATGATTTTCAGTTTTCCCAAGGTATATTCCCTAGACTGGAAGTGCCCTTGGCTCTGTAGCTCTGTTGTTTACTTGTTTTAGGGAACACAATGCACTCCTCCAGGGAGGCAGTTGGCAATTTACATGCCGCCCATCAGCATAACAAGGCTCCCTGTTCTCCAGGGCCTGCCTTGACTTTCTGGTTTTTACCCATTTTGTGGATGTCCCTTTTGACTGGTGGGAAGTGATTCTTCTTTTTAGTGCAGATTTGCATTGCCCGCTTGCTTGCTTGGCCAAAAATGGCGTATGCGTTTTCTCCTGAATATATTCAGGAGAAAACGCATACGCCATTTTTGGCCAAGTGCATCATTGTCGAAGTTCTGCCCCTCTTCCTGTGCTTTAAAGGCGATTCCAACGTGGCTCTTGAAATCTGTTTCCTGCTATTCTGCCTCGCTTTCAAGTCCGCCTCGTTGACTTCCCTCAACAGATTTTTGGACGATAGTTGCGCTTTATTACTCTGCCAGTTTGTGAATTGCTGTGTCCCTGAGCTCCATTTTTTAACTCGTTTGTTGTGAGCTGAACGCAAGTCCAATATTTTGGTTCAGGACCTATACTGGTTTTCGCTGGGTGGCTGAGACTTTGGTTAATTCTTCTTCCTGCCGGGAAATAAGAAAGAAATATGCCCGTCCAACTGTCTAACAGCTACTCTCTCATTGGTTCTCCCTCTTCCCTTTCATCCTTTGCCAAATTGGCAACATGTGCACACCAGGAGGTTAAAGGTGCTGTCTCTCCAAGTTGGGAGATTGATAGTAAAGCAGTTGGAAAGTCAAACTGGAGCACATGGAGAGGGATTATTCGTTGAGTTTTAGAGACCTTTCATATTCACAGTGTGTCCATTCTCTAGGTTTCCTATACATTTTATAGCTGTAGTAATATTCCCTTCAACCTGGAGAGTTGTGACCAATGGAATGGCTGCCATGCATTACTGCTCTAAAGGGTCTGCATTTGCTCACCCAATCTCACCAATCCTCTCAGTCCCATGTGTCCTTCCTTATGCCACCTCCAGCTGTCATTGTAGATAGGGTCATTCCAGGATTCATCAGAGACCCTGAAGGAATTGTAAAGAATTTCCCTGTTTTTTTGTTTTGTTTTTGAAATTCCATTTGATAGTGGGTTTGAGCTGATTCTTGGTGTCATGTTTAAGCCAGTCTAGACACACTCGATTCCCTTAAAGAGACATATCAATACATAGGTTTTATGACTGTTAGTAGTCAGATATATTACTCTGTGGGAAATATGGGGTTTTGAGTCCCTTTCACTGAGGAAGGTGTAAGTCTTGTCTATTCCATAGTTGGTTTTTGAACGGTACCTGTGCTTATATCAAACTCTGGTTTTATGTATCACCCCACCTCTCCTTCCCCCTTAAGCAGGCATAAGAGTGTTTTCTAAATGTGAGACTCTGTTCTCTTTCCTAAATCAGTTCATGTGTAGCAATGTTTACAGGATCTTATTAAGTGATATCTTATCATAAGTTTCTTTTTCTGTGTGACTTATTTCACTTAGAATAATCGTACCTGAATCAATTCATTTTGCTGCTGCTGTTCTTATGACATTGATGGCGTGGCTGAGGGATATTCCATCGTACGTAAATACCACTATGTTTTGAACGATTTTTATCTTTCCTGGGATATTTAAGGTGTACCCAAGTTGAGGTTCTTGTAAGCAGTGCAGCCCTAAATTTTGGGGTGGCTCTGTCTTATTGATTTTCAGTTTTCCCAAGGTATATTCCCTAGACTGGAAGTGTCCTTGGCTCTGTAGCTCTGTTGTTTACTTGTTTTAGGGAACACAATGCACTCCTCCAGGGAGGCAGTTGGCAATTTACATGCCGCCCATCAGCATAACAAGGCTCCCTGTTCTTCAGGGCCTGTCTTGCCTTTCCGGTTTTTACCCATTTTGTGGATGTCCCTTTTGACCGGTGGGAAGTGATACTTTTTTGTAGTGCAGATTTGCATTGCCCACTTGCTTGCTTGGCCAAAAAGGGAGTATGCGTTTTCTCCTGGATATATTCAGGAGAAAACACATACGCCCTTTGTGGCCAAGTGCATCATTGTCGAAGTTGTGCCCCTCTTCCTGTGCTTTAAAGGCGATTCCAAGGTGGCTCTTGAAATCTGTTTCCTGCTATTCTGCCTCGCTTTCAAGTTCGCCTCGTTGACTTCCCTCAACAGATTTTTGGACGATAGCTGCCCTTTATTACTCTGCCGGTTTGTGAATTGCTGTGTCCCTGAGCTCCATTTTTTAACTCGTTTTTTGTGAGCTGAACGCAAGTCCAATATTTTGGTTCAGGACCTATACTGGTTTTGGCTGGGTGGCTGAGACTTTGGTTAATTCTTCTTCCTCCCGGGAAATAAGAAAGAAATGTGCCCGTCCAAATGTCTAACAGCTACACTCTCATTGGTTCTCCCTCTTCCCTTTCATCCTTTGCCAAATTGGCAACATGTGCACACCAGGAGGTTAAAGGTGCTGTCTCTCCAAGTTGGGAGATTGATAGTAAAGCAGTTGGAAAGTCAAACTGGAGCACAAGGAGAGGGATTATTCGTTGAGTTTTAGAGACCTTTCATATTCACAGTGTGTCCATTCTCTAGGTTTCCTGTACATGTTATAGCTGTAGTAATATTCCCTTCAACCTGGAGAGTTGTGACCAATGGAATGGCTGCCATGCATTATTGCTTTAAAGGGTCTGCATTTGCTCACCCAATCTCACCAATCCTCTCAGTCCCATGTGTCCATCCTTATGCCACCTCCAGCTGTCATTGTAGATAGGGTCATTCCAGGATTCATCAGAGACCCTGAAGGAATTGTAAAGAATTTCCCTGTTTTTTTGTTTTGTTTTTGAAATTCCTTTTTATAGTGGGTTTGAGCTGATTATTGGTGTCATGTTTAAGCCAGTCTAGACACACTCGATTCCCTTAAAGAAACATATCAATACGTAGGTTTTATGACTCTTACTAGTCAGATATATTACTCTGTGGGAAATATGGGGGTTTGAGTCCCTTTCACTGAGGAAGGTGTAAGTCTTGTCTATTCCATAGTTGGCTTTTGAACGGTACCTGTGCTTATATCAAACTCTGGTTTTATGCATCACCCCACCTCTCCTTCCCCCTTAAGCAGGTATAAGAATGTTTTCTAAATGTGAGACTCTTCTCTTTCGTAACTCAGTTCATGTGTAGCAATGTTTACAGGATCTTCTTAAGTGATATCTTATGATAAGTTTCTTTTTCTGTGTGACTTATTTCACTTAGAATAATCGTACCAGAATCAACTCATTTTGCTGCTGCTGTTCTTATGACATTGATGGCATGGCTGAGGGATATTCCATCGTACGTAAATACCACTATTTTTTGAACGATTTTTATCTTTCCTGGGATACTTAATGTGTACCCAAGTTGAGGTTCTTGTAAGCAGTGCAGCCCTAAATTTTGGGGTGGCTCTGTCTTATTGATTTTCAGTTTTCCCAAGGTACATACCCTAGTCTGGAAGTGCCCCTGGCTCTGTAGCTCTGTTTTTTCCTTCTTTTAGGGAACACAATCCACTCGTCCAGAGAGGCAGTTGGCAATTTACATCCCGCCCATCAGCATAACAAGGCTCCCTGTTCTCCAGGCCCTGTCTTGCATTTCTGCTTTTTACCCATTTTGTGGAGGTCCCTTTTGAACTGTGGGAAGTGATACTTCTTTGTAGTGCAGATTTGCATTGCCCGCTTTCTTGATTGGCCAAAATGGGTGTATGCGTTTTCTCCTGAATATATTCAGGAGAAAACGCTTTCACCCTTTTTGGCCAAGTGAATCATTGTCGAAGTTGTACCCCTCTTCCTGTGCTTTAAAGGCGATTCCAACGTATCTGTTGAAATGTGTTTCCTTCTATTCTGCCTCGCTTTCAATTCCGCCTCGTTGCCTTCCCTCAACAGATTTTTGTACGATAGTTGTCCTTTATTACTCTACCAGTTTGTGAATTGCTGTGCCCCTGAGGTCCATAATTTAACTCATTTTTTGTGAGCTGAACGCAAGTCCAATATTTCGGTTCAGGACCTATACTGGATCGCGGTGGGTGGCTGAGACTTTGGTTAATTCTTCTCCCTCCCGGGAAATAAGAGTGACATGTGCCAGTCCAAATGCCTAACAGCTACTCTCTCATTGGTTCTCCCACTTCCCTTTCATCCTCTGCCAAATTGGCAACCTGTGAGAACCAGGAGGTTAAAGGGGCTGTCTCTGAAAGTTGGGAGATTGATAGTAAAGCAGTTGGAAAGTCAAACCGGAGCACCAGAAGAGGGACTATTCGTTGAGTTTTAGAGACCTTTCATATTCACAGTGTGTCCATTCTCTAGGTTTCCCGTACATTTTATAGCTGCAGTAATATTCCCTTCAACCTGGAGAGTTGGGACCCATGAAATGGGTGCCATGCATTATTGCTTTATAGGGTCTGCATTTGTTCACCCAATCTCACCAATCCTCTCAGTCCCATGTGTCCTGCCTTATGCCACATCCAGCTGTCGTTGTAGATAGGGTCATGCCAGGTTTCATCAGAGACCCTGAAGGAATTGTAAAGAATTTCCCTGTTTTTTTGTTTTATTTTTGAAATTCCTTTTTATAGTGGGTTTGAGATGATTCTCGATGCCATGTTTATGCCAGTCCAGACACACTTGATTCCCTAAAAGAGACATATCAATACATAGGTTTTAAGATTATTAGTAGTCCGATATATTCCTCTGTGGGAAATATGGGGTTTTGAATCCCTTTCACTGAGGAAGGTGTAAGTCTTGTCTATTCCATAGTTGGTTTTTGAACGGTACCTGTGCTTATATCAAACTCTGGTTTTATGTATCACCCCACCTCTCCTTCCCCCTTAAGCAGGCATAAGAGTGTTTTCTAAATGTGAGACTCTGTTCTCTTTCCTAACTCAGTTCATGTGTAGCCATGTTTACAGGATCTTCATAAGTGATATCTTATGATAAGTTTCTTTTTCTGTGTGACTTCTTTCACTTAGAATCATCGTACCTGAATCCACTCATTTAACTGCTACTGGTCTTATGACATTGATTTCATGGCTGTGGGATATTCCACCGTACATAAGTACCACAATTTTTTGAACCATTTTTATATTTCCTGGGATATTTAAGGTTTACCCAAGTTGAGGTTCCTGGAAGCAGTGCAGCCCTAAATTTTGGGGTGGCTCTGTCTTTATGATTTTCAGTTTTCCCAAGGTATATTCCCTAGACTGGAAGTGCCCTTGGCTCTGTAGCTCTGTTGTTTACTTGTTTTAGGGAACACAATGCACTCCTCCAGGGAGGCAGTTGGCAATTTACATGCCGCCCATCAGCATAACAAGGCTCCCTGTTCTCCAGGGCCTGCCTTGACTTTCTGGTTTTTACCCATTTTGTGGATGTCCCTTTTGACTGGTGGGAAGTGATTCTTCTTTTTAGTGCAGATTTGCATTGCCCGCTTGCTTGCTTGGCCAAAAATGGCGTATGCGTTTTCTCCTGAATATATTCAGGAGAAAACGCATACGCCATTTTTGGCCAAGTGCATCATTGTCGAAGTTCTGCCCCTCTTCCTGTGCTTTAAAGGCGATTCCAACGTGGCTCTTGAAATCTGTTTCCTGCTATTCTGCCTCGCTTTCAAGTCCGCCTCGTTGACTTCCCTCAACAGATTTTTGGACGATAGTTGCGCTTTATTACTCTGCCAGTTTGTGAATTGCTGTGTCCCTGAGCTCCATTTTTTAACTCGTTTGTTGTGAGCTGAACGCAAGTGCAATATTTTGGTTCAGGACCTATACTGGTTTTCGCTGGGTGGCTGAGACTTTGGTTAATTCTTCTTCCTGCCGGGAAATAAGAAAGAAATATGCCCGTCCAAATGTCTAACAGCTACTCTCTCATTGGTTCTCCCTCTTCCCTTTCATCCTTTGCCAAATTGGCAACATGTGCACACCAGGAGGTTAAAGGTGCTGTCTCTCCAAGTTGGGAGATTGATAGTAAAGCAGTTGGAAAGTCAAACTGGAGCACATGGAGAGGGATTATTCGTTGAGTTTTAGAGACCTTTCATATTCACAGTGTGTCCATTCTCTAGGTTTCCTATACATTTTATAGCTGTAGTAATATTCCCTTCAACCTGGAGAGTTGTGACCAATGGAATGGCTGCCATGCATTACTGCTCTAAAGGGTCTGCATTTGCTCACCCAATCTCACCAATCCTCTCAGTCCCATGTGTCCATCCTTATGCCACCTCCAGCTGTCATTGTAGATAGGGTCATTCCAGGATTCATCAGAGACCCTGAAGGAATTGTAAAGAATTTCCCTGTTTTTTTGTTTTGTTTTTGAAATTCCATTTGATAGTGGGTTTGAGCTGATTCTTGGTGTCATGTTTAAGCCAGTCTAGACACACTCGATTCCCTTAAAGAGACATATCAATACATAGGTTTTATGATTCTTACTCGTCAGATATATTACTCTGTGGGAAATATGGGGTTTTGAGTCCCTTTCACTGAGGAAGGTGTAAGTCTTGTCTATTCCATAGTTGGTTTTTGAACGGTACCTGTGCTTATATCAAACTCTGGTTTTATGTATCACCCCACCTCTCCTTCCCCCTTAAGCAGGCATAAGAGTGTTTTCTAAATGTGAGACTCTGTTCTCTTTCCTAAATCAGTTCATGTGTAGCAATGTTTACAGGATCTTATTAAGTGATATCTTATGATAAGTTTCTTTTTCTGTGTGACTTATTTCACTTAGAATAATCGTACCTGAATCAATTCATTTTGCTGCTGCTGTTCTTATGACATTGATGGCGTGGCTGAGGGATATTCCATCGTACGTAAATACCACTATATTTTGAACGATTTTTATCTTTCCTGGGATATTTAAGGTGTACCCAAGTTGAGGTTCTTGTAAGCAGGGCAGCCCTAAATTTGGGGGTGGCTCTGTCTTATTGATTTTCAGTTTTCCCAAGGTATATTCCCTAGACTGGAAGTGTCCTTGGCTCTGTAGCTCTGTTGTTTACTTGTTTTAGGGAACACAATGCACTCCTCCAGGGAGGCAGTTGGCAATTTACATGCCGCCCATCAGCATAACAAGGCTCCCTGTTCTTCAGGGCCTGTCTTGCCTTTCCGGTTTTTACCCATTTTGTGGATGTCCCTTTTGACCGGTGGGAAGTGATACTTTTTTGTAGTGCAGATTTGCATTGCCCACTTGCTTGCTTGGCCAAAAAGGGAGTATGCGTTTTCTCCTGAATATATTCAGGAGAAAACACATACGCCCTTTGTGGCCAAGTGCATCATTGTCGAAGTTGTGCCCCTCTTCCTGTGCTTTAAAGGCGATTCCAAGGTGGCTCTTGAAATCTGTTTCCTGCTATTCTGCCTCGCTTTCAAGTTCGCCTCGTTGACTTCCCTCAACAGATTTTTGGACGATAGCTGCCCTTTATTACTCTGCCGGTTTGTGAATTGCTGTGTCCCTGAGCTCCATTTTTTAACTCGTTTTTTGTGAGCTGAACGCAAGTCCAATATTTTGGTTCAGGACCTATACTGGTTTTGGCTGGGTGGCTGAGACTTTGGTTAATTCTTCTTCCTCCCGGGAAATAAGAAAGAAATGTGCCCGTCCAAATGTCTAACAGCTACACTCTCATTGGTTCTCCCTCTTCCCTTTCATCCTTTGCCAAATTGGCAACATGTGCACACCAGGAGGTTAAAGGTGCTGTCTCTCCAAGTTGGGAGATTGATAGTAAAGCAGTTGGAAAGTCAAACTGGAGCACAAGGAGAGGGATTATTCGTTGAGTTTTAGAGACCTTTCATATTCACAGTGTGTCCATTCTCTAGGTTTCCTGTACATGTTATAGCTGTAGTAATATTCCCTTCAACCTGGAGAGTTGTGACCAATGGAATGGCTGCCATGCATTATTGCTTTAAAGGGTCTGCATTTGCTCACCCAATCTCACCAATCCTCTCAGTCCCATGTGTCCATCCTTATGCCACCTCCAGCTGTCATTGTAGATAGGGTCATTCCAGGATTCATCAGAGACCCTGAAGGAATTGTAAAGAATTTTCCTGTTTTTTTGTTTTGTTTTTGAAATTCCTTTTTATAGTGGGTTTGAGCTGATTATTGGTGTCATGTTTAAGCCAGTTTAGACACACTCGATTCCCTTAAAGAAACATATCAATACGTAGGTTTTATGACTCTTACTAGTCAGATATATTACTCTGTGGGAAATATGGGGGTTTGAGTCCCTTTCACTGAGGAAGGTGTAAGTCTTGTCTATTCCATAGTTGGCTTTTGAACGGTACCTTTGCTTATATCAAACTCTGGTTTTATGCATCACCCCACCTCTCCTTCCCCCTTAAGCAGGCATAAGAATGTTTTCTAAATGTGAGACTCTTCTCTTTCGTAACTCAGTTCATGTGTAGCAATGTTTACAGGATCTTCTTAAGTGATATCTTATGATAAGTTTCTTTTTCTGTGTGCCTTATTTCACTTAGAATAATCGTACCAGAATCAACTCATTTTGCTGCTGCTGTTCTTATGACATTGATGGCATGGCTGAGGGATATTCCATCGTACGTAAATACCACTATTTTTTGAACGATTTTTATCTTTCCTGGGATACTTAATGTGTACCCAAGTTGAGGTTCTTGTAAGCAGTGCAGCCCTAAATTTTGGGGTGGCTCTGTCTTATTGATTTTCAGTTTTCCCAAGGTACATACCCTAGTCTGGAAGTGCCCCTGGCTCTGTAGCTCTGTTTTTTCCTTCTTTTAGGGAACACAATGCACTCGTCCAGAGAGGCAGTTGGCAATTTACATCCCGCCCATCAGCATAACAAGGCTCCCTGTTCTCCAGGCCCTGTCTTGCATTTCTGCTTTTTACCCATTTTGTGGAGGTCCCTTTTGAACTGTGGGAAGTGATACTTCTTTGTAGTGCAGATTTGCATTGCCCGCTTTCTTGATTGGCCAAAATGGGTGTATGCGTTTTCTCCTGAATATATTCAGGAGAAAACGCTTTCACCCTTTTTGGCCAAGTGAATCATTGTCGAAGTTGTACCCCTCTTCCTGTGCTTTAAAGGCGATTCCAACGTATCTGTTGAAATGTGTTTCCTTCTATTCTGCCTCGCTTTCAATTCCGCCTCGTTGCCTTCCCTCAACAGATTTTTGTACGATAGTTGTCCTTTATTACTCTACCAGTTTGTGAATTGCTGTGCCCCTGAGGTCCATAATTTAACTCATTTTTTGTGAGCTGAACGCAAGTCCAATATTTTGGTTCAGGACCTACACTGGATCGCGGTGGGTGGCTGAGACTTTGGTTAATTCTTCTCCCTCCCGGGAAATAAGAGTGACATGTGCCAGTCCAAATGCCTAACAGCTACTCTCTCATTGGTTCTCCCACTTCCCTTTCATCCTCTGCCAAATTGGCAACCTGTGAGAACCAGGAGGTTAAAGGGGCTGTCTCTGAAAGTTGGGAGATTGATAGTAAAGCAGTTGGAAAGTCAAACCGGAGCACCAGAAGAGGGACTATTCGTTGAGTTTTAGAGACCTTTCATATTCACAGTGTGTCCATTCTCTAGGTTTCCCGTACATTTTATAGCTGCAGTAATATTCCCTTCAACCTGGAGAGTTGGGACCCATGAAATGGGTGCCATGCATTATTGCTTTATAGGGTCTGCATTTGTTCACCCAATCTCACCAATCCTCTCAGTCCCATGTGTCCTGCCTTATGCCACATCCAGCTGTCGTTGTAGATAGGGTCATGCCAGGTTTCATCAGAGACCCTGAAGGAATTGTAAAGAATTTCCCTGTTTTTTTGTTTTATTTTTGAAATTCCTTTTTATAGTGGGTTTGAGATGATTCTCGATGCCATGTTTATGCCAGTCCAGACACACTTGATTCCCTAAAAGAGACATATCAATACATAGGTTTTAAGATTATTAGTAGTCCGATATATTCCTCTGTGGGAAATATGGGGTTTTGAATCCCTTTCACTGAGGAAGGTGTAAGTCTTGTCTATTCCATAGTTGGTTTTTGAACGGTACCTGTGCTTATATCAAACTCTGGTTTTATGTATCACCCCACCTCTCCTTCCCCCTTAAGCAGGCATAAGAGTGTTTTCTAAATGTGAGACTCTGTTCTCTTTCCTAACTCAGTTCATGTGTAGCCATGTTTACAGGATCTTCATAAGTGATATCTTATGATAAGTTTCTTTTTCTGTGTGACTTCTTTCACTTAGAATCATCGTACCTGAATCCACTCATTTAACTGCTACTGGTCTTATGACATTGATTTCATGGCTGTGGGATATTCCACCGTACATAAGTACCACAATTTTTTGAACCATTTTTATATTTCCTGGGATATTTAAGGTTTACCCAAGTTGAGGTTCCTGGAAGCAGTGCAGCCCTAAATTTTGGGGTGGCTCTGTCTTTATGATTTTCAGTTTTCCCAAGGTATATTCCCTAGACTGGAAGTGCCCTTGGCTCTGTAGCTCTGTTGTTTACTTGTTTTAGGGAACACAATGCACTCCTCCAGGGAGGCAGTTGGCAATTTACATGCCGCCCATCAGCATAACAAGGCTCCCTGTTCTCCAGGGCCTGCCTTGACTTTCTGGTTTTTACCCATTTTGTGGATGTCCCTTTTGACTGGTGGGAAGTGATTCTTCTTTTTAGTGCAGATTTGCATTGCCCGCTTGCTTGCTTGGCCAAAAATGGCGTATGCGTTTTCTCCTGAATATATTCAGGAGAAAACGCATACGCCATTTTTGGCCAAGTGCATCATTGTCGAAGTTCTGCCCCTCTTCCTGTGCTTTAAAGGCGATTCCAACGTGGCTCTTGAAATCTGTTTCCTGCTATTCTGCCTCGCTTTCAAGTCCGCCTCGTTGACTTCCCTCAACAGATTTTTGGACGATAGTTGCGCTTTATTACTCTGCCAGTTTGTGAATTGCTGTGTCCCTGAGCTCCATTTTTAAACTCGTTTGTTGTGAGCTGAACGCAAGTCCAATATTTTGGTTCAGGACCTATACTGGTTTTCGCTGGGTGGCTGAGACTTTGGTTAATTCTTCTTCCTGCCGGGAAATAAGAAAGAAATATGCCCGTCCAACTGTCTAACAGCTACTCTCTCATTGGTTCTCCCTCTTCCCTTTCATCATTTGCCAAATTGGCAACATGTGCACACCAGGAGGTTAAAGGTGCTGTCTCTCCAAGTTGGGAGATTGATAGTAAAGCAGTTGGAAAGTCAAACTGGAGCACATGGAGAGGGATTATTCGTTGAGTTTTAGAGACCTTTCATATTCACAGTGTGTCCATTCTCTACGTTTCCTATACATTTTATAGCTGTAGTAATATTCCCTTCAACCTGGAGAGTTGTGAACAATGGAATGGCTGCCATGCATTACTGCTCTAAAGGGTCTGCATTTGCTCACCCAATCTCACCAATCCTCTCAGTCCCATGTGTCCATCCTTATGCCAGCTCCAGCTGTCATTGTAGATAGGGTCATTCCAGGATTCATCAGAGACCCTGAAGGAATTGTAAAGAATTTCCCTGTTTTAGTGTTTTGTTTTTGAAATTCCATTTGATAGTGGGTTTGAGCTGATTCTTGGTGTCATGTTTTAGCCAGTCTAGACACACTCGATTCCCTTAAAGAGACATATCAATACATAGGTTTTATGATTCTTACTAGTCAGATATATTACTCTGTGGGAAATATGGGGTTTTGAGTCCCTTTCACTGAGGAAGGTGTAAGTCTTGTCTATTCCATAGTTGGTTTTTGAACGGTACCTGTGCTTATATCAAACTCTGGTTTTATGTATCACCCCACCTCTCCTTCCCCCTTAAGCAGGCATAAGAGTGTTTTCTAAATGTGAGACTCTGTTCTCTTTCCTAAATCAGTTCATGTGTAGCAATGTTTACAGGATCTTATTAAGTGATATCTTATCATAAGTTTCTTTTTCTGTGTGACTTATTTCACTTAGAATAATCGTACCTGAATCAATTCATTTTGCTGCTGCTGTTCTTATGACATTGATGGCGTGGCTGAGGGATATTCCATCGTACGTAAATACCACTATATTTTGAACGATTTTTATCTTTCCTGGGATATTTAAGGTGTACCCAAGTTGAGGTTCTTGTAAGCAGTGCAGCCCTAAATTTTGGGGTGGCTCTGTCTTATTGATTTTCAGTTTTCCCAAGGTATATTCCCTAGACTGGAAGTGTCCTTGGCTCTGTAGCTCTGTTGTTTACTTGTTTTAGGGAACACAATGCACTCCTCCAGGGAGGCAGTTGGCAATTTACATGCCGCCCATCAGCATAACAAGGCTCCCTGTTCTTCAGGGCCTGTCTTGCCTTTCCGGTTTTTACCCATTTTTGGATGTCCCTTTTGACCGGTGGGAAGTGATACTTTTTTGTAGTGCAGATTTGCATTGCCCACTTGCTTGCTTGGCCAAAAAGGGAGTATGCGTTTTCTCCTGAATATATTCAGGAGAAAACACATACGCCCTTTGTGGCCAAGTGCATCATTGTCGAAGTTGTGCCCCTCTTCCTGTGCTTTAAAGGCGATTCCAAGGTGGCTCTTGAAATCTGTTTCCTGCTATTCTGCCTCGCTTTCAAGTTCGCCTCGTTGACTTCCCTCAACAGATTTTTGGACGATAGCTGCCCTTTATTACTCTGCCGGTTTGTGAATTGCTGTGTCCCTGAGCTCCATTTTTTAACTCGTTTTTTGTGAGCTGAACGCAAGTCCAATATTTTGGTTCAGGACCTATACTGGTTTTGGCTGGGTGGCTGAGACTTTGGTTAATTCTTCTTCCTCCCGGGAAATAAGAAAGAAATGTGCCCGTCCAAATGTCTAACAGCTACACTCTCATTGGTTCTCCCTCTTCCCTTTCATCCTTTGCCAAATTGGCAACATGTGCACACCAGGAGGTTAAAGGTGCTGTCTCTCCAAGTTGGGAGATTGATAGTAAAGCAGTTGGAAAGTCAAACTGGAGCACAAGGAGAGGGATTATTCGTTGAGTTTTAGAGACCTTTCATATTCACAGTGTGTCCATTCTCTAGGTTTCCTGTACATGTTATAGCTGTAGTAATATTCCCTTCAACCTGGAGAGTTGTGACCAATGGAATGGCTGCCATGCATTATTGCTTTAAAGGGTCTGCATTTGCTCACCCAATCTCACCAATCCTCTCAGTCCCATGTGTCCATCCTTATGCCACCTCCAGCTGTCATTGTAGATAGGGTCATTCCAGGATTCATCAGAGACCCTGAAGGAATTGTAAAGAATTTCCCTGTTTTTTTGTTTTGTTTTTGAAATTCCTTTTTATAGTGGGTTTGAGCTGATTATTGGTGTCATGTTTAAGCCAGTTTAGACACACTCGATTCCCTTAAAGAAACATATCAATACGTAGGTTTTATGACTCTTACTAGTCAGATATATTACTCTGTGGGGAATATGGGTGTTTGAGTCCCTTTCACTGAGGAAGGTGTAAGTCTTGTCTATTCCATAGTTGGCTTTTGAACGGTACCTTTGCTTATATCAAACTCTGGTTTTATGCATCACCCCACCTCTCCTTCCCCCTTAAGCAGGCATAAGAATGTTTTCTAAATGTGAGACTCTTCTCTTTCGTAACTCAGTTCATGTGTAGCAATGTTTACAGGATCTTCTTAAGTGATATCTTATGATAAGTTTCTTTTTCTGTGTGACTTATTTCACTTAGAATAATCGTACCAGAATCAACTCATTTTGCTGCTGCTGTTCTTATGACATTGATGGCATGGCTGAGGGATATTCCATCGTACGTAAATACCACTATTTTTTGAACGATTTTTATCTTTCCTGGGATACTTAATGTGTACCCAAGTTGAGGTTCTTGTAAGCAGTGCAGCCCTAAATTTTGGGGTGGCTCTGTCTTATTGATTTTCAGTTTTCCCAAGGTACATACCCTAGTCTGGAAGTGCCCCTGGCTCTGTAGCTCTGTTTTTTCCTTCTTTTAGGGAACACAATGCACTCGTCCAGAGAGGCAGTTGGCAATTTACATCCCGCCCATCAGCATAACAAGGCTCCCTGTTCTCCAGGCCCTGTCTTGCATATCTGCTTTTTACCCATTTTGTGGAGGTCCCTTTTGAACTGTGGGAAGTGATACTTCTTTGTAGTGCAGATTTGCATTGCCCGCTTTCTTGATTGGCCAAAATGGGTGTATGCGTTTTCTCCTGAATATATTCAGGAGAAAACGCTTTCACCCTTTTTGGCCAAGTGAATCATTGTCGAAGTTGTACCCCTCTTCCTGTGCTTTAAAGGCGATTCCAACGTATCTGTTGAAATGTGTTTCCTTCTATTCTGCCTCGCTTTCAATTCCGCCTCGTTGCCTTCCCTCAACAGATTTTTGTATGGTAGTTGTCCTTTATTACTCTACCAGTTTGTGAATTGCTGTGCCCCTGAGGTCCATAATTTAACTCATTTTTTGTGAGCTGAACGCAAGTCCCATATTTCGGTTCAGGACCTATACTGGATCGCGGTGGGTGGCTGAGACTTTGGTTAATTCTTCTCCCTCCCGGGAAATAAGAGTGACATGTGCCAGTCCAAATGCCTAACAGCTACTCTCTCATTGGTTCTCCCACTTCCCTTTCATCCTCTGCCAAATTGGCAACCTGTGAGAACCAGGAGGTTAAAGGGGCTGTCTCTGAAAGTTGGGAGATTGATAGTAAAGCAGTTGGAAAGTCAAACCGGAGCACCAGAAGAGGGACTATTCGTTGAGTTTTAGAGACCTTTCATATTCACAGTGTGTCCATTCTCTAGGTTTCCCGTACATTTTATAGCTGCAGTAATATTCCCTTCAACCTGGAGAGTTGGGACCCATGAAATGGGTGCCATGCATTATTGCTTTATAGGGTCTGCATTTGTTCACCCAATCTCACCAATCCTCTCAGTCCCATGTGTCCTGCCTTATGCCACATCCAGCTGTCGTTGTAGATAGGGTCATGCCAGGTTTCATCAGAGACCCTGAAGGAATTGTAAAGAATTTCCCTGTTTTTTTGTTTTATTTTTGAAATTCCTTTTTATAGTGGGTTTGAGATGATTCTCGATGCCATGTTTATGCCAGTCCAGACACACTTGATTCCCTAAAAGAGACATATCAATACATAGGTTTTAAGATTATTAGTAGTCCGATATATTCCTCTGTGGGAAATATGGGGTTTTGAATCCCTTTCACTGAGGAAGGTGTAAGTCTTGTCTATTCCATAGTTGGTTTTTGAACGGTACCTGTGCTTATATCAAACTCTGGTTTTATGTATCACCCCACCTCTCCTTCCCCCTTAAGCAGGCATAAGAGTGTTTTCTAAATGTGAGACTCTGTTCTCTTTCCTAACTCAGTTCATGTGTAGCCATGTTTACAGGATCTTCATAAGTGATATCTTATGATAAGTTTCTTTTTCTGTGTGACTTCTTTCACTTAGAATCATCGTACCTGAATCCACTCATTTAACTGCTACTGGTCTTATGACATTGATTTCATGGCTGTGGGATATTCCACCGTACATAAGTACCACAATTTTTTGAACCATTTTTATATTTCCTGGGATATTTAAGGTTTACCCAAGTTGAGGTTCCTGGAAGCAGTGCAGCCCTAAATTTTGGGGTGGCTCTGTCTTTATGATTTTCAGTTTTCCCAAGGTATATTCCCTAGACTGGAAGTGCCCTTGGCTCTGTAGCTCTGTTGTTTACTTGTTTTAGGGAACACAATGCACTCCTCCAGGGAGGCAGTTGGCAATTTACATGCCGCCCATCAGCATAACAAGGCTCCCTGTTCTCCAGGGCCTGCCTTGACTTTCTGGTTTTTACCCATTTTGTGGATGTCCCTTTTGACTGGTGGGAAGTGATTCTTCTTTTTAGTGCAGATTTGCATTGCCCGCTTGCTTGCTTGGCCAAAAATGGCGTATGCGTTTTCTCCTGAATATGTTCAGGAGAAAACGCATACGCCATTTTTGGCCAAGTGCATCATTGTCGAAGTTCTGCCCCTCTTCCTGTGCTTTAAAGGCGATTCCAACGTGGCTCTTGAAATCTGTTTCCTGCTATTCTGCCTCGCTTTCAAGTCCGCCTCGTTGACTTCCCTCAACAGATTTTTGGACGATAGTTGCGCTTTATTACTCTGCCAGTTTGTGAATTGCTGTGTCCCTGAGCTCCATTTTTTAACTCGTTTGTTGTGAGCTGAACGCAAGTCCAATATTTTGGTTCAGGACCTATACTGGTTTTCGCTGGGTGGCTGAGACTTTGGTTAATTCTTCTTCCTGCCGGGAAATAAGAAAGAAATATGCCCGTCCAAATGTCTAACAGCTACTCTCTCATTGGTTCTCCCTCTTCCCTTTCATCCTTTGCCAAATTGGCAACATGTGCACACCAGGAGGTTAAAGGTGCTGTCTCTCCAAGTTGGGAGATTGATAGTAAAGCAGTTGGAAAGTCAAACTGGAGCACATGGAGAGGGATTATTCGTTGAGTTTTAGAGACCTTTCATATTCACAGTGTGTCCATTCTCTACGTTTCCTATACATTTTATAGCTGTAGTAATATTCCCTTCAACCTGGAGAGTTGTGACCAATGGAATGGCTGCCATGCATTACTGCTCTAAAGGGTCTGCATTTGCTCACCCAATCTCACCAATCCTCTCAGTCCCATGTGTCCATCCTTATGCCACCTCCAGCTGTCATTGTAGACAGGGTCATTCCAGGATTCATCAGAGACCCTGAAGGAATTGTAAAGAATTTCCCTGTTTTAGTGTTTTGTTTTTGAAATTCCATTTGATAGTGGGTTTGAGCTGATTCTTGGTGTCATGTTTTAGCCAGTCTAGACACACTCGATTCCCTTAAAGAGACATATCAATACATAGGTTTTATGATTCTTACTAGTCAGATATATTACTCTGTGGGAAATATGGGGTTTTGAGTCCCTTTCACTGAGGAAGGTGTAAGTCTTGTCTATTCCATAGTTGGTTTTTGAACGGTACCTGTGCTTATATCAAACTCTGGTTTTATGTATCACCCCACCTCTCCTTCCCCCTTAAGCAGGCATAAGAGTGTTTTCTAAATGTGAGACTCTGTTCTCTTTCCTAAATCAGTTCATGTGTAGCAATGTTTACAGGATCTTATTAAGTGATATCTTATCATAAGTTTCTTTTTCTGTGTGACTTATTTCACTTAGAATAATCGTACCTGAATCAATTCATTTTGCTGCTGCTGTTCTTATGACATTGATGGCGTGGCTGAGGGATATTCCATCGTACGTAAATACCACTATATTTTGAACGATTTTTATCTTTCCTGGGATATTTAAGGTGTACCCAAGTTGAGGTTCTTGTAAGCAGTGCAGCCCTAAATTTTGGGGTGGCTCTGTCTTATTGATTTTCAGTTTTCCCAAGGTATATTCCCTAGACTGGAAGTGTCCTTGGCTCTGTAGCTCTGTTGTTTACTTGTTTTAGGGAACACAATGCACTCCTCCAGGGAGGCAGTTGGCAATTTACATGCCGCCCATCAGCATAACAAGGCTCCCTGTTCTTCAGGGCCTGTCTTGCCTTTCCGGTTTTTACCCATTTTTGGATGTCCCTTTTGACCGGTGGGAAGTGATACATTTTTGTAGTGCAGATTTGCATTGCCCACTTGCTTGCTTGGCCAAAAAGGGAGTATGCGTTTTCTCCTGAATATATTCAGGAGAAAACACATATGCCCTTTGTGGCCAAGTGCATCATTGTCGAAGTTGTGCCCCTCTTCCTGTGCTTTAAAGGCGATTCCAAGGTGGCTCTTGAAATCTGTTTCCTGCTATTCTGCCTCGCTTTCAAGTTCGCCTCGTTGACTTCCCTCAACAGATTTTTGGACGATAGCTGCCCTTTATTACTCTGCCGGTTTGTGAATTGCTGTGTCCCTGAGCTCCATTTTTTAACTCGTTTTTTGTGAGCTGAACGCAAGTCCAATATTTTGGTTCAGGACCTATACTGGTTTTGGCTGGGTGGCTGAGACTTTGGTTATTTCTTCTTCCTCCCGGGAAATAAGAAAGAAATGTGCCCGTCCAAATGTCTAACAGCTACACTCTCATTGGTTCTCCCTCTTCCCTTTCATCCTTTGCCAAATTGGCAACATGTGCACACCAGGAGGTTAAAGGTGCTGTCTCTCCAAGTTGGGAGATTGATAGTAAAGCAGTTGGAAAGTCAAACTGGAGCACAAGGAGAGGGATTATTCGTTGAGGTTTAGAGACCTTTCATATTCACAGTGTGTCCATTCTCTAGGTTTCCTGTACATGTTATAGCTGTAGTAATATTCCCTTCAACCTGGAGAGTTGTGACCAATGGAATGGCTGCCATGCATTATTGCTTTAAAGGGTCTGCATTTGCTCACCCAATCTCACCAATCCTCTCAGTCCCATGTGTCCATCCTTATGCCACCTCCAGCTGTCATTGTAGATAGGGTCATTCCAGGATTCATCAGAGACCCTGAAGGAATTGTAAAGAATTTCCCTGTTTTTTTGTTTTGTTTTTGAAATTCCTTTTTATAGTGGGTTTGAGCTGATTATTGGTGTCATGTTTAAGCCAGTCTAGACACACTCGATTCCCTTAAAGAAACATATCAATACGTAGGTTTTATGACTCTTACTAGTCAGATATATTACTCTGTGGGGAATAT
Source organism: Mesoplodon mirus (assembly GCF_964341445.2). NCBI lineage: Eukaryota > Metazoa > Chordata > Mammalia > Artiodactyla > Ziphiidae > Mesoplodon > Mesoplodon mirus. Next base: position 396,553 of record NW_028295467.1, read on the forward strand.
GGGGGTTTGAGTCCCTTTCACTGAGGAAGGTGTAAGTCTTGTCTATTCCATAGTTGGCTTTTGAACGGTACCTTTGCTTATATCAAACTCTGGTTTTATGCATCACCCCACCTCTCCTTCCCCCTTAAGCAGGCATAAGAATGTTTTCTAAATGTGAGACTCTTCTCTTTCGTAACTCAGTTCATGTGTAGCAATGTTTACAGGATCTTCTTAAGTGATATCTTATGATAAGTTTCTTTTTCTGTGTGACTTATTTCACTTAGAATAATCGTACCAGAATCAACTCATTTTGCTGCTGATGTTCTTATGACATTGATGGCATGGCTGAGGGATATTCCATCGTACGTAAATACCACTATTTTTTGAACGATTTTTATCTTTCCTGGGATACTTAATGTGTACCCAAGTTGAGGTTCTTGTAAGCAGTGCAGCCCTAAATTTTGGGGTGGCTCTGTCTTATTGATTTTCAGTTTTCCCAAGGTACATACCCTAGTCTGGAAGTGCCCCTGGCTCTGTAGCTCTGTTTTTTCCTTCTTTTAGGGAACACAATGCACTCGTCCAGAGAGGCAGTTGGCAATTTACATCCCGCCCATCAGCATAACAAGGCTCCCTGTTCTCCAGGCCCTGTCTTGCATATCTGCTTTTTACCCATTTTGTGGAGGTCCCTTTTGAACTGTGGGAAGTGATACTTCTTTGTAGTGCAGATTTGCATTGCCCGCTTTCTTGATTGGCCAAAATGGGTGTATGCGTTTTCTCCTGAATATATTCAGGAGAAAACGCTTTCACCCTTTTTGGCCAAGTGAATCATTGTCGAAGTTGTACCCCTCTTCCTGTGCTTTAAAGGCGATTCCAACGTATCTGTTGAAATGTGTATCCTTCTATTCTGCCTCGCTTTCAATTCCGCCTCGTTGCCTTCCCTCAACAGATTTTTGTACGATAGTTGTCCTTTATTACTCTACCAGTTTGTGAATTGCTGTGCCCCTGAGGTCCATAATTTAACTCATTTTTTGTGAGCTGAACGCAAGTCCAATATTTTGGTTCAGGACCTATACTGGATCGCGGTGGGTGGCTGAGACTTTGGTTAATTCTTCTCCCTCCCGGGAAATAAGAGTGACATGTGCCAGTCCAAATGCCTAACAGCTACTCTCTCATTGGTTCTCCCACTTCCCTTTCATCCTCTGCCAAATTGGCAACCTGTGAGAACCAGGAGGTTAAAGGGGCTGTCTCTGAAAGTTGGGAGATTGATAGTAAAGCAGTTGGAAAGTCAAACCGGAGCACCAGAAGAGGGACTATTCGTTGAGTTTTAGAGACCTTTCATATTCACAGTGTGTCCATTCTCTAGGTTTCCCGTACATTTTATAGCTGCAGTAATATTCCCTTCAACCTGGAGAGTTGGGACCCATGAAATGGGTGCCATGCATTATTGCTTTATAGGGTCTGCATTTGTTCACCCAATCTCACCAATCCTCTCAGTCCCATGTGTCCTGCCTTATGCCACATCCAGCTGTCGTTGTAGATAGGGTCATGCCAGGTTTCATCAGAGACCCTGAAGGAATTGTAAAGAATTTCCCTGTTTTTTTGTTTTATTTTTGAAATTCCTTTTTATAGTGGGTTTGAGATGATTCTCGATGCCATGTTTATGCCAGTCCAGACACACTTGATTCCCTAAAAGAGACATATCAATACATAGGTTTTAAGATTATTAGTAGTCCGATATATTCCTCTGTGGGAAATATGGGGTTTTGAATCCCTTTCACTGAGGAAGGTGTAAGTCTTGTCTATTCCATAGTTGGTTTTTGAACGGTACCTGTGCTTATATCAAACTCTGGTTTTATGTATCACCCCACCTCTCCTTCCCCCTTAAGCAGGCATAAGAGTGTTTTCTAAATGTGAGACTCTGTTCTCTTTCCTAACTCAGTTCATGTGTAGCCATGTTTACAGGATCTTCATAAGTGATATCTTATGATAAGTTTCTTTTTCTGTGTGACTTCTTTCACTTAGAATCATCGTAGCTGAATCCACTCATTTAACTGCTACTGGTCTTATGACATTGATTTCATGGCTGTGGGATATTCCACCGTACATAAGTACCACAATTTTTTGAACCATTTTTATATTTCCTGGGATATTTAAGGTGTACCCAAGTTGAGGTTCCTGGAAGCAGTGCAGCCCTAAATTTTGGGGTGGCTCTGTCTTTATGATTTTCAGTTTTCCCAAGGTATATTCCCTAGACTGGAAGTGCCCTTGGCTCTGTAGCTCTGTTGTTTACTTGTTTTAGGGAACACAATGCACTCCTCCAGGGAGGCAGTTGGCAATTTACATGCCGCCCATCAGCATAACAAGGCTCCCTGTTCTCCAGGGCCTGCCTTGACTTTCTGGTTTTTACCCATTTTGTGGATGTCCCTTTTGACTGGTGGGAAGTGATTCTTCTTTTTAGTGCAGATTTGCATTGCCCGCTTGCTTGCTTGGCCAAAAATGGCGTATGCGTTTTCTCCTGAATATATTCAGGAGAAAACGCATACGCCATTTTTGGCCAAGTGCATCATTGTCGAAGTTCTGCCCCTCTTCCTGTGCTTTAAAGGCGATTCCAACGTGGCTCTTGAAATCTGTTTCCTGCTATTCTGCCTCGCTTTCAAGTCCGCCTCGTTGACTTCCCTCAACAGATTTTTGGACGATAGTTGCGCTTTATTACTCTGCCAGTTTGTGAATTGCTGTGTCCCTGAGCTCCATTTTTTAACTCGTTTTTTGTGAGCTGAACGCAAGTGCAATATTTTGGTTCAGGACCTATACTGGTTTTCGCTGGGTGGCTGAGACTTTGGTTAATTCTTCTTCCTGCCGGGAAATAAGAAAGAAATATGCCCGTCCAAATGTCTAACAGCCACTCTCTCATTGGTTCTCCCTCTTCCCTTTCATCCTTTGCCAAATTGGCAACATGTGCACACCAGGATGTTAAAGGTGCTGTCTCTCCAAGTTGGGAGATTGATAGTAAAGCAGTTGGAAAGTCAAACTGGAGCACATGGAGAGGGATTATTCGTTGAGTTTTAGAGACCTTTCATATTCACAGTGTGTCCATTCTCTAGGTTTCCTATACATTTTATAGCTGTAGTAATATTCCCTTCAACCTGGATAGTTGTGACCAATGGAATGGCTGCCATGCATTACTGCTCTAAAGGGTCTGCATTTGCTCACACAATCTCACCAATCCTCTCAGTCCCATGTGTCCATCCTTATGCCACCTCCAGCTGTCATTGTAGATAGGGTCATTCCAGGATTCATCAGAGACCCTGAAGGAATTGTAAAGAATTTCCCTGTTTTAGTGTTTTGTTTTTGAAATTCCTTTTGATAGTGGGTTTGAGCTGATTCCTGGTGTCATGTTTAAGACAGTCTAGACACACTCGATTCCCTTAAAGAGACATATCAATACATAGGTTTTATGATTCTTACTCGTCAGATATATTACTCTGTGGGAAATATGGGGTTTTGAGTCCCTTTCACTGAGGAAGGTGTAAGTCTTGTCTATTCCATAGTTGGTTTTTGAACGGTACCTGTGCTTATATCAAACTCTGGTTTTATGTATCACCCCACCTCTCCTTCCCCCTTAAGCAGGCATAAGAGTGTTTTCTAAATGTGAGACTCTGTTCTCTTTCCTAAATCAGTTCATGTGTAGCAATGTTTACAGGATCTTCTTAAGTGATATCTTATCATAAGTTTCTTTTTCTGTGTGACTTATTTCACTTAGAATAATCGTACCTGAATCAATTCATTTTGCTGCTGCTGTTCTTATGACATTGATGGCGTGGCTGAGGGATATTCCATCGTACGTAAATACCACTATATTTTGAACGATTTTTATCTTTCCTGGGATATTTAAGGTGTACCCAAGTTGAGGTTCTTGTAAGCAGTGTAGCCCTAAATTTTGGGGTGGCTCTGTCTTATTGATTTTCAGTTTTCCCAAGGTATATTCCCTATACTGGAAGTGTCCTTGGCTCTGTAGCTCTGTTGTTTACTTGTTTTAGGGAACACAATGCACTCCTCCAGGGAGGTAGTTGGCAATTTACATGCCGCCCATCAGCATAACAAGGCTCCCTGTTCTTCAGGGCCAGTCTTGCCTTTCCGGTTTTTAACCATTTTGTGGATGTCCCTTTTGACCGGTGGGAAGTGATACTTTTTTGTAGTGCAGATTTGCATTGCCCACTTGCTTGCTTGGCCACAAAGGGAGTATGCGTTTTCTCCTGAATATATTCAGGAGAAAACACATACGCCCTTTGTGGCCAAGTGCATCATTGTCGAAGTTGTGCCCCTCTTCCTGTGCTTTAAAGGCGATTCCAAGGTGGCTCTTGAAATCTGTTTCCTGCTATTCTGCCTCGCTTTCAATTCCGCCTCGTTGCCTTCCCTCAACAGATTTTTGTCCGATAGTTGTCCTTTATTACTCTACCAGTTTGTGAATTGCTGTGCCCCTGAGGTCCATAATTTAACTCATTTTTTGTGACCTGAACGCAAGTCCAATATTTTGGTTCAGGACCTATACTGGATCGTGGTGGGTGGCTGAGACTTTGGTTAATTCTTCTCCCTCCCGGGAAATAAGAGTGACATGTGCCAGTCCAAATGCCTAACAGCTACTCTCTCATTGGTTCTCCCACTTCCCTTTCATCCTCTGCCAAATTGGCAACCTGTGAGAACCAGGAGGTTAAAGGGGCTGTCTCTGAAAGTTGGGAGATTGATAGTAAAGCAGTTGCAAAGTCAAACCAGAGCACCAGAAGAGGGACTATTCGTTGAGTTTTAGAGACCTTTCGTATTCACAGTGTGTCCATTCTCTAGGTTTCCCGTACATTTTATAGCTGCAGTAATATTCCCTTCAACCTGGAGAGTTGGGACCCATGGAATGGGTGCCATGCATTATTGCTTTATAGGGTCTGCATTTGTTCACCCAATCTCACCAATCCTCTCAGTCCCATGTGTCCTGCCTTATGCCACATCCAGCTGTCGTTGTAGATAGGGTCATGCCAGGTTTCATCAGAGACCCTGAAGGAATTGTAAAGAATTTCCCTGTTTTTTTGTTTTATTTTTGAAATTCCTTTTTATAGTGGGTTTGAGATGATTCTCGATGCCATGTTTATGCCAGTCCAGACACACTTGATTCCCTAAAAGAGACATATCAATACATAGATTTTAAGATTATTAGTAGTCCGATATATTCCTCTGTGGGAAATATGGGGTTTTGAATCCCTTTCACTGAGGAAGGTGTAAGTCTTGTCTATTCCATAGTTGGTTTTTGAACGGTACCTGTGCTTATATCAAACTCTGGTTTTATGTATCACCCCACCTCTCCTTCCCCCTTAAGCAGGCATAAGAGTGTTTTGTAAATGTGAGACTGTGTTCTCCTTCCTAACTCAGTTCATGTGTAGCCATGTTTACAGGATCTTCATAAGTGATATCTTATGATAAGTTTCTTTTTCTGTGTGACTTCTTTCACTTAGAATCATCGTACCTGAATCCACTCATTTAACTGCTACTGGTCTTATGACATTGATTTCATGGCTGTGGGATATTCCACCGTACATAAGTACCACAATTTTTTGAACCATTTTTATATTTCCTGGGATATTTAAGGTTTACCCAAGTTGAGGTTCTTGGAAGCAGTGCAGCCCTAAATTTTGGGGTGGCTCTGTCTTTATGATTTTCAGTTTTCCCAAGGTATATTCCCTAGACTGGAAGTGCCCTTGGCTCTGTAGCTCTGTTGTTTACTTGTTTTAGGGAACACAATGCACTCCTCCAGGGAGGCAGTTGGCAATTTACATGCCGCCCATCAGCATAACAAGGCTCCCTGTTCTCCAGGGCCTGCCTTGACTTTCTGGTTTTTACCCATTTTGTGGATGTCCCTTTTGACTGGTGGGAAGTGATTCTTCTTTTTAGTGCAGATTTGCATTGCCCGCTTGCTTGCTTGGCCAAAAATGGCGTATGCGTTTTCTCCTGAATATATTCAGGAGAAAACGCATACGCCATTTTTGGCCAAGTGCATCATTGTCGAAATTCTGCCCCTCTTCCTGTGCTTTAAAGGCGATTCCAACGTGGCTCTTGAAATCTGTTTCCTGCTATTCTGCCTCGCTTTCAAGTCCGCCTCGTTGACTTCCCTCAACAGATTTTTGGACGATAGTTGCGCTTTATTACTCTGCCAGTTTGTGAATTGCTGTGTCCCTGAGCTCCATTTTTTAACTCGTTTTTTGTGAGCTGAACGCAAGTGCAATATTTTGGTTCAGGACCTATACTGGTTTTCGCTGGGTGGCTGAGACTTTGGTTAATTCTTCTTCCTGCCGGGAAATAAGAAAGAAATATGCCCGTCCAAATGTCTAACAGCCACTCTCTCATTGGTTCTCCCTCTTCCCTTTCATCCTTTGCCAAATTGGCAACATGTGCACACCAGGAGGTTAAAGGTGCTGTCTCTCCAAGTTGGGAGATTGATAGTAAAGCAGTTGGAAAGTCAAACTGGAGCACATGGAGAGGGATTATTCGTTGAGTTTTAGAGACCTTTCATATTCACAGTGTGTCCATTCTCTAGGTTTCCTATATATTTTATAGCTGTAGTAATATTCCCTTCAACCTGGAGAGTTGTGACCAATGGAATGGCTGCCATGCATTACTGCTCTAAAGGGTCTGCATTTGCTCACACAATCTCACCAATCCTCTCAGTCCCATGTGTCCATTCTTATGCCACCTCCAGCTGTCATTGTAGATAGGGTCATTCCAGGATTCATCAGAGACCCTGAAGGAATTGTAAAGAATTTCCCTGTTTTTTTGTTTTGTTTTTGAAATTCCTTTTTATAGTGGGTTTGAGCTGATTCTTGGTGTCATGTTTAAGCCAGTCTAGACACACTCGATTCCCTTAAAGAGACATATCAATACATAGGTTTTATGACTCTTACTCGTCAGATATATTACTCTGTGGGAAATATGGGGTTTTGAGTCCCTTTCACTGAGGAAGGTGTAAGTCTTGTCTATTCCATAGTTGGCTTTTGAACGGTACCTGTGCTTATACCAAACTCTGGTTTTATGCATCACCCCACCTCTCCTTCCCCCTTAAGCAGGCATAAGAATGTTTTCTAAATGTGAGACTCTTCTCTTTCGTAACTCAGTTCATGTTTAGCAATGTTTACAGGATCTTCTTAAGTGATATCTTATGATAAGTTTCTTTTTCTGTGTGACTTATTTCACTTAGAATAATCGTACCTGAATCAACTCATTTTGCTGCTGCTGTTCTTATGACATTGATGGCATGGCTGAGGGATATTCCATCGTACGTAAATACCACTATTTTTTGAACGATTTTCGTCTTTCCTGGGATACTTAATGTGTACCCAAGTTGAGGTTCTTGTAAGCAGTGCAGCCCTAAATTTTGGGGTGGCTCTGTCTTATTGATTTTCAGTTTTCCCAAGGTATATACCCTAGTCTGGAAGTGCCCCTGGCTCTGTAGCTCTGTTTTTTCCTTCTTTTAGGGAACACAATGCACTCCTCCAGAGAGGCAGTTGGCAATTTACATCCCGCCCATCAGCATAACAAGGCTCCCTGTTCTCCAGGCTCTGTCTTGCATTTCTGCTTTTTACCCATTTTTTGGAGGTCCCTTTTGAACTGTGGGAAGTGATACTTCTTTGTAGTGCAGATTTGCATTGCCCGCTTGCTTGATTGGCCAAAATGGGCGTATGCGTTTTCTCCTGAATATATTCAGGAGAAAACGCTTTCACCCTTTTTGGCCAAGTGAATCATTGTCGAAGTTGTACCCCTCTTCCTGTGCTTTAAAGGCGATTCCAACGTATCTGTTGAAATGTGTTTCCTTCTATTCTGCCTCGCTTTCAATTCCGCCTCGTTGCCTTCCCTCAACAGATTTTTGTACGATAGTTGACCTTTATTACTCTACCAGTTTGTGAATTGCTGTGCCCCTGAGTTCCATAATTTAACTCATTTTTTGTGAGCTGAACGCAAGTCCAATATTTTGGTTCAGGACCTATACTGGATCGCGGTGGGTGGCTGAGACTTTGGTTAATTCTTCTCCCTCCCGGGAAATAAGAGTGACATGTGCCAGTCCAAATGCCTAACAGCTAATCTCTCATTGGTTCTCCCACTTCCCTTTCATCCTCTGCCAAATTGGCAACCTGTGAGAACCAGGAGGTTAAAGGGGCTGTCTCTGAAAGTTGGGAGATTGATAGTAAAGCAGTTGGAAAGTCAAACCGGAGCACCAGAAGAGGGACTATTCGTTCAGTTTTAGAGACCTTTCATATTCACAGTGTGTCCATTCTCTAGGTTTCCCGTACATTTTATAGCTGCAGTAATATTCCCTTCAACCTGGAGAGTTAGGACCCATGGAATGGGTGCCATGCATTATTGCTTTATAGGGTTTGCATTTGTTCACCCAATCTCACCAATCCTCTCAGTCCCATGTGTCCTGCCTTATGCCACATCCAGCTGTCGTTGTAGATAGGGTCATGCCAGGTTTCATCAGAGACCCTGAAGGAATTGTAAAGAATTTCCCTGTTTTTTTGTTTTATTTTTGAAATTCCTTTTTATAGTGGGTTTGAGATGATTCTCGATGCCATGTTTATGCCAGTCCCGACACACTTGATTCCCTTATGGAGACATATCAGTACATAGGTTTTAAGATTATTAGTAGTCCGATATATTCCTCTGTGGGAAATATGGGGTTTTGAATCCCTTTCACTGAGGAAGGTGTAAGTCTTGTCTATTCCATAGTTGGTTTTTGAACGGTACCTGTGCTTTTATCAAACTCTGGTTTTATGTATCACCCCACCTCTCCTTCCCCCTTAAGCAGGCATAAGAGTGTTTTCTAAATGTGAGACTGTGTTCTCTTTCCTAACTCAGTTCATGTGTAGCCATGTTTACAGGATCTTCATAAGTGATATCTTATGATAAGTTTCTTTTTCTGTGTGACTTCTTTCACTTAGAATCATCGTACCTGAATCCACTCATTTAACTGCTACTGGTCTTATGACATTGATTTCATGGCTGTGGGATATTCCACCGTACATAAGTACCACAATTTTTTGAACCATTTTTATATTTCCTGGGATATTTAAGGTTTACCCAAGTTGAGGTTCCTGGAAGCAGTGCAGCCCTAAATTTTGGGGTGGCTCTGTCTTTATGATTTTCAGTTTTCCCAAGGTATATTCCCTAGACTGGAAGTGCCCTTGGCTCTGTAGCTCTGTTGTTTACTTGTTTTAGGGAACACAATGCACTCCTCCAGGGAGGCAGTTGGCAATTTACATGCCGCCCATCAGCATAACAAGGCTCCCTGTTCTCCAGGGCCTGCCTTGACTTTCTGGTTTTTACCCATTTTGTGGATGTCCCTTTTGACTGGTGGGAAGTGATTCTTCTTTTTAGTGCAGATTTGCATTGCCCGCTTGCTTGCTTGGCCAAAAATGGCGTATGCGTTTTCTCCTGAATATATTCAGGAGAAAACGCATACGCCATTTTTGGCCAAGTGCATCATTGTCGAAGTTCTGCCCCTCTTCCTGTGCTTTAAAGGCGATTCCAACGTGGCTCTTGAAATCTGTCTCCTGCTATTCTGCCTCGCTTTCAAGTCCGCCTCGTTGACTTCCCTCAACAGATTTTTGGACGATAGTTGCCCTTTATTACTCTGCCAGTTTGTGAATTGCTGTGTCCCTGAGCTCCATTTTTTAACTCGTTTTTTGTGAGCTGAACGCAAGTGCAATATTTTGGTTCAGGACCTATACTGGTTTTCGCTGGGTGGCTGAGACTTTGGTTAATTCTTCTTCCTGCCGGGAAATAAGAAAGAAATATGCCCGTCCAAATGTCTAACAGCCACTCTCTCATTGGTTCTCCCTCTTCCCTTTCATCCTTTGCCAAATTGGCAACATGTGCACACCAGGAGGTTAAAGGTGCTGTCTCTCCAAGTTGGGAGATTGATAGTAAAGCAGTTGGAAAGTCAAACTGGAGCACATGGAGAGGGATTATTCGTTGAGTTTTAGAGACCTTTCATATTCACAGTGTGTCCATTCTCTAGGTTTCCTATACATTTTATAGCTGTAGTAATATTCCCTTCAACCTGGAGAGTTGTGACCAATGGAATGTCTGCCATGCATTACTGCTCTAAAGGGTCTGCATTTGCTCACACAATCTCACCAATCCTCTCAGTCCCATGTGTCCATCCTTATGCCACCTCCAGCTGTCATTGTAGATAGGGTCATTCCAGGATTCATCAGAGACCCTGAAGGAATTGTAAAGAATTTCCCTGTTTTTTTGTTTTGTTTTTGAAATTCCTTTTTATAGTGGGTTTGAGCTGATTCTTGGTGTCATGTTTAAGCCAGTCTAGACACACTCGATTCCCTTAAATGTACATATCTATACATAGGTTTTATGACTCTTACTAGTCAGATATATTACTCTGTGGGAAATATGGGGTTTTGAGTCCCTTTCACTGAGGAAGGTGTAAGTCTTGTCTATTCCATAGTTGGCTTTTGAACGGTACCTGTGCTTATACCAAACTCTGGTTTTATGCATCACCCCACCTCTCCTTCCCCCTTAAGCAGGCATAAGAATGTTTTCTAAATGTGAGACTCTTCTCTTTCGTAACTCAGTTCATGTGTAGCAATGTTTACAGGATCTTCTTAAGTGATATCTTATGATAAGTTTCTTTTTCTGTGTGACTTATTTCACTTAGAATAATCGTACCTGAATCAACTCATTTTGCTGCTGCTGTTCTTATGACATTGATGGCATGGCTGAGGGATATTCCATCGTACGTAAATACCACTATTTTTTGAACGATTTTCGTCTTTCCTGGGATACTTAATGTGTACCCAAGTTGAGGTTCTTGTAAGCAGTGCAGCCCTAAATTTTGGGGTGGCTCTGTCTTATTGATTTTCAGTTTTCCCAAGGTATATACCCTAGTCTGGAAGTGCCCCTGGCTCTGTAGCTCTGTTTTTTCCTTCTTTTAGGGAACACAATGCACTCCTCCAGAGAGGCAGTTGGCAATTTACATCCCGCCCATCAGCATAACAAGGCTCCCTGTTCTCCAGGCTGTGTCTTGCATTTCTGCTTTTTACCCATTTTGTGGAGGTCCCTTTTGAACTGTGGGAAGTGATACTTCTTTGTAGTGCAGATTTGCATTGCCCGCTTTCTTGATTGGCCAAAATGGGCGTATGCGTTTTCTCCTGAATATATTCAGGAGAAAACGCTTTCACCCTTTTTGGCCAAGTGAATCATTGTCGAAGTTGTACCCCTCTTCCTGTGCTTTAAAGGCGATTCCAACGTATCTGTTGAAATGTGTTTCCTTCTATTCTGCCTCGCTTTCAATTCCGCCTCGTTGCCTTCCCTCAACAGATTTTTGTACGATAGTTAACCTTTATTACTCTACCAGTTTGTGAATTGCTGTGCCCCTGAGGTCCATAATTTAACTCATTTTTTGTGAGCTGAACGCAAGTCCAATATTTTGGTTCAGGACCTATACTGGATCGCGGTGGGTGGCTGAGATTTTGGTTAATTCTTCTCCCTCCCAGGAAATAAGAGTGACATGTGCCAGTCCAAATGCCTAACAGCTACTCTCTCATTGTTTCTCCCACTTCCCTTTCATCCTCTGCCAAATTGGCAACCTGTGAGAACCAGGAGGTTAAAGGGGCTGTCTCTGAAAGTTGGGAGATTGATAGTAAAGCAGTTGGAAAGTCAAACCGGAGCACCAGAAGAGGGACTATTCGTTGAGTTTTAGAGACCTTTCGTATTCACAGTGTGTCCATTCTCTAGGTTTCCCGTACATTTTATAGCTGTAGTAATATTCCCTTCAACCTGGAGAGTTGGCACCCATGGAATGGGTGCCATGCATTATTGTTTATAGGGTCTGCATTTGTTCACCCAATCTCACCAATCCTCTCAGTCCCATGTGTCCTGCCTTATGCCACATCCAGCTGTCGTTGTAGATAGGGTCATGCCAGGTTTCATCAGAGACCCTGAAGGAATTGTAAAGAATTTCCCTGTTTTTTTGTTTTATTTTTGAAATTCCTTTTTATAGTGGGTTTGAGATGATTCTCGATGCCATGTTTATGCCAGTCCAGACACACTTGATTCCCTTATGGAGACATATCAGTACATAGGTTTTAAGATTATTAGTAGTCCGATATATTCTTCTGTGGGAAATATGGGGTTTTGAATCCCTTTCACTGAGGAAGGTGTAAGTCTTGTCTATTCCATAGTTGGTTTTTGAACAGTACCTGTGCTTATATCAAACTTTGGTTTTATGTATCACCCAACCTCTCCTTCCCCCTTAAGCAGGCATAAGAGTGTTTTGTAAATGTGAGACTGTGTTCTCTTTCCTAAATCAGTTCATGTGTAGCCATGTTTACAGGATCTTCATAAGTGATATCTTATGATAAGTTTCTTTTTCTGTGTGACTTCTTTCACTTAGAATCATCGTACGTGAATCCACTCATTTAACTGCTACTGGTCTTATGACTTTGATTTCATGGCTGTGGGATATTCCACCGTACATAAGTACCACAATTTTTTGAACCATTTTTATATTTCCTGGGATATTTAAGGTTTACCCAAGTTGAGGTTCTTGGAAGCAGTGCAGCCCTAAATTTTGGGGTGGCTCTGTCTTTATGATTTTCAGTTTTCCCAAGGTATATTCCCTAGACTGGAAGTGCCCTTGGCTCTGTAGCTCTGTTGTTTACTTGTTTTAGGGAACACAATGCACTCCTCCAGGGAGGCAGTTGGCAATTTACATGCCGCCCTTCAGCATAACCAGACTCCCTGGTCTCCAGGGCCTGCCTTGCCTTTCTGGTTTTTACCCATTTTGTGCATGTCCCATTTGACCGGTGGGAAGTGATACTTCTTTGTAGTGAATATTTGCATTGACCGCTTCCTTGCTTGGCCAAATAGGGCGTAAGCGTTTTCTCTTGAATATATTCAGGAGAAAACGCATAGGCCCTTTTTGGCCAAGTGCATCATTGTCAAAGTTGTGCCCCTCTTCCTGTGCTGTAAATGCGATTCCAACGTATCTGTTGAAATCTGTTTCCTGCTATTCTGCCTTGCTGTGAAGTCCTCCTCGTTGCCTTCCCTCAACAGATTTTTGGACGATAGTTGTCCTTTATTACTCTGCCAGTTTGTGAATTGCTGTGTCCCTGAGCTCCATTTTTTTTTTTCTTTTTTTTTGCTGTATGCGGGCCTCTCACTGTTGTGGCCTCTCCCGTTGCGGAGCACAGGCTCCGGACGCGCAGGCCCAGCGGCCATGGCTCACGGGCCCAGCTGCTCCGCGGCATATGGGATCCTCCCAGACCAGGGCACGTACCCGTATCCCCTGCATCGGCAGGCGGACTCTCAACCACCGCGCCACCAGGGAGGCCCCCTGAGCTCCATTTTTTAACTCGAATTTTGACCTGAATGCAACTCCTAAATTTTCGTGGAGGACCTATACTGGTTCCCGGTCGTTGGCTGAGACTTTGGTTAATTCTTCTTCCTCCCGGGATATAAGAGTGATATGTGCCCGTCCAAATGCCTAACAGCTACTCTCTCATTGGTTCTCCCTTTTCGTTTTCATCCTCTGCCAAACTGGCAACCTGTGTGAACCCGGAGGTTAAAGGGACTGTCTCTCCAAGATGGGAGATTGATAGTAAAGCAGTTGGAAAGTCAAACCAGAGCACCAGGATGGGGACAATTCGATGAGTTTTAGAGAACTTTCGTATTCACTGTGTGTCCATTCTCTAGGTTTCCCGTACATGTTATAGCTGTAGTAATATTCCCTTCAACCTGGAGACATCGGACCCATGGAATGGGTGCCCTGCATTATTGGTTTAAAGGGTCTGCATTTGCTCACCCAATCTCAACAATCCTCTCAGTCCCATGTGTCCAGCCTTATGCCATATCCAGCTGTCATTGTAGATCGGGTCATTCCAGGTTTCATCAGAGACCCTGAAGGAATTGTAAAGAATTTCCCTTTTTTTGTTTTTGAAATTCCTTTTTATAGTGGGTTTGAGCTGATTCTCGCTGCCTTGTTTATGCCAGTCTAGAAACACTAGATTCCCTCAAGGAGACATATCAATACATAGGTTTTAAGATTCTTACTAGTCAGATATATTCCTCTGCGGGAAATATGGGGTTTTGAGTCCCTTACCTGCGGAAGGTATAGGTAGGTCTTGTCTATTCCATAGTTGGTTTTTGGAACGGTACCTGTGCTTATATGAAACTCTGGTTTTATGCATCACCCCACCTCTCCTTCCCCCTTAAGCAGGCATAAGAGTGTTTTCTAAATGTGAGACTCTGTTCTCTTTCCTAACTCAGTTCATGTGTAGCCATGTTTACAGGATCTTCATAAGTGATATATTATGGTAAGTTTATTTTACTCTGTGACTTATTTTACATAGAATCATCGTACCTGAATCCTCTCATTTTGCTGCTACTGGCCTTATGATATTGTTTTCATGGCTGCACGATATCCCATCATAAGTAAGTACAAGCAACTTTGAACCATTTTTGAATTTCCTGGGATATTTAAGGTGTAGCCAAGTTGAGCTTCTTGTAAGCATTGCAGGCCTGAATTTTGGGGTGGCTGTGTCTTATAGGTTTTCAGTTTTCCCAAGGTATATTCCCTAGACTGGAAGTGACCTTGGCTCTGTAGCTCTGTTGTTTACTTGTTTTAGGGAACACAGTGCACTCCTCCAGAGAGGCAGTTGGCAATTCATATCACACCCATCAACATAACAAGGCTCCCTGTTCTCCTGGGCCTCTGTAGACTTTCTGGTTTTTACACATTTTGTGGATGTCCCTTTTGACCGGCCGGAAGTGGTACTTCGTTGTAGTGCTGATTTGCATTGCCCGCTTCATTGCTTGGCCAATAAGGGCGTATGCGTTTTCTCCTGAATATATTCAGGAGAAAACGCATACGCCCTTTTTGGCCAAGTGCATCATTGTCGAAGTTCTGCCCCTCTTCCTGTGTTTTAAAGGCGATTCCAACGTACCTCTTGAAATCTGTTTCCTGCTATTCTACCTCACTTTCAAGTCCGCCTCATAGCCTTCCCTCAACAGATTTTTGGATGATAGTTGTCCTTTATTACACTGCCAGTTTTTGTATTGCTGTGCCCCTGAGCTTCATTTTTCAACTCGTTTTTGTGAGCTGAACACAAGTCCAAAATTTTGTTTCACGACCTATACTGTTTGACAGTGCATTGCTGAGACTTTGTTTAATTTTCCTTCCTGCCAGGAAATTAGAGTGACATATGCCCGTCTAAATGCCTAACAGCTACTCTCTCATTGGTTCTCCCTCTTCCCTTTCATTCTCTGCCAAATTTGCAACCTGTGCGAACCAGGAGGATAAAGGGGCTGTCTCAACAAGTTGGGAGATTGATAGTAAATAATTTGGAAATTCAAACCAGAGCACCAAGCGTGGGACTAAACGTTGAGTTTTGGAAACCTTTCGTATTCACAGTGTGTCCATTCTCTAGGTTTGCCGTACATGTTATAGCTGTAGTAATATTCCCTTCAACCTGGAAGGTTGGGACCCATGGAATGAGTGCCATGCATTATTGCTTTAATGGGTCTGCATTTGCTCACCCAATCTCACCAATCCTCTCAGTTCCAAGTGTCCAGCCTTATGCCACAACTAGCTGTCGTTTTAGATATGGTCATTCCAGCTTTCATCAGAGACCTGGAAGGAATTTTAAAGGATTTCCCTGTTTTTTTGTTTTGTTTATGTAATTCCTTTTTATAGTGGGATTGAGCTGATTTTCACAGCCAAGTTTATGCCAATCTAGACACACTTGATTCCCTTATGGAGACATATCAATACATAGGTTTTAAGATTCTTACTAGTCATATATATTCCTCTGCATGGAATATGGGGTGTTGCATCCCTTTCACTGAGGAAGGAGTTGGTCTTGTCTATTCCGTATTTGGTTTTTGGAACGGTACCTGTGCTTATATCAAACTCTGGTTTTATGCATCACCCCACCTCTCCTTCCCCCTTAAGCAGGCATAAGTGTGTTTTCTAAATGTGAGACTCTCTTCTCTTTCCTAACTCATTTCATGTTTAGCCATGTTTACAGGATTTTCATAAGTGATATCTTATGATAAGTTTCTTTTTCTGTGTGACTTATTTCACTTAGAATTATCGTACCTGAATCCACTCATTATGCTGCTACTGGTCTTATGACATTGATTTCATGGCTGAGGGATATTCCATCATACGTAAGTACCACAATTTCTTGAACCATTTTTGTCTTTCCTGGGATATTTAAGGTATACCCAAGTTGAGGTTCTTGTAAGCAGTGCAGCCCTGAATTTTGGTGTGGATCTGTCTTATTGATTTTCAGTTTTCCCAAGGTATATTCCCAAGGCTGGAATTGCCCTTGGCTCTGTAGCTCTGTTGTTTACTTGTTTTAGGGAACACAATGCACTCCTCCAGAGAGACAGTTGGCAATTTACATCCCGCCCATCACCATAACAAGTCACCCTGTTCTCCAGGGCCTGTCTTGCCTTTCTGGTTTTTACCCATTTTGCGGATGTCCCTTTTGACAGGTGCGAAATGATACTTCTTTGTAGTGCAGATTTGAATTGCCGGCTTGCTTGCTTGACCGAAAATGGCATATGCGTTTTCTCCTGAATATATTCACGTGAAAACCCATACGCCCTTTATGGCCATTTCCATAATTTTCGAAGTTGTGATGCTTTTCCTGTGTTTAAAGGCGATTCCAATGTACCTCTTCAAATCTGGTTCATGCCATTCTGCTTCATTTTCAATTCCGCCTCGTGGCTTTCCCTCAACAGATTTTTGGAAGTGCATAGTCCTATATAACTCTGCTGGTTAGTGAATTGCTGTGACCCTGAGCTCCATTTTTCAAATTGCGTTTTTGTGAGCTGACCGCAAATCCACAATTTTGCTTCAGAACCTATACTTGTTCTGGGGGGCAGGCTGAGACTTTGGTTAATTCCTCTTCATGACGGGAAATTAGGTGACATATGGCCGTCCAAATGCCTACAGCTACTCTCTCATTGATTCTCTCTCTTCCCTTATATCCTCTGCACAATTTGCCAACTGTGCGAAACAGGAGGTTATAGGGGCTGACTCTCCAATTTGGGAGATTGATAGTAAAGCAGCTGGAATGTCAAACTGGATCTCAAGGAGAGAAAAAAGTAGTAGAGTTTTAGAAAACTTTCACCATCATATGGTTTCCATTCTCTAGGTTCCCATACATGTTATAACTGTAGTGATATTCCCTTCTACCTGGAGAGTTGGGAACCATGGAATGGGTGGCACGCATTATTGCTTTAAAAGGTCTGCATTTTTTCACCCAATCTCAACAATCCTCTCAGTCCCAAGTGACCAGCCTTATGCCACATCCAGCTGTCATTGTAGATAGGGTCATTCCAGGTTTCATCAGAACCCCTGAAGGTATTGTGTAAGACTTTTACTGTTTTTATGTTTTGTTTTGAAATTCATTTTTATAGTGTGTTTGAGCTGATTCTCACTTCCATGTTTATTTCGTTCTAGACACACTTGTTTCCCTTACGGAGACATATCAATACATAGGTTTTAAAATTCTTACTAGTCAGGTATATTTCTCTGCAGGGAATAGGGATGTTGAGTCCCGTTCTCTGAGGAAGGAGTAGGGCTTGTCTCTTCAGTTATTGGATTATGGAACGTTACCTGTGCTAATATCAAACTTTTGTGCATCTCCCCACCTCTCTTTCCCCTTAAGCAAGCATAAGAGTGTTTTCTAAATCTGAGACTCTGTTCTCTTCCCTAAATCAGTTCATATGTGCCATGTTTACATTCCCTTCATAAGTGATATCTTATGTCACAATGCACCATGGCCCTTGTCATAATAATGCTCCATGACCGCTGTCATCACAATGCTCCATGCCCTGGTTATCACAATGCTCCATGTCCCTTGTCATCACAATTCTCCACGTCCTTGTCATCAGAATGCTACATGACACTTCTCATCAAAATATTACATGCTCTTGTCATCACAATTCTCCGTGCACTTGTCATTGCAATGCTCCATGCACTTGTCATCACAATGCTCCATGAACCCTGTCATCACAATGCTCCCTGACACCTGTCATCACAAAGCTTCATGCCCCTTGTCATTAAAGTGCTCCATGATTCTCGACATCACAATTACCCAAGGACTTCTCATCACAATGCTCCACGGTTTTGCAATCACCATGCTCCTTGCCTTGTCATTTCAAAGCTCATTGTCCCTTGTCCTCACAATTCTCCACGTCATTTTCATTACAGTGCTCCAGGGCACTTCACATCACAATGTTATATGCACTTGTCATCACAATACTCCATGCAATTGTCATCGCAATGTTCCATGACCCCTGTCATAGGAAGGTCCATGTGATTTTCATCACAATGTTTCACGACCTGGACATTAAAAGTATCAACGGTCCTTGATATCACAATGCTCCATGCACTTGTCATCACAATGCTCCTTTAATTTGTCACAACAATCCTCCATGACACTTGGCATCACAATGCTCCATGATATTGTCATGAAACTGGAACATGACATATTTCACCACAGTGCTCCCTGACACCTTTCTTCACAATAATCCATGACCTTGTCATCACAGTGCTCCATGCCCTTGTAATCACAATGTGCCATGCTCACTCTTATCACAATAATCCATGAAACTTGTCAGACCAAGGCTCCATGCCACTTTTCATCGCAATGCTCCATGAACGCTGTCATCACAATGCACCATGCCTATCATCATAATTCTTCATGCTCTTTTCATCACAATGAAATCAAAATGCTCCATGACCTCTGTCATCACAATGCTGCAAACCCTTGTGAACACAATGTTCCATAACACTTGTCATCACAATGCCACATGACACCGGTCAGCACAATTATGCATGGTCTTCTCATCACAATGCACCATGACATTTGTCATCACAATGCTCAATACACTTGTCATCACAATGCTCCCTGACTATTGCCCTCGGTATGCACCTGGAACTCTTTCATGACAAGGCTCCATGCCTTTTCCATCAAAATGATCCATGCCCTTTTCATCACAATGATCCAAGATCACTCTAATCACAATGCTCCATGCCCTTGTTATCACAAAGCTCCATGACACATGTCATCAGAATGTTTCATGGCCTTCTCATCAAAATGCTCCATGCCTCTGTCATCACAATGCTCCCAGAACCCTGTAATCAAAATGCTCCATGCCCCGTTTAATCTCAATGCTCCATGAACCCTGTCATCACAATCCAACATGCCCATCATCATAATGGTTCAGACTATTGTCATAACAATGAAATCAAAATGCTACATGACCCCTGTCATCACAATGCACCGTGACTCCAGTCATCACAATGCTTCATAAACTTTGTCATCACAATTGTCCATGTCCTCGTCATCAACAGTCTCTGTGACTTTTTAACCACAATGCTCCATGAAATTTGCATCACAGTGCTCTTTGAACCTTCTCATCAAAATGCTCTATGCCTTTCTCAGCACAATGCTCCATGACCCTTGTCATCACAGTGCTCCATGCACTTGTCAGCACAATGCTCCATGACACATGTAATCACAATGCACCATGCACTTGTCATCACAGTGCTCTACAATCTTGTCATCACAATGCTCCATAAAACTTGTCATCACAATGCTCCATGCACTTCTCATCAAAATGCTCTCTCACCACTGATATCACAATGTTACACCACTATTCATCACAATACTCCCTCACCCCTGTCATCAAAATGTTCCATGACTCCGGTCATCACAATGCTGCATGCACTTATTATCACAATGTTCAATGACCCCTGACATCACAATGTTCCATAACCCCTGTCATCAAAATATTCAATGACCCTTTTCATCAAATTGCTACATGACCTTTGTCATCACAAAGATCCATGACACTTGGCATCAAAATGCTCCATGTCATTGTCATCACAATGCTCCATGAACGATCTCATCACATTGCTCCATGATCTTGTCATCACAAAGCTCCATGACACATGTCATCAGAAAGCTCCATGGCCTTCTCATCACAGTGCTCCATGCCCTTGCCATCACAAGGCTCCATTACCCCTCTCATAATAATGCTCCATGACACCTGCCATCATGATGTTCCATGGACTTGTCATCACAAGGCTCCATGACCCTTCTCATCACAATGCTCCAAGACCCCTGTAATCACAGTGCTCCATGCCCCTTTTCATCTCAATGATCCAAGAACCCTGTCATCATTAGGCACCATGCCCATCATCATAATGCTTCATGCTATTGTCATCACAATGAAATCAAAATGCTCCATGACCTCTGTCATAACAATTCTCCAAACCCTTGTGATCACAATATTCCATAACACTTGTCATCACAATGCCCCATGACACTCGTCATCACAGTTATCCATGGTCTTCTCATCACAATGCTCCATGACTTTTGTCATCACAATGCTCAATACACTTGTCATCACAATGCTCCCTGACACTTGATGTCAGTATGCTCCTTGAATCCTGTCATGAAAATTCTCCATGCCTTTTTCATCACAATGATCCATGCCCTTTTCACCACAATGCTCCAAGACCCCTGTAATCACAATGCTCCATGCCCTTGTCATCACAAAGCTCCATGACGCATGTCATCAGAAGGCTCCATGGCCTTCTCATCACAATGATCCATGCCCTTGTCATCACAATGCTCCAAGACCCCTGAAATCACAAAGCTCCATGCTCCTTTTCAACAGAATGCTCCATGAGACTTTTCATCAAAAGTCTCCATGGTCTTCTCATCACAGTGCTCCAGGACATTCTCATCACCATGCTCCATTCCCTTGTCATGAAAATGCCCCATGACCCCTGTCATCACAATACTCCATGAACATTTTCAGCCAAATGCTCCATGACGTTATCATCATAATACACCATGGCCGATATCATCACAATTATCCATGACCCCTGTCATCACAACACTCCAGGACACCTGACAACACAATGATCCGGGACTCTTGTCATCACAATGCTCCATTCCTTAGTCATCACAATGCTCCATGAACCCTGTCATCACAATACTCCATGAACATTTTCAGACCAATGCTCCATGAATCTTGTCATCACAATGATCCATGTCCTTGTCATCCCAATGCTCCATGACCTCTGTATTCACAGTGCCCCGTGATGCTTGTCATCACAGTGCTCCATGACACCTGTCATCACAATGTTCCATGCATTTGTCAGCAAACTGCTATATGATATTGTCATTACAATGCTCTACGTGCTTGTCATCACAATCCTCCATGAACCTTGGGATCACATTGCTTCAGGCCCTTGTCATCACAATGCTCCATGCTCCTTGAAATCAAAATGATCCATGACCTCTGTCATCACAATGCTCCAATCCCTTGTGATCACAATGTTCCATAAGACTTGTCATCACAACGCTCCATGATGCCTGTCATCACAATACTCCATGCCCTTTTCATCACAATGCTCCATGACTTTTGTCATCACAATTCTCCATACACTTGTCATCACAATGCCCCATGCCTTTTTCATCACAATGCTCCATGCCATTGTCATCAAAATACTCCACAAGCTTGTCATCAGAATACTCCATGACCCTTTTCATCACAATTCTCCATGCACTTGTCAGCACAATGCTCCATGACCCTTGTAATCACAATTTTCCAAGCCATTGTCATCACAATGCTCCATTACCTTTGTCATCAGAATCCTGCATCACACTTGGAATCACAATGCTCCATGCCATTGTCATCACTATGGGCCATTACATATGTCATCACAATGCTCCCTCACACCTCTCTTCACAATACTGCATGACCTGGTCATCACAATGCTCCATGCCCTTTTCATCACAATGCACCTTTCCAACTGTCATCACAATAATCCATGAAACTTATTAGACCCATGCTCCATTCCCTTGTCATCACAAGGATCCATGCCCTTGTTATCACAATGTTCCATGACCCCTGTCATCACAATGCTCCATGCCTCCACTCATCACAATGCTTCATGACCCTTGTCATCACAATGCTCCATGCGCTTGTCAGCACAATGCTCCATGACCCATTTCATCACAATGCTCCCTGCACTTTTCATCACAGTGCTCCACAATCTTGTCACCACAATGCTCCATAAAACTTGTCATCACAATTCTCCATGCACTTCTCATCAAAATGCTCTCTCAACACTGATATCAAAATGTTACATCACTATTCATCACAATACTCCCTCACCCCTGTCATCACAATGTTCCATGACTTCTGTCTTTGCAATGCTACATGCACATATCATCACAAAGTTCGATGACCACTGACATCACAATGTTCCATAACCCCTGTCATCAAAATGCTCCATAACACTTTTCCTCAAAATGCTCAATGACCCCTGACATCACAATGTTCCATAACACTTGTCATCAAAATATTCCATGACCCTTTTCATCAAATTGCTCTATAACCCTGTCATCACAATGCTCCCTGCCCTTCTCATCACAATGTACCACGCACTTGTCATCAAAATGCTCCATGACCTTTGTCATCACAAGGATCCATGACCCTTGGCATCTCAATGCTCCATGCCATTGTCATCACAATGCTCCATGAACCCTCTAATAACAATGCTCCATGCCCCTTTGCATCTCAATGCTCCATGAACCCTGTCATCAAAATGCACCTTGCCCATAATCATAATGCTTCAGGCTATTGTCATCACAATGATATCAAAATATTCGATGATCTATCTCATCACAATGCTCCAAATCCTTGTGATCACAATGTTCCATAACACTTATCATCACAACGTCCAATGACGCATATCATCACAATTATCCATGGTCTTCTCATCACAGTGCTCCATGACCTTTGTCATCACAGTGCTCTATACACTTGTCATCACAATGCTCCCTGACACTTGTCATCAGTATGCTCCTGGAACCCTGTCATGACAAGGCTCCATACCATTTTCATAACAATGATCCATGCCAATTTCATCACAATGCTCCAAGACACCAGTAATCACAATGCTCCATGCCCTTGTCATCACAATGCCCCAAGACCCCTGTAATCACAATACTCCATGCCCCTTTTCATCAGAATGCTCCATGAGACATGTTATTACAAGGCTCCATGGTCTTCTCATCACAATTCTCCAGGAACTTTTCATCACAGTGCTCCATTCCCTTGTCATCACAATGCTCCATGACCCCGTCCTCACAATACTTCCTGAACATTTTCAGTCCAATTCTCCAGGAACTTCTCATCACAATGCTTCATGATCCCTATCATCACAATGCTCCATGACCACTGTCATCACAACGCTCCATGACCCCTGACAACACAGTGATCCGGGACTCTTGTCATCACAAAGCTCCATTCCCTAGTCATCACAATGCTCCATGAACATTTTCAGCCCAATGCTCCATGACACTTGTCATCACAATGATCCATGCCTTTGCCATCCCAATGCTCCATGACCCCTGTAATCACAATGATCCGTGATGCTTCTCATCACAGTGCTCTATGACCCTTATCATCACAATGCTCCATGCCTGTGTCAGCAAAATTCTACATGACCTTGTCATCAAAATGCTCCATTTGCTTGTCATCACAATACTCCCTTACCATTGTCATCAGAATCCTCCATGAACCTTGGGATCACATTGCTTCATGCCCTTGTCATCCCAATGCTCCATGCTCCTTGAAAACAAAATTATCCATGACTTCTATCATCACAATGCTCCAAACCCTTGTGATCACAATGTTCCATAACACTTGTCATCACAACGCTCCATGATGCCTGTCATCACAATACTCCATGCCCTTTTCGTGAAAATGCTCCATGATCTTTTTCATCACCATTCTCAATACACTTGTCATCACAATGTTCCCTGACACTTGTCGTCAGAATGCTCCTTGAAACCTGTCATGAAATGGCTTCATGCCTTTTTCATCACAATGCTCCCTGCCCTTTTCATCATAATGCTCCATGCCATTGTCGTCACAGTACTCCACAAGCTTGTCATCAGAATGCTCCATGACACTTGTCATCACAATGCTCCATGGCCACTGTCATCACAATGCTCCATACCCCTTGTCATTACTGTGCTCCATGACGCTCGTCATCACAATTATCCATGGTCATCTCATCACAATGCTCTACGCCCTTGTCATCAAATGCTCCATGACCCTTGTCATCACAATGCTCCATGGCTACTGTCATCACAATGCTCCATTCCCCTTGTAATTACAGTGCTCCATGATGATCGTCATCACAATTATCCATGGTCATCTCATCACAATGCTCCACGGTCTTGCCATCACAATGCTCCATGCCCTGGTCATCACAATGCTCCATGTCCCCTGTCATCACAATTCTCCTCGTTCTTGGCATCACTATGCTCCATGACAGTTCTCATCACTGTGTTACATGATTTGTCATCACAATTCTCTATGCACTTTTCATCGCAATGCTCCATGACCCCTGTCATAGGAAGCTCCATGTGCTTCTCATCACAATGCTTCATGAACTTGTCATCAAAATTCTCAATGGCCCTTGTCATCACAATGCTCCATGCCCTTGTCATCACAATGCTCCATTACATTTGTCATCACAATCCTCCATGACACTTGGCATCACAATGTTCCATTCCATTGTCATCGCAATGGACCATGACATATGTCATCACAATGCTCCCTGAGACCTGTCTTCAAAATACTCCATGACTGTCTCATCACAATGCTCCATGCCTTTGTCTTCAGATTGCACCATGCCCACTGTCATCACAATAATCCATGAAACATGTCAGGCCAATGCTCCATGCCCCTGTCATCACAATGCTCCTTGCCATTTCATCACAATGCTCTATGACACCTTTCATCACAATGCTTCGTGACTCCAGTCATCACAATGCTTCATGACCATTGTCATCACAATGGTCCATGCCCTCGTCATCACAAGGCTCTGTGACCTTTGTCACCAAAATGCTCCATGAAATTTTCATCACAATGCTCGTTGACCATTCTCATCACAATGCTCCATGCCTTTGTCAGAACAGGGCACCATGACCCATGTCATCACAATGCGCCATGTGCTTGTCATAACAATGTTCCACAACCTTGTCATCACAATGCTCCATAAAACTTGTCATCACAATGCTCCATTAAACTTGTCATCACAATGCTCCATGCACTTCTTATCAAAATGCTCTCTCATGAATGATATCAAAATGTTCCCTCACTAGTCATCACAATACACCCACTCCCCTGTCATCACAATGGTTCACAACACCGTCATGAAAATGTTCCATGACTCCTGACATCACAATGTTCCATAACCACTGTCATCAAAATGTTCTATGACACTTTTCATCAAATTGCTCCTTGACCCCTGTCATCACAATACTCCATGAACATTTTCAGCCCAATGCTCGATGATGTTCTCATCCCAATGCTCCATGACCACTGTCATCACAATGCCCCATGACCACTGTCATCACAACGCTCCATGAACCCTGACAACACAATGATCCGGGACGCTTGTCATCAAAATGCTCCATGCCCTTGTCATCCCAATGCTCCATGAACCCTTTAATCACAATGATCCATGACGCTTGTCATCACACTGCTCCATGAACCTTGTCATCACAATGCCTTTGTCAGCAAAATGATACATAATCTTGTCATCACAATGCCCCATGTGCTTGTCATCACAATCCTCCATGACCCTTGGGATCATATTGCTTTATGCCCTTGTCATCTCTATCTTGCCTTTCTGGTTTTTACAGATTTTCGGATGCCCTTTTTGACCAGTGGCAAGCGACAATTCTTTGTAGTGTGGATTTGCTTTGTGCACTTGCTTGATTGGGCAAAAAGGGCCTATGCCATTTCTCCTGAATATATTCAGGAGAAAAGTCATACATTGTTTTTGGCCAAGTGCATCATTCTCGAAGTTGTGATGCCTTTCCTGTGCTTTAAAGGCGATTCCAATTTACCTCTTGAAATATGTTTTGTGCAATTCTGCCTCATTTTCAAGTCCGCTTTGTTGCCTTCCCTCAACAGATTTTTGGAAGAGAGTAGTCCTTTATAACTCTGCAGGTTTTTGATTTGCTTTGCCCCTGAGCTCCAATTTTCAAATCCCATTATTGGGAGCTGACCGCAAATCCACAATTTTGCTTCAGGACCTATACTGGTTCCAGGGGTGGCTATACTGGTTCCCTGTGGGTGGCTGAGGCTTTGGTTAATTCTTCTTCCTGACGGGAATTTAGAGTGACATGTGTCCGTCCAAATGCCTACATCTACTCTCTGATTGGTTCTCCCTCTTCCCTTTCATCCTCTGCACAATTAGCAAACTGTGCGAACCAGGAGGTTATAGGGGATGACTCTCCTAAGTTGGGAGATTGATCGTAAAGTAGTTGGAATGCCAAACTGTAGCACAAGGAGAGGAAAAAGTAGGAGACTTTCAGAAACCTTTCGCCATCACAGGGTGTCCATTCTCTAGGTTTCCCATACATGTTATAACTGTAGTGATATTCCCTTCTACCTGGAAATTTGCGACCCATGGAATGGTGGCATGCATTAGTACTTTAAAGGGTCTGCATTTTCTCTCCCAATCTCACCAGTCCTCTCAGTCCCAAGTGTCCAGCCTTATGTCTCATCTAGCTGTCTTTGGAGATAGGGTCATTCTAGGTTTCATCAGAACCCCAGAAGGAATTGTGTAAGAATTTCGCTGTTTTTTTGTTTTGTTTTTGAAATTCATTTTTATAATGGGGTTGAGCTGATTTTCACTGACGTGTTTATGCCGGTCTAGACACACTTCATTCCCTTACAGAGGCATATCAATACATAGGTTTTAAGATTCTTACTAATCAGATATATTCCTCTGTGGGGAATAGGGGTTTTGAGTCCCGTTCACTGAGGAAGGTGTAGGTCTTGTCTATTCTGTATTTGGTTTATGGAATGGTACCTGTGCTAATATCAAACTCTGGTTTTATGCATCACCCCACCTCTCCTTTCCCCTTAAGGAGGCATAAGAGTGTTTTCTAAATGTGAGACGCTGCTCTCTTTCCTAATTCAGTTCATGTGTTGTGATGTTGACATTCCCTCTGTAAGTGATATCTTATGATAAGATTCTTTTTCTGTGTGACTAATTTCCCTTAGAATCATCATACCTAAATCCTCTCATTATGCTGCTACTGGCCTTATGACATTGATTTCACGTCTGAGTGATATTCCGTTGTACAAAATTACCACAAGTTCTTTATGCATTTCTCTTTTTCCTGGGATACTTTAGGTGTACCGAAGTTGAGGTTCTTGTATGCAGAGCAGCCCTAAACTTTGGGGTGCCTGTGTCTTGTTGATATTTAGTCTTCCCAAGTTATATGTCCATGAGTTGAAGTCCCCTTTGCTCGGGGGCTTTGTATTTTAGATGTTTTAGGAAACAGCATACACTTCTTCAGAGTAGCTCTTGGATATTTATACCCCACCCATCAGCGTGACTAGTCTCCCTGTTTTCCATGGCCTCTCCTGCATTTTTGATTTGTACACATTTTTTGGATGGACTTTCTGAGCAGTGGAAATTGAGACTTCTTTATTGTGTGGATTTGCATTTCCCTCTTGCTTGGTTGGCCAAAAACTCTGTATGGGTTTTTTACCTGAAGATATTCACGAAAAAAACGCATACACCCTTTTGCCCAACTGCATCATTTTAGAAATTCTGCTGCTTTTCATATGTTTTAAATGTGAGTACAATCTACCTTTCGGAAAATGTTTCCTGCAATTCTGCCTCTCATTCAGAACCTCTTCGTTGCCTTATCTGAATATATTTTTGGACGTTGGTTATCATTTATATCTTTGCAGGTCTTTGAATTGTCTGCTCCTGAGCTCCATTTTGCAACTCGCTTTTTTTGTGAGCTGACCGCCAAACCATTGGATTGCTTCTGGCCCTATTCAGGTTCTGGGGAGGCAGGCTGAGCCTTTGGTTAATTCTTCTTCCTAATGCGAAATTAGAGTGACATGTGCCTGTCAAAACTCCTACAGCTAATCTCTCATTGGTTCCTCCTCTTCCCATTTATCCTCTTCAAAAATTGCAAACTGTGTGAAACAGGAGGTTAAAGGTGCTGATTCTCCAAGTGGGGAGATTGTTAGTAATGTGGCTGGAATGGCGAACCCCAGCACCAGGAGATCAAAAATGAGGTGCATTTTAGACACCTCTCCTGAGCACATGGTGTACATTCATCTCGGTTTCCCAGACATGTTTTCACTGTCAGAAGATTCCCTTGAACCTGCAGTTTTGGGACCCATGGAATTGGTACCAGGCAGTATTACTTTAAAAGGTCTGCATTTCCTCACCCAGCCTCTCTAACATCTCTTAGCGTGCATAGCTTCCAGCCTTATATATCATCCTGCTGTGGGTCTACATGTGTTCAATCCATGTTACATCGTAGCCCTTCAACAAAAGTTGTAAGAATTTTTGTCTGTCTCACTGTTTTTATAAATATATTTAAATTTATTTTTATATTGGTTACAGCTGATTTTCAAAGCTCTGTTTTTTGCTGCTGTACATCCACTTGATTCATGTACTGTGAGACAACAATAAATTCTTTCTCAGATGCTTACGAGTCATATGTATTATTTTCCAGTGACTTGAGTGGACTGAGTGCAGTTCTTTGAGGTACCATGTAGGCCTTGCCAGTTATTCAATTCGGTACTTGGAATGGTATCTTTGCTAATTTCAACCTCCTGGATAATACCTCACCATTCCCCACCTTTCCCATTTAGCAGCCTTATGTCTCTTTTCTACATATTTGACTATGTTTCTGTTTTGTAGTTTATTTCATGTGTAGCCATTTTTGATTCCACCTTTAAGTGACATCTTATGATATGTGTCTTTTTCTTTCTGACATGTGTCATTTAGAATGATCGTATGAAACTCCTCCAGAGTTGTTACAACTGGCCTTATTTCATTGATTTCTGGATGAGTAATATTCCACTCTACATAAGTACCCCATCTCTTTTATCCATTTTATCCTTCCAGGGACATTTAGGTTATATCCAAGTGGAGGCCCTTTTGAACAGAGAGGTGGTAAACGTTGGGGTGCCTGTTTTCTGTCATTTTTTGTTTTTCCCAAGGTATACGCGCATGAGTGCAAGTGCCCTATGCTCTGTAGCTCAGTTTTCATATGTTTTAGCAAACACAATACACTTCTCCAGAGTGGCCGTTGGCAAATTACATTTCCACTATCAGCCTCACAGGGCTCCCTTTTCTCCTCACCCTGTCCTCATTTCTGGTGTTTACACATTATGTGGATGACCCTTCTGACTGATGTGAAGTGATATATTTTGTAATATTGATTTCCAGTGCCCACCTGTTTGGTTGGATAAAAAGTGTGAATGGCCTTTACTTTAATATATTCAGAAAAATATGCATACGCCCTTTTGGGCCAAGTGCATCATTGGCGATGTTCAGCCCCTTTTCTTGTTCTTTAATGGGGAGTCCTTTCTACCTCTTCAAATCTGTTTCCTGCCACTCCCCCTTGCTTACATGTCCTTTTCTGTGACTTACCTCAAGATATTTTTCAATAATAGATATTTTCAACTCTGCAGTTTCATGAATTTTAGTGCCCCTGAGTTCCATTTTTCAACATGTGTTTTTGGAAACTGGACACAGAACAGCGGGATTTCCTCTAGCCCTATTCTCTTTCCGTGGGCAATTCTAGCCTTTGATGAATTTGTCTTCCAGATTGGAAATTAGAGTGGCATGTGCCTGTCCGAACACCTAAGACTTGTCTCTAAATTTTTCTCATCCTTCCACTTCATCCTCTGGACAAATTCCAAACTGTGTGCAACAGGATGTTGACGGTGCTGATATCCCCAAGTGAGCAGATTGTTAGGAAAGATGCTGGAGGGGTGAACCCGAGCACCAGGCGATGAGGAGATGAGGTGCCTTTTCCAAACTCTTTCCGATCAAACGGTGTACCATCCTCTAGGTGTGACAGGCATGTTTTAGCTGTAGGAAGGGTCCCGTGCATGGAAGGAGAACACCAGGGAATTTTCCAAATCAGTGCCTCCCCGAACCCCAAACTGGGGAATTTTTAAGCTACAGCTACACGTATGTCCATTAAGGGCCTTGGGAAATAGGCAGAGCCCAAACTTTAGATGATTGAAATCTTCAGGTTCAGAAGCGCTCACCATCGGCCTTGCTTAGGTTACATTTTATCTGTCATTGATAGATGATGTCAATAAAAATATCGATTCTTTTTCAGATTATTTCCCCTTATAGGTTATTGCAAAATATTCAGTGTAGTTCCCTGTGCTATACAGTAGTTCCTTGTTGATGATCTATTTTATACATAGCAGTGTGTATGTGTTAATCCCAAACTGTTAATTTATCACTTCTCCTACCTTTCCCCTTTGGTAATAATAAATTATAAGATTTTATACTTCTCAGAAATGGGGGAGCTGAAAGAGAGGTATCCTTTTCAATGGAAAAACATTCAAAACAAGATTGAAGCTTCAGCCAAGAGTATTCGATGTACATCCATGGAAATAAATCACTTCATTTCTCTAATGTTGACCTGACAAATAAGACAGACGTCTTCACTGAACTTGCTTATAGTAAAGTGATGGAAATATCTAAGGTAAGTCTTAGAAAAATCTTATTTTACCCGAGCATTATACACTGCTCTATGTTAACTACAGTTTGGCTCACACATCTGTTCAATGAAGTTACAATGTTCTCAGTTTCTGTTACTGATCATGCAGAGGGGACCCCAACAGGAGTCCCCGTGCCCAGTGTCATTGGAGCCAACAGATCAAGACTGAGTTTGGTTCAGAAGCAAAGGAAACATTATTTTGAAAACCGAATGGAGAGGTGAGAGTGTGCATTCCCCCACGGGCTGTGGGCTGGGGTGCTGTGTGGGGATCCCGGCAGCGTCAGTGGGAGTTAGGGGATGGAGCTCTCGAGGGCTGGCTTGGCTGCAGCTCAGGCTCTATGCCGTGGAGTCTGCATGGGACTCCGCTAGCTGAGGTGTCGACCAAGCCATTCTGCACTAGGAAGTCGGGTTTGAAGTGCCGGGTGTGGGACCTCTGCATGCGGAACCCTAGGAGCACGTGAAATTAGACAAAGCACAAAGGAAAAACAGCTTAGACTTTATTTTATCGCCCAGATTCTCTTTTTTTCTCCCAGGAATTTTTAATGAACGTTGCCAGAGACGAACACCTCCTCTGCTTTTTGTTCCGTTCCTCATTCTTGGGATGTTGAGGGTGCGGACCCCTCTTTTGTAACTGCATCATGCTGTGGTGGGAGCCCTGATACCTGGGGCGAGGGGAAAAACGTCTCCCCACCAGCCTCCAGGTGAGTTTGATTGTCCCAAAGCCTCCTGCCTCACTTCTCGTCTGCCTGAGCACCAGCATTGGAAGTGTTATAGATTCTAATGACCTTTAAGGGTCCAGGAAAGAGATGCGCAGAGATGCTGAGGTGGCAGGTTTCACCCCACCCCACATTTGTTCGGTGACATTAGGCTGACGTTTTTTGCCAGCCTAGATGCTCTGACCAGTAGTCTGTGCTTTCTTTAATTAGGTCCCTGAATTAATGTACAAACAGCACCATGTGTCAGAGCCCTGCCCGTGCAACTCCCAGACAGTCCAGGGTCAGTGGTGATCCAGGACCATGACGTCCACTGTGTCAACGGCCTTTAGAAGTAGCCAGCAATCCAGGCGGTCATATTGGCCACCATCACTGCGGTGTCTGTAGGGTTTTCTATGGTGAAAGCGTGATATATGTTTCCCCCGCCAAGCTTATTAGCTCCCCTCTGGGTGCAGTAAGTCCTGCAAGCAGTAGTCTGCTCTTTCGGGGCACAGTCTTGTTGTTTTCTGAGAGAAACTCCAGGTCAAGTGATGGTCACACGAGTCATCTTGGGGGCCCGTTGCCCCCATTTGTCTCTCTGGAGGTAGGAGTTGGAGGGCCTCCTCACTCGAGGTCAGTGTGTCCACAGAGCGACCCCTGCAACTTCAGGGCATGAAGGGTGGTTAGGATCACGACGTGGGGTCCTTTTCGCTTAGGAGGGAGCTGGACTTGTGGGCTGCTGATTTCCAGCTTTTTAGATACCCCAGTATCCTGGCCTGATGAGTCGGTGGGCAAAGCCCTTGGTGACCATAGTTTATCATACCTGAAGGGCATTCTTGTGTTGCTCCATTTCAAGTGGTCCCAGTTTTTGCACTAAGGCTCCAAGGGCGATTAACGTTCGACCGGGTATGTAAAGGCCAAGGGTTTAGATAAAGTAGCGAGTTCCTGGGCAAGGATCTGAATTGACTGCTCTTTCCATTCTTGAAAGCCTGCTTCTGGATTCTATTCAAAAGGATCATCATATTTTCGTGTCAGTGTTTCAGGTAGAGGCCCAGCTATTAGATTGTAGTTAGGGATCCAGATGCAGAAAACCTTGGCCTCCCCAGGAACCCCTAAGCTGTCTTCTAGTTTTAGAAGAGGTAAGGCTGCAAATGGCTTCTTCCCTATCCTGGGATGCGTTTCTCCGAATATCTGTGTGAATGAAGCCCAGGCATGTCACCTGAGCCTGGGATATTTGAGCCTTTTTCTTGGACACCTTCTATCCTTTCTTGGCTAGGTAGTTCAGAGGCGTCTTTAGTAGGCCTGGCGATCAGAATGTCATCTGCATATTGAAGGAGGGTTCCCTTTTACAGAGGTAGAACGTTTAGGTCTTTAGAGGACATTTCCTCAATGATGGTGTGGGGATTTTTGAACTATTGGGGTAGGACGGCCAAGCATTATTGGTTTTGTTGCATGTTTTGTCCTGCCACTCACAAGCCAAAAATTCTTGTGACTCTGAGATGAATGGAATACAGAAGAAGGCATCATTGAAGTGTAATACAGAATGCCATGGCCTGGTGGATGGTAGAATGAGCAGCAGGGTGTAGGAAATAGGAGCTACTGGATGTATATCCTCGGTGGCTTCACTGACTGTCCTGATATACTTTACCAGGTCTCCAGCAGCCCATGGGGCTCTCGTGGTCAGGCCAATCCCAGGATATGGAGCTCACCTGGGCTGCATCCCGCACCCAGCAGCCCATGGGGCTCTCGTGTTCAAGTCCCTCCCAGGGTATGGAGCTCTCCTGTGCAGCTACCCAGCAGCCCATGGGACTCTCATAGTCAGGCCCTTCCCAGGATACGGAACTCCCCTGGGCAGGTACCCCAGCAGGGCTGGACACACAGGAACTGTGCACATAGCCCAACTTGCAGAGAATCCCCAGCTCACCTGTCGCTCACAGCTGACACAGAACACCTCAGAGCAGGACTTGAACTAACAAACAGCAGCTCTGACAGGTCTGTGACCCTGGCTATCACTCTGTGCAGCCTCTCTCTGCCTGGTCTTCCAGACACTTCCACTGCAGCCAGGGCACCAGGCCTCTGTCTCCACCCACCATCACTCCTCTCCCTGACTCCTGGGTTCGTCTCATTAGGATAGGGTCTTCTTGAAGTTGTTTTCCACTCATGGACCAGATAAAATGATAAGAAAACAAGCCGCAGCTGCAGCCCCTTGTCTATCCTGACTCTCAAGAGCCCACACCTGTTCCTTGGGTCTGACCCGTTTAGCAAGGTTCATTTTCTGCAACTGTGAGCCCCTGAGGGGTGAGGATTGGCTGATTTGGGTAGCCTGACACTGCCTGCCAGCAGCCCCCCACAGGTGTGCCTGTGTTGAGGTCAATATAAACACCTCTCCAGTCAGCAAGAGCCCCTGTAGCTGTGCCTGACGCCATATTCTCTGCCCCGTCAGCAGTGTCGGGGTTGGGGTGGTGGGAGGGAGTGAGGGGCCGTGGCTTTGTGGGTGGCCCAGTGTGAGTGGGGCTCTGCTGGACTTTCTGCACGAGTTGCCAGGCTGCCACCTGCTAAAGAAGAGGATGTGTCACCCATACCTGCCACTGGAATTTCTCCCAAGGCAGAGGTGAGGAAGTAAAAAAGCAGTGGGGGCCGTGGCAGGAGGGGTATCTCAGGCAGGGAAATGGAAAGATTCCAGATGAGCATCTGGGGCCACGACCATCCTGGCTGGCCTGTAGGCACCAAGTCGGCCTGCGTGCTCTCGCTAGTGTAGCTCCACAGCCCTTCCTCTAGGCTTGCAAGTGCTTGTACATATTCAGGTGTTTTACCTGGAAAGGGTGGGAAGAGTTCAGCTGCAGCAGGACTGGGGCTCAGCTCACATTTACTCACAGACGCCTCGACACAGTCCCCCAGCTTTGCAATGAGGATGCTCCTTGTGGGGGGGAGCGCTGCTGAGTGCATGGGAGACGATTTCCCACCTCTGACCAACTTAAGAATTTTTTACCACTGGAGCAAGTGCCCTGATACGATTTTCCTCTGTATAACTGGTGAGTTCTGTTTTTTGTTTTGTTTTTTTCTTTTTGGTTCAAGGTAGATTTTATTTATTCCTCTTTTTTTTTAATTTGGAGATATAAACATGGAAATAATGCATTAATATAAAGACGTCTATGTGAAGGGAAAAACATTTTTTCTGTTTTATTTTATTAAATGTTTTTTATTTATTTTTATTTTTTAAATTTATTTCTTTTATACAGCAGGTTCTTATTGGATATCTATTTTATACATATAAGTGTGCACATGTGAATCCCAGTCTCCCAATTCATCCCACCACCACCCTCACATGGCGTTCCCTCCTTGGTGTCCATATGTTTGTTCTCTACATCTGTCTCTATCTCTGCCCTGCAAACTGGTTCATCTGTACCATTTTTCTAGGTTCCACATATATGCATTAATATACAATATTTGTTTTTCTCTTTCTGACTTACTTCACTCTGTATGACAGTCTCTAGATCCATCAAGGTCTCTACAAATGACCCAATTTCATTCCTATGTATGGCTGAGTAATATTCCGTTGTATATATGTACCACGTCTTTATCCATTCGTCTGTCTGTGGGCACTTAGGTTGCTTTCATTACCTGTCTATTGTAAATAGTGCTGCAGTGAACATTGTGGTGAATGTGTCTTTTTGAATTATGGTTTTCTCTGGGTATATGCCCAGTAGTGGGATTGCTGTATTATATGGTAATTCTATTTTTAGTTTTTTAAAGAACCTCCATACTGTTCTCCATAGAGACTGCATCTATTTACATTCCCAACAATAGTGGAAGAAGGTTCCTTTTCTCCACACCCTCTTCAGCATTTGTTGTTTGTAGATTTTCTGATGATGCCCATTCTAACAGGAGTGACGTGATACCTCATTGTAGTTTCGATTTCCATTTATCTAATAATTAGTGATGTTGAGCAGATTTTCATGTGCGTACTGGCCATCTCTATGTCTTCTTGGAAGAAATGTCTATTTAGAACTTCCATTTTTGTATTGGGTTGTTTGTTTTATTAATATTGAGCTGCATGAGCTGTTTATATATATTGGAGATTAATCATTTGTCCATTGATTCGTTTGCAAATATTTTCTGCCATTCTGAGGGTTGTCTTTTCGTCTTGTTTGTAGTTTCCTTTGCTTTGCAAAAGCTTTTACGTTTCATTAGGTCCCATCTGTTTAGTTTTCTTTTTTATTTCATTACTATAAGAGGTGGATCAAAAAAGATCTTGCTGTGATTTACGTCAGAGTATCCTTCGTAAGTTTTCCTCTCAGAGTTTTATACTGTCTGGTCTTACATTAAGGTCTCTAATCCATTTTGAATATATTTTTATGTATGGTGTTGGGGAGTGTTCTAATTTCCTTCTTTTACATGTAGCTGTCCATATTTCCCAGCACCAATGATTGAATAGACTGTCTTATCTCCATTGTATAGTCTTGCCTCCTTTGTCATAGATTAGTTGACCATATGTGTGTAGGTTTATCCTTGGGCTTTCTTTTTTTTTTTTTCTTTTACACGTTTATTGGAGTATAAATGCTTTACAATGGAGTGTTCGTTTCTGCTGTATAACAAAGTGAATCAGCTATACATATACAAATATCACCAGATCCCCTCCCTCTTGCATCTCCCTCCCACACTCCATATCCCACCCTTTATGTGGTCACAAAGCACCGAGCTGATCTCCCTGTTCTATGTGGCTGCTTCCCAGTAGCTATCGGTGTTACATTTGGTAATGTACTTATGTCCATGCCACTCTCTCACTTCGTCCCAGCTTACCCATCCCACTTCCGGTGTCCTCAAGTCCTTTCTCTATGTCTGTGTCCTTAATCCTGTCCTGCCACTAGGTTCTTCAAAATCTTTTTTTTTTCTTCATTAGATTCCGTATATCTCTGTTAACATACAGTATTTGTTTTTCCCTTTCTGACTTACTTCACTGTGTAGGACAGATTCTAAGTCCATCCACCTCAGTACAAATAACTCAGTTTTGCTTCATTTTATGGCTGAGTAATATTCCATTGTATATATGTGCCACATCTTCTTTATCCATTCATCTGTCGATGGACACTTAGGTTGCTTCCATGTCCTGACTATTGTAAATAGAGCTGCAATGAACATTTTTGTACATAACTCTTTTTGAATTATGGTTTTCACAAGGCAAATGCCCAGTAGTTGGATTGTTGTGTCCTATGGTACTTCTATTGTTAGTTATTTAAAGGAACCTCCGTACTGTTCTCCCTAGTGCCCATATCAATTTACATTCCCACCCACAGTGCAAGTGTGTTCCCTTTTCTCCAATAAAGGCCTCTCCAGCGTTTATAGTTTTGTAGATTTTTTTGATGATTGCCACTCTGACTGCTGTGAGGTGATACCTCAGGGTAGTTTTGATTTGCATTTCTCTAATGATTAGTGATGTTCAGCATCCTTTCATGTGTTTCTTGGTAATCTGTATATCTTCTTTGGAGAAATGTCTATTTAGGTCTTCTGCCCGTTTTTGGATTGGGTTTTATGTTTTTGTGATATTGAGCTACATGCGGTGCTTGTAAAGTTAGGAGATTAATCCTTTGTCAATTGCTTCATTTGAAAATATTTTCTCCCATTCTGAGGGTTGTTTTTGCATCTTGTTTATGTTTTCCTGTACTGTGTAAAAGCTTTTAAGTTTCATTAGGTCCCATTTGTTGATTTCTGTTTTTATTTCCATTTCTCTAAGTGGTGGGTCCAAAAGGATCTTGCTGTGATTTATGTCATAGAGTGTTCTGCCTTTGGTTTCCTCTAAGTGTTTTATAGTGTTTGGTCTTATATTTAGATCTCTAATCAATTTAGAGTTTATTTTTGTGTATGGTGTTATGGAGTGTTCTAATTTCATTCTTTTATGTGTAGGGGTACAGTTTTCCCAGCACCAATTACTGAAGAGACTGTCTTTTCTCCATTGTATATCCTTAGCTCCTTTGTCATAGATGAGATAGCCATAGGTATGTAGGTTTATCTCTGGGCTTTCTGTCCTGTTCCATTGATCTGTGTTTATGCCAATCTACATACACTTGATTCCATTATGGAGACATATAAATACATAGGTTTCAAGGTTATTACCATTCAGATATATTCCTCTTCAGTGAATAGGGTGTTTTGTGTCCAGTTCATTGAGAAAGGAGTAGGTCTTGTCTATTACATATTTGGTATATGGAATGGGATCTGTGCTAATTTCAAACTCTGCTTTTACACATCACCCCACATCACGTTTCCCCTTAAGGAGGCATAAGTGTGTTTTCTAAATGTGTAACTCTGTTCTCTTTTGAAATTCAGTTCATGTGTAGCCATGTTTACATTTCCTCTATAAGTGATATATTACAATAAGTTTCTTTTTCTTTGTGGCTCATTTCACTTAGCATCATCGTACCTAAAGCCACTCATTATGCTGCTATTGGCCTTATGACATTGATGTCTGAGTGACATTCCATTGTATATAAGTACCACAACATCTATATCCATTTTTTTTCCTTTCCTTGGATATATAAAGTGTACCGAAGTCGAGGTTCTTGTAAACAGAGCAGCCCTAAAGTTTGGGCTGGCTGTGTGTTGTGGATTTTTAGTTTTCCCAAAATACACGCCCATGAGTGGAAGTGTGCTATGCTCTGTAGCTCTGTTTTAGAAAACAACATACAGTTCTCCAGAGAGGCTGTTGGCAATTTACCTCCTGTCCATCGGCGTAACCAGGCTCCCTTTTCTCCATGGCCTGTCCTGCATTTGTGTTTTTTACACTCTTTGTGGATGGCCCTTTTGACTGGAGGTAAGGGACACTTCTCTGTAGTGTGGATTTGCAATGCCTGATGGCTTGCTTGGCCAAAAAGGGCATATGCATTTTTTCCCGAATATATTCAAGAAAATACACATAATCCCTTTTCAGCCAAGGGCAACATTGTCGAAATTCTGTCGCTTTTCATGTGCTTTAAAGACGACTCCAATCTACCTGTTGAAATCTGTTTCCTTCAATTCTGCCTTGCATTCAAATCCTCTTCACTGCCTTTCCTCAATATATTTCTGGATGATAGTTGTCCTTTATAACTCTGCAAGTTTGTGAATTGCTGTGCCCCTGATTTCCATTTTTCAACTCGCCTCTTTGTGAGCTGGCTGCACTACCGCAGGATGGCTTTAGGCCCTAGTCTGGTTCCGGGGCTTCAGGCTGAGCCTTTGGTTAATTCTTTTTCCTGATGGGAAACTAGAGTGACATGTGCCCATCCAAACACCTACAGCTAATTTCTCATTTATTTCCCCTCTTCCTGTTCATCCTCTGCACAATTTGCAAACTGTGCATAACGGGAGGGTAAAGGCGCTGACAAACCAAGTGGGGAGATTTTGAGTAATGCAGATGGAATGGCGAAGCCGAGCACGACAAAAGGAAAAATGAGGTACCTTTTAGAAAACTTTCCCAATTACACAGTGTACCATCCATTGGGTTTCCCATGCATGTTTTAACTGTAGGAAGATTCCCTTAAACCTGGAGAGTTGGGACCACTAGAATGGGTAGCACACATTATTGCTCTAAGTGGTGTTCTTTTGTTCACACAACCTCAGAAATCTTGTCAGCCCCAAGTGTCCAGTCTTATGTCTCGTCCAGCTGTGGGTGTAAAGTTGGTCAATCTGGCTTTCATCACAGGCCCTGAACATAATTTTTAAGACTTTCTCTCTGTTTTTGCATTTTGCTTTTGAAATTTATTTTTATAAGTGGGTTTAACTGAATTTCAGTGCTGTGTTCATGCCGTTATACACACACATGACTCCTTTATGGAGACATGAGAATACATATGTTTTAAAATACTTAGAGTGAGACATATTACTCTGCAGTGAATAGGGGGTGTTGAGTCCAGTTCATTTTGCCGGGAGTAGGTGTTGTCTATTACATACATGGTTTATATAATGGTATCTGTGCTAATTTAAAACTGTGGTTTTATGCACCACCCCACCTCGGCTTTCCCCTTAAGCAGGCAGAAGACGTTTTCTAAATGTGTGACTCTGTTGTGTTTGTCATTCAGTTCATGTGTAGTCATGTGTATATTCCCGCTATAAGTGATATGTTATGATAAGATTAGTTACTCTGTTATCTTTCCTAACTCAGTTCATGTGTAGCCATGTTTACAGGACCTTCATAAGTGATATCTTACGATAATTTTCTTTTTCAGTGTGACTTATTCACTTAGAATCATCGTACCTGAATCCACTCATTTTGCTGCTACTGGCCTTATGACATTGATTTCATGGCTGACGGGTATTCCAACGTACATAAGTACCAAATTTTAAAACCATTTTTGTCTTTCGTGGGATATTAAAGGTGTAGCCAAGTTGAGGTTCTTGTAAGCAGTGCAGCCCTATATTTTGGGGTGGCTCTGTCTTATTGATTTTCAGTTTTCCCAAGGTATAATCCCTAGAATTGAAGTGCCCTTGGCTCTGTAGCTATGTTATTTACTTGTTTTAGGGAACACAATGCACTCCTCCTGAGAGGCAGTTGGCAATTTACATCACGCCCATCAGCATAACAAGGCTCCCTGTTCTCCAGGTCCTGTCTTGCCTTTCTGGATTTTACACATTTTGCGGAAGTCCCTTTTGACCGGTAGGAAGTGATACATCTTTTTAATGCAGATTTGCATTGACCGCTTGCTTGCTTGGCCAAAAAAGGGTGTATGTGTTTTCTCCTGAATATATTCAGGTGAAAACGCATATGCCCTTTTTTGGCCAAGTGCATCATAGTCGAAGTTGTGCCCCTCTTCCTGGGTTTTAAAGGCGATTCCAACGTACCTAATGAAATCTGTTTCCTGGTATGCTGCCTTGCTTTCAATTATGCCTCGTTGCCTTCCCTCTACAGATTTTTGGATGATAGTTGGCCTTTATTACTGTGCCAGTTTGTGAATTTTTGTGCCCCTGAACTCCATTTATCAAATCGTTTTTGTGAGCTGACCGCAAGTCCAAAATTTTGGTTCAGAATTTCTACTGGTTCCAGGCGCATGGCTGATACTTTGGTTAATACTTCTTCCTCCCGGGAAATTAGAGTGACATGTGCCCGTCCAAATGCGTAACAGCTAGTCTCTCATTGGTTCTCCCTCTTCCCTTTCTTCCTCTGCCAAATTGGCAACGTGTGCGAACCAAGAGGTTAAGGGGGTGTTTCTGCAAGTAGGGAGATTGATAGTAAAGCAGATGGAAAGTCAAACCAGAGCACCAGGAGAGGGAATATTAGCTGAGTTTTAGAGACCTTTCGTATTCACAGTGTGTCCATTCTCTTGGTTTCACGTACATGTTATAGCTGTAGTAATATTCCCTTCAACCTGGAAAGTTGGGACCCATGGAATGGGTGCCACACATTATTCCTTTAAAGGGTCTGCATCTGCTCACCCAATCTCACCAATCTTCTCAGTCCCAAGTGTCCAGCCTTAGGCCACATCCAGCTGTCGTTGTTTATAGGGTCATTCCAGGATTCATCAGAGACCCTGAAGAAATTGTAAACAATTTCCCTGTTTTTTTGGTTTTGTTTTTGAAATTCTTTTTATTGTGGTTTTGAGCTGATTCTCGCTGCCATGTTTATGCCAGTCTAGACACACTTGATTCCCTTACAGAGACATATCAATACATAGGTTTTATGATTCTTACTTGTAAGATATATTCCTCTGCGGGGAATATGGGGTGTTGAGCCCCTTTCACTGAGGAATGTTTAGGTCTTGTATATTCCATATTTGGTTTTTGGAGTGGTACCTGTACTAATATCAAACTCTGGTTTTATTCATCGCCCCACCTCTCCTTCCCCCTTAAGCAGGCATAAAAGTGTTTTCTAAATGTGAAACTCTGTTCTCTTTCCTAACTCAGTTCATGTGTAGCCATGTTTACAGGCCCTGCATAAGTGATATCTTATGATGTTTCTTTTTCTCTGTGAATAATTTCACTTAGAATCATTGTACCTGAATCCACTCATTTTGCTGCTACTGGCCTTAAGATATTGATTTCATGGCTGAGGGATATTCCATCGTATGTAAGTACCACAATTTCTTGAACCATTTTTGCCTTTCCTGGGATATTTAAGGTGTACCCAAGTTGAGGTTCTTGTATGCAGTGCAGCCCTAAATATTGGGGTGGCTCTGTCTTATTGATATTCAGTTTTCTCAAGGTATATTCCCTAGACTGGAAGTGCCCTTGGCTCTGTAGCTCTGTTGTTTCCTTGTTTTAGGGAACACAACGCACTCCTCCAGAGAGGCAGTTGGCAATTTACATCCCGAACGTCAGCATAACAATGCTCCCTGTTCTCCAGGTCCTGTCTTGCCATTCTGGTTTTTACCCATTTTGTGGATGTACCTTTTGACCGGTGGGAAGTGATACATCGTTGTAGTACCGATTTGCATTGCCCGCTTCATTACTTGGCCAAAAAGGGCGTATGCGTTTTCTCCTGAATATATTCAGGAGAAAACGCATACGCCCTTTTTGGCCAAGTGCATCATTTTTGAAGTTGTGCCCCTCTTCCTGTGCTTTAAAGTCGATTCCTATGTACCTCTTGAAATCTCTTTCCTGCTATTCCGCCTCATTTCCAAATCCGCCTCTTTGCCTTCCCTCAACAGATTTTAGGACGATAGTTGTCCTTTATTACTCTGCCAGTTTGTGAATTTCTGTGCCACTGATATCCATTTTTCAACTCCTTTTTTGTGAGCTGACCGCAAGTCAAAAATTTTGGTTCAGGATCTATACTGGTTCCAGGTGGGATGCTGAGACTTTGGTTAATTCTTCTTCCTGCCGGGAAATTAGAGTGTCATATGCCCGTCCAAATGTCTAACAGCTACTCTTTCATTAAGACTCAATTTTCCCTTTCATCCTCTGCCAAATTCACAACCTGTGCGAACCAGGAGGTTAAAGGGGCTGTCTCTACAAGTTGGCAGATTGATATTAAAGCAGTTGGAAAGTCAAACTGGAACAACAGGAGTGGGACTATTTGTTGAGTTTTAGAAACCTTTCGTATTCACAGTGTGTCCATTCTCTAGATTTCCCATACATGTTATAGCTAGAGTAATATTCCCTTCAACCTGGAGAGTTGGGACCCATGGAATGGGTGCCATGCATTATTGCTTTACAAGGTCTGTATTTGCTCACACAATCTCACCAATTCTCTCTGTCTCATGTGTCCAACCTTATGCCACATCCAGCTGTCATTGTAGATAGGGTCATTCCAGGTATCATCAGAGACCCTGAAGGAATTGTAAAGAATTTCCTTGTTTTTTTGTTTTGTTTTGAAATTCCTTTTTATTGTGGGTTTGAGCTGATTATCGCTGCCATGATTATGCCAGTCTAGACACACTTGATTCCCTTACGGAGACATATCAATACATAGATTTTAAGATTCTTACTAGTCAGATATATTCCTCTGCGGGAGATATGTGGTTTTGAGTCCCTTTCACTGAGGAAGGTGTAGGGCTTGTCTATTCTATAGTTGGTTTTTGGAACGGTGCCTGTGCTTATATCAAACTCTGGTTTTATGCCTCACCTCACCTCTCCTTCCCACTTAAGCAGGCAGAAAAGTGTTTTCTAAATGTGAGACTCTGTTCTCTTTCCTATATCAGTTCATGTGTAGGCATGTTACAGGATCTTCAAAAGTAATATCTTATGATATGTTTCTTTTCCTGTCTGACTTATTTCACTTAGAATCATCATACCTGAATCCACTCATTTTGCTGCTACAGGTCTTATGACATTGATTGCATGGCTGAGGGATATTTCATCGTACGTAAGTACCACAATTTTTTGAACCATTTTTATATTTCCTGGGATATTTAAGGTGTACCCAAGTTGAGGTTCTTGTAAGCAGTGCAGCCCTAAATTTTGGGGTGGCTCTGTCTTATTGATTTTCAGTTGTCCCAAGGTATATTCCCTAGACTGGAAGTGCCCTTGGCTCTGTAGCTCTGTTGTTTACTTGTTTTAGGGAACACAATGCACTCCTCCAGAGAGGAAGTTGGCAATTTACATCCCGGCCGTCAGCATAACAAGGCTCCCTGTTCTCCAGGGCCTGTCTTGCCTTTCTGGTTTTTACGCATTTTGTGGATGTCCCTTTTGACCGGTGGGAAGTGATACTTCTTTTTAGTGCAGATTTGCATTGCCCGCTTGCTTGCTTGGCAAAAAAGGGTGTAAGCTTTTTCTCCTGTATATATTCAGGAGAAAATGCATATGCCCTTTTTGGCCAAATGCATCATTGTAGAAATTGTGCCCCTCTTCCTGTGCTTTACATGTTATTCCAACATACTTCTTGAAATCTGTTTCCTGCTATTCTGCCTCGCTTTCAAGTCCATCTCGTTGCCTTCCCTCAACAGATTTTTGGACGATATTTGCCCTTTATTACTCTGCCAGTTTGTGAATTGCTCTGCCCTATAGCTCTATTTTTTAACTAGTTTTATGTGAGCTGAACGCAAGTCCAATATTTTGGTTCAGGACCTATACTGGTTCCCGATGGTTGGTTGAGACTTTGGTTAATTCTTCTTCCTAACGGGAAATAAGAGTGACATATGCCCGTCCAAATACCTAACAGCTACTCTCTCATTGGTTCCCCCTATTCCCATTCATCCTCTGCGAAATTGGCAACCTGTGCGAAACAGGAGGTTAAAGGTGCTGTCTCTCCAGGTTTAGAGATTGATAGTAAATCAGTTGTAAAGTCAAACCGGAGCACCAGGAGAGGGACTATTCGTTGAGTTTTGGAGACCTTTGGTATTCGCAGTGTATCCATTATATAGTTGCCCATACATGTTATAGGTGTAGTAATATTCCCTTCAACCTGGAGAGTTGGGACCCATGGAATGGGTGCCATGAATTATTGCTATAAAGGGTCTGCATGTGCTCACCCAATCTCACCAATCCTCTCAGTCCGATGTGTCCAGCCTTATGGCACATCCAGCTGTCGTTGTAGAGAGGGTCATTCCAGGATTCATCAGACACACTGAAGGAATTGTAAAGAATGTCCCTGTTTTTTTTTGTTTTGTTTTTGAAATTCCTTTTTATAGTGTGTTTGAGCTAATTCTCTCTGCCATGTTTATGCCAGTCTAGAAACACTTGATTCCGTTACGGAGACATATCAATACATAGGTTTTAAGATTATTACTAGTCAGATATATTCCTCTGCAGGAAATATGGGGTTTTGAGTCTCTTTCCCTGAGGAAGGTGTAGGTCTTGTCTATTCCATAGTTGGTTTTTGAACGGTACCTGTGCTTATATCAAACTCTGGTTTTATGCATCACCCCACCTCTCCTTCCCCTTTAAGCCGGCATAAGAGTGT
Organism: Mesoplodon mirus; assembly: GCF_964341445.2. Taxonomy (NCBI): domain Eukaryota; kingdom Metazoa; phylum Chordata; class Mammalia; order Artiodactyla; family Ziphiidae; genus Mesoplodon; species Mesoplodon mirus. Next base: position 441,207 of record NW_028295467.1, read on the forward strand.
TTTCTAAATGTGAGACTCTGTTCTCTTTCCTAACTCAGTTCATGTGTAGCCATGTTTACAGGACATTCATAAGTGATATCTTATGATAAGTTTCTTTTTCTGTGTGACTTAATTCACTTAGAATCATCATACCTGAATCCACTCATTTTGCTGCTACTGGTTTTATGACATTGATTTCATGGCTGATGGATATTCCATCATACTTAAGTACCACAATTTTTTGAACATTTTTTACCTTTCCTGTGATAATTAAGGTGTACCCAAGTTGAGGTTCTTGTAAGCAATGCAGCCCTAAATTTTGGGGTGGCTCTGTCTTATTCATTTTCATGTTTCCCAAGGTATATTCCATAGACTGGGAGTGTACTTGGCTCTGTAGCTCTGTTGTTTACTTGTATTAGGGAACACAATGCACTCCTCCAGAGAGGCAGTTGGCAATTTACATTCTGGCCCTCAGCATAACAAGGCTCCCTGTTCTCCAGGGCCTGTCTTGCCTTTCTGGTTTTTACCCATTTTGTGGATGTCCCTTGTGACCGGTGGGAAGTGATATTTCTTTGTAGTGCAGACTTGCATTGCCCACTTGCTTGCTTGGCGAAAAGTGCGTATGCGTTTTCCCCTGAATATATTCATGGGAAAACGCATATGGCCTTTTTGGCCATGTGCATCATTTTTGAATTTGAGCTCCTCTTCCTGTGCTTTAAAGGCAATTCCAATGTACCTCTTGTAATCTGTTTCCTGCTATTCTGCCTCGCTTTCAAGTCTGCCTAGTTGCCTTCCCTCAACAGATTGTTGGATGATAGTTGCCCTTTATTACGCTGCCAGTTTGTGAATTGCTTTGCCCCTGAGGTCCATTTTTTAACTCGATTTTTTGTGAGCTGAACGCATGTCCAATATTTTGGTTCAGGACCTATACTGGTTTTCGGTGGGTGTCTGAGACTTCTGTTAATTCTTCTTCCTCCCGGGAAATAAGAGTGATATGTGCCCGTTCAAATGCCTAACAGCTACTCTCTCATTGGTTCTCCCTATTCCCTTTCATCCTGTGCCAAATTTGCAACCTGTGAGAACCAGGAGTTTAAAGGTGCTGTCTCTCCAAGTTGGGAGATGGACAGTAAAGCAGTTGGAAAGTCAAACTGGAGCAAAAGGAGAGGGACTATTCGTTGAGTTTTAGAAACCTTTCATTTTCACAGTGTGTCCATTCTCTAGGTTTCCCATACATGTTATAGCTATAGTAATATTCCCTTCAACCTGGAGAGTTGGGACCCATGGAATGGGTGCCATGAATTACTGCTATAAAGGGTCTGCTTTTGCTCACGCAATCTCACCATTACTCTCAATCCCATGTGTCCAGCCTTATGCCACATCCAGCTGTCATTGTAGATAGGGTCATTCCAGGTTTCATCAGAGACCCTGAAGGAATTGTAAAGAATTTCCTTTTTTTTTTTTGTTTTTCAAATTCCTTTTCATAGTTGGTTTGAGCTGATTCTCACTGCCATGTTTATGCCAGTCTAGACACACTTGATTCCCTTACGGAGACATATCAATACATAGGTTTTAAGATTCTTACTAGTCGGATATATTCCTATGCGGGAAATATGGTGTTTTGAGTCCCTTTCACTGAGGAAGGTGTAGGTCTTGTCTATTTCATAGTTGGTTTTTGGAAGGGTACCTGTGCTTATATCAAACTCTGGTTTTATTCATCACCCCACCTCTCCTTACCCCTTAAGCAGGCATAAGAGTGTTTTCTAAATGTGAGACTCTGTTCTCTTTCCTAACTCAGTTCATGTGTAGCCATGTTTACAGGATCTTCATAAGTGATATCTTATGATACGTTTCTTTTTCTGTGTGACTTATTTCACTTAGAATCATCGTACCTGAATCCACTCATTTTGCTGCTATTGGTCTTATGACATTGATTTCATGGCTGAGGGATTTTCCATTGTACATATGTACCACCATTTTTTGAAGCATATTTATATTTCCTGGGATACTTATGGTGTACCCAAGTTGAGGTTCTTGTAAGCAGTGCAACCCTAAATTTAGGGTGGCTCTCTCTTATTGATTTTCAGTTTTCCCAAGGTATATTCGCTAGACTGGAAGTGCCCTTGGCTCTGTAGCTCTGTTGTTTACTTGTTTTAGGGAACACAATGCAATCCTCCAGAGAGGCAGTTGTCAGTTTACATCCCGCCCATCAGCATAAAAAGGCTCCCTGTTCTCCAGGGACTGTCTTGCCTTTATGTTTTTTCCACATTTTGCATATGTCCCTTTTGACTTGTGGGGAGTGATACTCCTTTGTAGACCAGATTTGCATTGCCTGCTTGCTTGCTTGGCCAAAAAGGGCGTATGCGTTTTCTCATGAATATATTAAGGACAAAACGCATACGCCCTTTTTGGCCAAGGGCATCATTGTCGAAGTTGAGCCCCTCTTCCTGTGCTTTAAAGGTGATTCCAACGTACCTCTTAAAATGTGTTTCCTGCTATTCTGCCTCCCTTTCAAGTTCGCCTAGCTGCCTTCCCTCAACATATTTTTGGACGTTAGTTTCCCTTTATTACTCTGCCTGTTTGTGAATTGCTGTGCCCCTGCGCTCCATTTTGTAACTCGTTTTTTTGTGAGCTGAACGCAAGTCCAATATTTTGTTTCAGGACCCATACTGGTTCGAGGTGGGTGGCTGAGACTTTGGTTAATTCTTCTTCCTCCCGGGCAATAAGAGGGACATGTGCCCGTCCTAATGCCTAACAGCTACTCTCTCATTGGTTCTCCCTCTTCCTTTTCATCCTATGCCAAATTGGCAACCGGTGCGTACCAGGAGGTTAAAGGTGCTGTCTCTCCAAGTTGGAAGAATGATAGTAAAGCAGTTGCAAAGTCAAACTGGAGCACCAGGAGAGGGACTGTTCGTTGAGTTTAAGAAACCTTTCTTATTCACAGTGTGTCCATTCTCTAGGTTTCCCATACCTGTTATAGTTGCCGTAATATTCCCTTCAACCTGGAGAGTTGGGACCCATGGAATGGGTGCCATGCATTATTGCTTTAAAGGGTCGGCATTTCCTCACCCAATCTCACCAATCCTCTCAGTCCCATGTGTCCAGCCTTATGCCACATCCCGCTATCCTTGTAGATAGGGTCATTCCAGATTTCATCAGAGACCCTGAAGGAATTGGAAAGAATTTCCCTGTTTTTTTTTTTTTTGGTTTGTTTTTGAAATTCCTTTTTATAGTGGGTTTCAGCTGATTCTCGCTGCCATGATTATGCCAGTCTAGACACACTTGATTGCCTTATGGAGACATGTCAATACACAGGTTTTAAGATTCTTAATAGTCAGATATATTCCTCTGCGGGAGATATGGGGTTTTGAGTCCGTTTCACTGAGGAAGGTGTAGGTCTTGTCTATTCCATAGTTGGTTTTTGGAACGGTACCTGTGCTTATATCAAACTCTGGTTTTATGCATCACCCCACCTCTCCTTCCCCCTTAAGCAGGCATAAGAGTGTTTTCTAAATGTGAGACTCTGTTTTCTTTCCTAACTCATTTCATGTGTAGCCATGTTTACAGGATATTCATAAGTGATATCTTATGATAAGTTTCTTTTTCGTTGTGACTTATTTCACTTAGAATCATCCTACCTGAATCCACTCATTTTGCTGCTACTGGTCTTATGACATTGATTTCATGGCTAAGGGATATTCTATCGTATGTAAGTACCACAATTTTTTGAACCATTTTTATATTTCCAGGGATATTTAAGGTGTACGCAATTTGAGGTACTTGTAAGCAGTGCACCCCTAAATTTTGGGTTGGCACTGTCTTATTGATTTTCAGTTTTCCCAAGGTATATTCCGTAGCCTCGAAGTGCCCTTGGCTCTGTAGCTCTGTTGTTTACTTGTTTTAGGGAACACAAAGCACTCTTCCAGAGAGGCAGTTGGCAATTTTCATCACGCCCATCAGCATAACAATGCTCCCTGTTCTCCAGGACCTGTCTTGCCTTTCTGGTTTTTACCCATTTTGTGGATGCCCCTTTTGACTCTTGGGAAGTGGTACTTCTTTGTAGTGCAGTTTTGCATTGCCCGCTTGCTTGCTTGGCCAAAAAGTGCCTATGCGTTTTCTCATGAATATATTCAGGAGAAAACACATAGGCCCTTTTTGGCCAAGTGCATCATAGTCGAAGTTGTGTCCCTCTTCCTGTGCTTTAAAGGCGATTCCAACGTACCTCTTGAAATTTGTTTCCTGCTATTCTGCCTGGCTTTCAAGTCCGCTTAGTTGCCTTCCCTCAACAGATTGTTGGACGATAGTTGCCCTTTATTACCCTGCCAGTTTGTGAATTGCTGTGCCCATGAGCTCCATTTTTTAACTCGTTTTTTGTGAGCTGAACGCAAGACCAATATTTTGGTTCTGGACCTATAGTGGTTTTTGGTGGGTGGCTGAGACTTTGGTTAATTCTTCTTCCTCCCGGGAAATAACAGTGGCATGTGCCCGTCCAAGAGCCTAACAGCTACTCTCTCACTGGTTCTCCCTCTTCCCTTTCATCCTTTGCCAAACTGGCAACCTGGGAGAACCAGGAGGTTAAAGGTGCTGTCTCTCCAAGTTGGCAGATTGATTGTAAAGCAGGTGCAATGTCAAACTGGCGCACAAGGAGAGGGAATATTCGTTGAGTTTTAGAAACCTTTCCTATTTACAGTGTGTCCATTCTCTAGGTTTCCCATACATGTTATAGCTATAGTAATATTCCCTTCAACCTGGAGAGTTGGGACCCATGGAATGGGTGCCATGCATTATTGCTTTAAAGGGTCTGCTATTGCTCACCGAATCTCATCAATCCTCTCAGTCACATGTGTCCAGCCTTATGCCACATCCAGCTGTCATTGTAGATAGGGTCATTCCAGGTTTCATCAGAGACCCTGAAGGAATTGTGCAGAATTTCCCTGTTTTTTTGTTTTGTTTTAGAAATTCCTCTTTATACTGGGTTTGAGCTGATTCTGGCTGCCATGTTTATGCCAGTCAAGACACACTTGATTCCCTTATGGAGACATATCAATACATAGGTTTTAAGATTCTTACTAGTCAGATATATTCCTCTGCGGGAAATATGGGGTTTTGAGTCCCTTTCACTGAGGAAGGTGTAGGTCTTGTCTATTCCATAGTTGGTTTTTGGAACGCTACCGGTGCTTATATCAAACTCTGGTTTTATGCATCCCCCCACCTCTCCTTCCACCTTAACCTGGCATAACAATGTTTTGTAAATGTGAGACTCTGTAATCTTTCATAACTCAGTTTATATGTAGCCATGTTTACAGGATCTTCATAAGTGATATCTTATGATAAGTTTCTTTTTCTGTGTGACGTATTTCACTTAGAATCACGGTACCTGAATCCACTCATTTTGCTGCTACTGGTCTTATGACATTGATTTCATGGCTGAGGGATATTCCATCGTACGTAAGTACCACAATATTTTCATCCATTTTCATATTTCCCGGGATATTTAAGGTGTACCCAAGTTGAGATTCTTGTAAGCAGTGCATCCCTAAATTTTGTGGTGGCTCTGTCTTATTGATTTTCAGTTTTCCCAAAGTATATTCCCTAGACTGGAAGTGTCCTTGGCTCTGTAGCTCTGTACTTTACTTGCTTTAGGGAACACAATGCACTCCTCCAGAGAAGCAGTTGGCAATTTACATCCCGGCCATCAGCATAACATGGCTGCCTGTTTTCCAGGGCGTGTCTTGCCTTTCTGGTTTTTACACATTTTTTGGATGCCCGTAATGACCGGTGGGAAGTGATACTTCTTTGCAGTGCAGATTTGCATTGCCCGCTTGCTTGCTTGGCCAAAAAGGGCGTATGTGTTTTCTCCTGAACATATTCAGCAGAAAACACATACGCCCTTTTTGGCCAAGTGCATCATTTTTGAAGTTGTGCCCCTCTTCCTGTGCTTTAAATGCGATTCCAATGTAACTCTTGAAATCTGTTTCCTGCTATTCTGCCTCGCATTCAAGTCCGCCACGTTGCCTCCCCTCAACAGATTCTTGGACGAATGTTGCCAGTCATGACTCTGCCAGTTTGTGAATTGCTGTGCCCCTGAGCTCCATTTTTTAACTCATTTTTTCTGAGCTGAACGCAAGTCCAGTATTTTGGTTCAGGACCTATACTGATTCCCGGTGGGTGGCTGAGACTTTGGTCAATTCTTCTTCCTCCCAGGAAATAAGAGTGACATATTCCCGTCCAAATACCTAACAGCTACTATCTCATTGGTTGCCCTATTCCCATTCATCGTCTGCGAAATTGGCAACCTGTGCAAAATAGGAGGTTAAAGGTGCTGTCTCTCCAGGTTGAGAGATTGATAGTAAAGCAGTTGGAAAGTCAAACCGGAGCACCAGGAGAGGGACTAATCGTTCAGTTTTAGAGACCTTTTGTATTCCCAGTGTGTCCATTCTCTACGGTTCCCGTACATGTTATAGCTGTAGTAATATTCCCTTCAACCTGGAGAGTTGGGACCCATGGAATGGGTGCCATGCATTATTGCTTTAAAGGGTCTGCAATTGCTCACCCAATCTCACCAATCCTCTCAGTCCCATGTGTCCAGCCTTATGCCACATCCAGCTGTCGTTGTAGATACGGTCATTCCAGGTTTCATCAAAGACCCTGAAGGAATTATAAAGAATTTCCCTGTCTTTTTGTTTTGTTTTTGAAATTCCTTTTTATAGTGGGTTTGAGCTGATTCTCTCTGCCATGTTTATGCCAGTCTAGAAACACTTGATTCCCTTATGGAGACATATCAATAGATAGATTTTAAGATTCTTACTAGTCAGATATATTCCTCTGCGGGAAATATGGGGTTTTGCGTCCCTTTCACTGAGGAAGGTGTAGGTCTTGTCTATTCCATAGTTGGTTTTTGGAACGGTACCTGTGCTTCTATCAAACTCTGGTTTTATGCATCACCCCACCTCTCCTTCCCCCTTAAGCAAGCATAAGAGTTTTTTCCAAATGTGAGACTCTGTTCTCTTTCCTAACTCAGTTCATGTGTAGCCATGTTTACAGGATCTTCATAAGTGATATCTTATGATAAGCTTCTTTTTCTGTGTGACTTATTTCACTTAGAATCATCGCACCTGAATCCACTCATTTTTCTGCCACTGGTCTTATGACATTGATTTCGTGGCTGAGGGGTATTCCATCGTATATAAGTACCACAATTTTTTGAACCATTTTTATATTTCCTGGGATATTTAAGGTGTACCCAAGTTGAGGTTCTTGTAAGCAGTGCAGCCCTAAATTTTGGGGTGGCTCTGTCTTATTGATTTTCAGTTTTCCCAAGGTATATTCCCTAGACTGGAAGTGTCCTTGGCTCTGTAGCTCTGTTGTTTACTTGTTTTAGGGAACACAATGCAGTCCTCCAGAGAGGCAGTTGGCAATTTACATCCCGCCCAGTAGCATAACAAGGCTCCCTGTTCTCCAGGGCCTTTCTTGAATTTCTGGTTTTTACCCTTTATGTGGATGTCCCTTAGGACCGGTGGGAACTGATACTTCTTTGTAGTGCAGACGTGCATTGCCCGCTTGCTTGCTTGGCCAAAATGGGTGTATGCGTTTTCTCCGGAATATATTCAGGAGAAAATGCATACAAACTTTTTGGCCAAGTGCATCATTGTCGAAGTTGTGCCCCTCTTCCTGATCTTTACAGACGATTCCAATGTACCTCTTGAAATCTGGTTCCTGCTATTCGGCCTCACTTTCAAGTCCACTTCGTTGCCTTCCCTCAACAGATTTTTAGGCGATAGTTGCCCTTTATGACTCTGCCAGTTTGTGAATTGCTGTGCCCCTGAGCTCCATTTTTTAACTCGATTTTTCTGAGCTGAACGCAAGTCCAATATTTTGGTTCAGGACCTATACTGGTTCCCGGTGGGTGGCTGAGACTTTGGTCAATTCTTCTTCCTCCCGGGAAATAAGAGAGACATATGCCCGTCCAAATGCCTAACAGCTGCTCTCTCATTGGTTCTCCCTATTCCCATTCATCCTCTGCAGAATTGGCAACCTGTGCGAAACAGGAGGTTAAAGGTGCTGTCTGTCCAAGTTGGGAGACTGATGGTAAAGCAGTTGGAAAGTCAAACTGTAGCACAAGGGGTGGGACTATTCGTTGAGTTTTAGAAACCTTTCGTATTCACAGTGTGTCCATTCTCTAAGTTTCCCATACATGTTATAGCTATAGTAATAGAACCTTCAGCCTTGAGAGTTGGGACCCATGGAATGGGTGTCATGCATTATTGCTTTAAAGGCTCTGCATTGGCTCACCCAGTCTCACCAATCCTCTCAGTCCCATGAGTCCAGCGTTATGCCACATCCAGCTGTTGTTGTAGATAGGGTCATTCCAGGTTTAATCAGAGACCCTGAAGGAATTGTAAAGAATTTCCCTTTTTTTGTTTTTCAAATTCCATTGTATAGTGGGTTTGAGCTGATTCTCGCTGCCATGTTTATGCCAGTCTAGACACACTTGATTCTCTAACGGAGACATATCAATACACAGGTTTTAAGATTCTTACTAGTCAGATATATTCCTATGCGGGAAATATGGGGTTTTGAGTCCCTTTCTCTGAGGAAGGTGTAGGTTTTGTCTATTCCATAGTTGGTTTTTGGAACGGTACCTCTGCTTATATCAAACTCTGGTTTTATGCATCACCCCACCTCTCCTTCCCCCTTAAGCAGGCATAAGAGTGTTTTCTAAATGTGAGACTCTGTTGTCTTTCCTAACTCCGTTCATGTGTAGCCATGTTTACAGGATCTTCATAAGAGATATCTTATGATAAGTTTCTTTTTCTGTGTGACTTATTTCACTTAGAATCATCGTACCTGAATCCACTCATTTTGCTGTTACTGGTCTTATGACATTGATTTCATGGCTGAGGGATATTCCATCGTATGTAAGTACCACCATTTTTTGAACCGTTTTTATATTTCCTGGGATATTTAAGGTGTACCCAAGTTGAGGATCTAGTAATCAGTGTAGCCCTAAATTATGGGGTGGCTCTGTCTTATTGATTTTCAGTTTTCCCAAGGTATATTCCTTAGACTGGAAGTGCCCTTGGCTCTGTATCTCTGTTGTTTACTTGTTTATGGAACACAATGCACTCCTCCAGAGAGGCTGTTGGCAATTTCCATCCCACCCATCAGCATAACAAGGCTCCTTGTTCTCAAGGGCCTGTCCTGCTTTTGTGAATTTTCCACATTTTGTGGATGTCCCTTTTGACCGGTGGGAAGTGATACTTCTTTGTAGTGCAGATTTGCATTTCCCGCTTGCTTGCTTTGCCAAAATGGGTGTATGTGTTTTCTCTTGATTATATTAAGGACAAAACACATACGCCCTTTTTGGCCAAGTGCATCATTGTCGAAGTTGTGCCCCTCTTCCTGTGCTTTAAATGCGATTCCAACGTACCTCTTGAAATGTGTTTCCTGCTATTTTGCCTCGCTTTCAAGTCCTCCTAATTGCCTCCCCACAACAGATTGATGGACGATAGTTTCCCTTTATTACTCTACCATTTTGTGAATTGCTGTGCCCCTGAGCTTCATTATTTAACTCGATTTTTTGTATGCTGAACGCAAGTCCAATATTTTCGTTTAGGACCTATACTGGTTTTTGGTGAGTGGCTGAGACTTTGGTTAATTCTTCTTCCTCCAGGGAAATAAGAGTGACATATGCCCGTCCAAATGCCTAACAGCTACTATCTCATGGGTTCTCCCTCTTCCCATTCATCCTCTGCCAAATTGGCAACCTGTGCGAACCGGGATGTTCATGGTGCTGTCTCTCTAGGTTGGGAGATTGATAGTAAAGCAGTTGGAATGTCAAACCGGAGCACCAGGAGGGGGAGTATTCGGTGAGTTTTAGAGACCTTTCGTATTCACAGTGTGTCCATTCTCTAGGTTTCCCATACATGTTATAGCTGTAGTAATATTCCCTTCAACCTGGAGAGTTGGGATCCATGGAACGGGTGCCATGCATTATTGCTTTAAAGGGTCTGCATTTGCTCACCCATTCTCACCAATCCTCTCAGTCCCATGTGTCCAGACTTATGCCACATCCAGCTGTTGTTGTAGAGAAGGTCATTTCAGGATTCATCTGAGACCCTGAAGGAATTATAAAGAATTTCCCTGTTTTTTTTGGTTTGTTTTTGAAATTCCTTTTTATAGTGGGTTTGAGCTGATTCTAGCTGCCATGATTATGCAGTCTAGAAACACTTGATTGCCTTACGGAGACATATCAATACATAGGTTTTAAGATTCTTACTAGTTAGATATATTCCTCTGCGGGAAATATGGGATTTTGTGTCCATTTCACTGAGGAAGGTGTAGATCTTGTGTATTCCATAGTTGGTTTTTGGAACGGTACCTGTGCTTATATCAAACTCTGGTTTTATGCATCACCCCACCTCTCCTTCCCCCTTAAGCCGGCATAAGAGTGTTTTCTAAATGTGAGACTCTGTTCTCTTTCCTATCTCAGTTCATGTGTAGCCATGTTTACAGGATCTTCATAAGTGATATCTTATGATACGTTTCTTTTTCTGTGTGACTTATTTCACTTAGAATCATCGTACCTGAATCCACTCATTTTGTTGCTACTGGTCTTATGACATTGATTTCATGGCTGAGGGATATTCCAACGTACGTAAGTACCACACATTTTTGAACCATTTTTATATTTCTTGGGATATTTAAGGTGTACCCTAGTTGAGGTTCTTGTAAGCAGTGCAGCCCTAAATTTTGGGGTGGCTCTGTCTTATTGATTTTCAGTTTTCCCAAGGTATATTCCCTAGACTGGAAGTGCCCTTGGCTCTGTAGCTCTCTTGTTTACTTGTTTTAGGGAACACAATGCACTCCTTCAGAGAGGAAGTTGGCAATTTACATCCCGCCCATCAGCATAACAAGGCTCCCTGTTCTCCAGGGCCTGTCTTGCCTTTCTGGTTTTTACCCATTTTGTGGATGTCCCTTTTGACTGGTGCGAAATAGTACTTCTTTGTAGTGCAGTTTTGCATTTCCCGCTTGCTTGCTTGGCCTAAAGGGCGTATGCGTTTTCTCCTGAATATACTCAGGAGAAAACGCATACGCCCTTTTTGGCCAATTGCAACATTTTTGAAGTTGTGCCCCTATTCCTGTGCTTTAAAGGTGATTCCAACGTAGCTCTTGAAATCTGTTTCCTGCTCTTCTGCCTCACTTACAAGTCTGCCTCGTTGCCTTCCCTCAACAGATTTTTGGATGATAGTTGGCCTTTATTACTCTGACAGTTTGTGAATTGCTCTGCCCCATAGCTCCTTTTTTTAATTCGTTTTTTTGTGAGCTGAACACAAGTCCAATATTTAAGTTCAGGACCTATACTGGTTCCAGGTGGGTGGCTGAGACTTTGGTTAATTCTTCTTCCTCCCAGGAAATAAGAGTGACAGGTGCCCGTCCAAATGCCTAACAGCTACTCTCTCATTGGTTCTCCCTCTTCCCTTTTATCCTTTGCCAAATTGGCAACCTGAGCGCACCAAGAGGGTAAAGGTGCTGTCTCTCCAAGTTGGGAGATTGATAGTAAAGCAGTGGGAAACTCAAAGCGGACCACCAGGAGAGGAACTATTCGTTGAGTTTTTGAGACCATTCGTTTTAACAGTGTGTCCATTCTCAATGTTTCCGGTACATGTTATAGATGTTGTAATATTCCCTTCAACCTGGAGACATGGGCCCCATGCAATGGGTGCCATATTTTATTGCTTTAAAGGGTCTGCATTTGCTCACCCAATCTCACCAATCCTCTCAGTCCAATGTGTCCAGCCTTATGCCACATCCAGCTGTTATTGTAGATAGGGTCATTCCAGGTTTCATCAGAAAACCTGAAGGAATTGTAAAGAATTTCCCTATTTTTTGTTTTTCAAATTCCTTTTTATATTGGGTTTCAGCTCATTCTGAATGCCATGTTTATGTCAGTCTAGACACACTTGATTTCCTTACGGAGACATATCAATGCATAGGTTTTAAGATTCTTACTAGTCAGATATATTCCTCTGCGGGAAATATGGGGTTTTGAGTCCCTTTCACTGAGGAAGGTGTAGGTCTTATCTATTCCATACATGGTTTTTGGAGCGGTACCTGTGCTTATATCAAACTCTGGTTTTATGCATCACCCCACCTCTCCTTCCCCCTTAAGCAGGCATAAGTGTGTTTTCTAAATGTGAGACTCTGTTCTCTTTCCTAACTCAGTTCATATGTAGCAAAGTTTACAGGATCTTCATAAGTGATATCTTATGATAAGTTTCTTTTTCTGTGTGACTTATTTCACTTAAAATCATCGTAGCTGAATCCACTCATTTTGCTGCTACTGTTCTTATGACATTGATTTCATGGCTGAGGGATATTCCATCATACGTAAGTACCACAATTTTATGAACCATTTTTATAGTTCCTGGGATACTTAAGGTGTACCCAAGTTGAGGTTCTTGTAAGCAGTGCAGCCTTAAATTTTAGGGTGGCTCTGTCTTATTGATTTTCAGTTTTCCCAAGGTATATTCCCTAGACTGGAAGTGCCCTTGGCTCTGTAGCTCTGTTGTTTACTTGCTTTAGGGAACACAATGCACTCCTCCAGAGAGGCAGTTGGCAATTTACATCCCGCCCATCAGCATAACAAGGCTCCCTGTTCTCCAGGTCCTGTATTGACTTTCTGGTTTTTACCCATTTTGTGGATGTCCCTTTTGACCAGTGGGAAGTGATACTTCTTTGTAGTGCAGACTTGCATTGCCCATTTGCTTGCTTGGCCAAAAAGGGCGTATGCGTTTTCTCCTGAATATATTCTGGAGAAAACACATACGCCCTTTTTGGCCAAGTGCATCATTGTCAATGTTGTGCCCCTCTTCCTGAGCTTTAAAGGCGATTCCAACGTAGCTCTTGAAATCTGTTTCCTGCTATTCTGCCTCGGTTTCAAGTCTGCCTCGTTGCCTCCCCTCAACAGATTGTTGGAGGATAGTTGTCCTTTATTACTCTGCCATTTTGTGAATTGCTGTGCCCCTGAGCTACATTATTTAACTCGGTTTTTTGTAAGCTGAACGCAAGTCCTATATTTTGGTTCAGGACCTATACTGGTTTTCGGTGGGTGGCTGAGACTTTGGTTAATTCTTCTTCCTCCAGGGAAATAAGAGTGACACATGCCCGTCCAAATGCCTAGCAGCTACTCTCTCATTGGTTCTCCCTCTTTCCATTCATCCTCTGCCAAATTGGCAACCTGTGCGAAACAGGATATTAAAGGTGCTGTCTCTCTAGGTTGGGAGATTGATAGTAAGGCAGTTGGAAATTCAAACAAGAGCACCAGGAGGGGGAGTATTCATTGAGATTTAGGAACTTTTGTATTCACAGTGTGTCCATTATCTAGGTTTCCTGTACATATTATAGCTGTAGTAATATTCCCTTCAGCCTGGAGAGTTGGGACCCATGGAATGGGTGCCATGCATTATTGCTTTAAAGGGTCTGCATTGGCTCACCAAATCTCACCAATCTTTTCAGTCTCATGTGTCCAGTCTTATGCCAACTCCAGTTGTCGTTGTAGATAGGGTCATTCCAGGTTTCATTAGAGACCCTGAAGGAATTGTAATGAATTTCCCATTTTCTTTTTTTGTTTTTGAAATTCCTTTTTATAGTGGGTTTGAGCTGATTCTCGCTCCCATGTTTATGCCATTCTAGACACACTTGTTTCCCTTACAGAGACATATCAATACATAGGTTTTATGATTCTTACTAGTCAGATATATTCCTCTGCGGGAAATATGGGAATTTGAGTCCCTTTCACTGAGGAAGGTGTAGGTCTTGTCTATTCCATAGTTGGTTTTTGGAACGGCACCGGTGCTTATATCAAACTCTGGGTTTATGCATCACGCCACCACTCCTTCCCCCTTAAGCAGGCATAAGAGTGTTTTCTAAATGTGAGACTCTGTTCTCTTTCCTAACTCAGATAATGTGTAGCCATGTTTACAGGATCTTCATAATTGATATCTTATGATAAGTTTCATTTTCTGTGTGACTTATTTCACTTAGAATCATCGTACCTGAATCCACTCATTTTGCTGCTACTGGTCTTATGACACTGATTTCATGGCTGAGGGATATTCCATCGTACGTAAGTTCCTCAATTTTTTTAACAATTTTTATCTTCACTTGTATACTTAAGGTGTACCCAAGTTGAGGTTCTTGTAAGCAGTGCAGCCCTGAATTTGGGGGTGGCCCTGTCTTATTGATTTTCTGTTTTCCCAAGGTATATTCCCTAGACTGGAAGTGCCCTTGGCTCTGTAGCTCTGTTTTTTACTTGTTTTAGGGAACACAATGCACTCCTCCAGAGAGGCAGTTGGCCATTTACATCCCGCCCATCAGCATAACAAGGCTCCCTGTTCTCCAGGGCCTGTGTTGCCTTTCTGAATTTTACCCATTTTGTGGATGTCCCTTTTGACCGGTGGGAAGTGATACTTCTTTGGAGTCCAGATTTGCATTGCCCACTTGCTTGCTTGGCCAAAAAGTGAGTATGCGTTTTCTCCTGAATACATTCAGGAGAAAACGCATACGGCCTTTTTAGCCAAGTGCATCATTGGCAAAGTTGTGCCCCTCATCATGTGCTTTAAAGGCAATTCCAACATACCACTTGAAATCTGTTTCTGGCTATTCTGCCTCGCTTTCAAGTCCGTCTCCTTGTCTTCCCTCAACAGATTTTAGGACGATAGTTTTCCTATATTACTCTGCCTGTTTGTGAATTGCAGTGCCCCTGAGCTCCGTTTTTTAACTGGGTTTCACTGAGCTGAACGCAAGTCCAAAATTTTGGTTGACGACCTATACCAGTTCCCGGTGGGTGGCTGAGACTTTGGTTAATTCTTCTTCCTCCTGGGCAATTAGAGTGACATGTGCCCATCCAAATGCCTAACAGCTACTCTCTCATTGGTTCTCCCTCTTCCCTTTCATCCTCTGCCAAATTGGCAACCTGTGCGAAACAGGAGGTTAATGGTGCTGTCTCTCCAATTTGGGAGATTGATAGAAAAATATTTGGAAAATCAAACTAGAGGACCAGGAGGGGGAATATTCGTTGAATTTTAGAGAACTTTTGTATTCACAGTTTGTCCATTCTCTATGTTTCCCATACATGTTATAGCTGTAGTAATATTCCCTTCAACCTGGAGACATGGGACCCATGGAATGGGTGCCATGCATTATTGATTTAAAGGGTATGCATTTGCAAACCCAATCTCACCAATCCTCTCAGTCCCATGTGACCAGCCTTATGCCACATCCAGCTGTCATTGTAGATAGGGTCATTCCATGTTTCATCAGGGACCCTGAAGGAATTGTAAAGAACTTCCTTTTTTCATTGTTTTTCAAATTCCTTTTTATAGTGCGTTTGAGCTGATTCTCACTGTCATGTTTATGCCACTCTAGACACACTTGATTCCCTTACGGAGACATATCAATACATAGGTTTTAAGATTCATACTAGTAAAATATATTACTTTGTGGTGAATATGGGGTGTTGAGTCCCTTTCACTGAGGAAGGTGTAGGTCTTTTCTATTCCGTATTTGGTTTTTGGAAAGGTACCTGTACTAATATCAAACTCTGGTTTTATGCATCACCCCACCTCTCCTTCCCCCTTAAGCAGGCATAAGCGTGTTTTTTTAAATGTGAGTCTCTCTTCTCTTTCCTAACTCAGTTCATGTGTAGCCATGTTTACAGGATCTTCATAAGTGATATCTTATGATAAGTTTCTTTTTCTGTGTGACTTATTTCTCTTAGAATTATCGTACCTGAATCCACTCATTTTGCTGCTACTGGCCTTATGACATTGATTTCATGGCTGAGGGATATTCCATCGTACGTAAGTACCACAATTTCTTGAACCATTTTTGTCTTTCCTGGGATATTTAAGGTGTACCCAAGTTGAGGTTTTTGTAAGCAGTGCAGCCCTGAATTTTGGTGTCGATCTGTCTTATTTATTTTCAGTTTTCCCAAGGTATATTCCCTAGACTGGAAATGCCCTTGGCTCTGTACCTCTGTTGTTTACTTGTTTTAGGGAACACAATGCACTCCTCCAGTGAGGCAGTTGGCTACTTACATCCCGCCCATCAGCATAACAAGGCTCCCTGTTCTCCAGGGCCTGTCTTGCCTTTCTGGTTTTTACACTTTTTGTGGATGTCCCTTTTGACCGGTGGGAAGTGATACTTCTTTGTAGTGCCGATTTGCATTGCCCTCTTGCTTGCTTGTCCAAAAAGGGCATATGTGTTTTCTCCTGAATATATTCACGTGAAAACCCATATGCCCTTTATGGCCATTTCCATAATTTTCGAAGTTGTAATGCTTTTCCTGTGTTTAAAGGTGATTCCAATGTACCTCTTGAAATCTGTTTCATGCCATTCTTCCTCATTTTCCCTTCCGCCTCGTGGCTTTCCCTCAATAGATTTTTGGCAGCGAGTAGTCCTTTATAACTCTGCAGGTTAGTGAAATTCTGTGGCCCTGAGCTCCATTTTTCAACTCGCGTTTTTGTGAGCTGACCGCAAATCAACTGTTTTGCTTCTGGATTTATACTGGTTCTGGGGGGCAAGTTGAGACTTTGGTTAATTCCTCTTTGTGACGGGAAATTAGAGAGACATGTGGCAGTCCAAATGCCTACATCTACTCTCTCATTGGTTCTCTCTCTTCCCTTATATCCTGTGCACAATTTGCCAACTGTGCGAACCAGGAGGTTATAGGGGCTGACTTTCCAAGTTGGGAGATTGATAGTAAAGCAGTTGGAATGTCAAACTGGAGTACAAGTAGAGTTTTAGAAACCTTTCACCATCAGATGGTTTCCATTCTCTAGGTTACCATACATGTTATAACTGTAGTGATATTCCCTTCTACCTGGAGAGTTGGGAACCATGGAATGGGTGGCAGGCATTATTGCTTTAAAGGGTCTGCATGTTTTCACCCAATCTCACTAATCCTCTCAGTCCCAAGTGACCAGCCTTATGCCACATCCAGCTGTCATTGTAGATAGGGTCATTCCAGGTTTCATCAGAACCCCTGAAGGTATTGTGTAAGAATTTTTCTGTTTTTATGTTTTGTTTTGAAATTCATTTTTATATTGAGTTTGATCTGATTCTCACTGCCATGTTTATGTCGTTCTAGACACACTTGGTTCCCTTACGGAGACATATCAATACATAGGTTTTAAAATTCTTACTAGTCAGATATATTTCTTTGCGGGGAATAGGGATGTTGAGTTCCGTTAACTGAGGAAGTAGTAGGGCTTGTCTCTTCTGTTTTTGGATTATGGAACGGTACCTGTGCTAATATCAATCTTATGTTTTGTGCATCTCCCCACCTCTCTTTCCCGTTAAGCAAGCGTTAGATTGTTCTCTAAATCTGAGACTCTGTTCTCTTCCCTAAATCAGTTCATATGTAGCCATGTTTACATTCCTTTCATAAGTGATATCTTATGTCAGAATGCATCATGGCCGTTCTCATAATAATGCTGCATGTCCCCTGTCATCACAATGCACCATGCCCTGGTTATCACAATGCTTTTTGTCCCTTGTCATCACAATTCTCCAAGTCCTTTTCATCACAATGCTACATGACACTTCTCATCAAAATGTTACATGCTCTTGGCATCACAATTCTCCATCCACTTGACTTTGCAATGCTCCATGCACTTGTCATCACAATGCTCCATGCACATGTCATCACAAAGCTCCATGCCCTTGTCATCACAGTGCTCCATGAAACCTGTAATCACAATGCTCCCTGACACCTGTCATCACAATGCTTCATGCCCCATGTCATTACAGTGCTCTATGATGCTCGACATCACAATTACCCAAGGTCTTTTCATCACAATGCTCATTGGCCAATATCATCACTGTGCTCCATGACCACAGTCATCACAACACTCCATGACACCTGACAACACAATGATTCGGGACTCTTGTCATCACAATATTCCATTCCCTAGTCATCACAATGCTCCATGACACCTGTCATCACAATACTCCGTGAACATATTCAGCCCAATGTTCCATGACCCTTGTCATCACAATACTCCAAGCCATTGTCATCAAAATGCTCCATTACATTTGTCATCAGAATCCTCCATGATACTTGTCATCACAATGCTCCATGCCATTGTCATCACAATGGGCCATTACATATGTCATCACAATTCTCCCTGACACCTGTCTTCACAATACTGCATGACCTGGTCATCACAATGCTCCATGCCCTTGTCATCACAATGCGCCATTCCAACTGTCATCGCAAGAATCCTTGAAACTTATTAGACCAATGCTCCATGCCCTTGTCATCACAATGCTCCATGCCCTTGTTATCACAATTCTCCATGACCCCTGTCATCACAATGCTCCGTGACTCCAGTCATCACAATGCTTCATGAACTTTGTCATCAAAATTGTCCATGTGCTCGTCATCAACAGTCTCTGTGACCTTTTTAACGACAATGCTCCATGAAGTTTTCATCACAATGCTCTTTGACCCTTGACATCACAATGCTCTATGCCTTTCTCAGCACAATGCTCCATGACCCTTGTCATCACAATGCTCCATGCGCTTGTTAGCACAATGCTTCATGACACATGTCATCTCAATGCACCATGCGCTTGTCATCACAGTGCTCCACAAACTTCTCATCACCATGCTGCATAAAACTTCTCATCACAGTGCTACATGCACTTCTCATCAAAATGCTTTCTCACCACTGATAACCCAATGCTACATAACTATTGGTCACAATACCCCCTCACCCCTGTCATCACAATTTTCCATGACTCCTGTCATCACAATGCTACATGCACTTATAATCACAATGTTCGATGACCTCTGCTATCACAGTGTTCCATAACACGTGTCATCAAAATGCTCCATGACCCTTTTCATCAAAATGCTCCATGACACCTGACATCACAGTGTTCCATAAAACCTGTCATCAAAATGTTCCATGACATTTTTCATCAAATTGCTCCATGACCCTGTCAACAAAAAGCTCCATGCCCTTCTCATCACAATGCACAATGCCCGTGCCATCAGAATGCTCCATGAACTTTGTCATCACAAAGATCCATGACCCTTGGCATCACAAAGCTACATTTCATTGTCATCAAAATGCTCCATGAACTTTTCATCACAATGCTCTTTGACACTTGTCATCACAATGCTCTATGCCTTTCTCAGCAAAATGCTCCATGACACTTGTCATCACAATGCTCAATGTTCTTGTCATCAAAATGATCCCTGACACTTGTTGTCTGTGTTCTTCTTGAACCCTGTGATGACAAGGCTCCATGCCTTTTTCATCACAATGATCCATGCCCTTTTCATCACAATGCTCCAAGACCCATATAATCAAAATGCTCCATGCCCTTGTCATCACAAAGCTCAAGGATGCATGCGATCAAAGTGCTCCTTGGTCTTCTCCTCACAATGCTCCATGCCCTTGTCATCACAATGTTCCAAGACAACTGTAATCACAATGCTCCATGCCCCTTTTCATCAGTATGCTCCATGAGACTTTTCATCACAAGGCTCCATGGTTTTGTCATCACAATGCTCCAGGACCTTGTCATCACAATGCTTCTCGACCTTGTCATGAAAATTTTCAATGGCACTTGTCATCACAATGCGCCATTCCAACTGTCATCGCAATAATCCATGAAACATATTAGACCAATGCTCCATGCCCTCATCATCACAATTCTCCATGCCCTTGTTATCAAAATGCTCCATGACCCCTGCCATTACAATGCTCTGTGACTCCAGTCATCACAATGCTTCATGACCTTTGTCACCACAATGGTCCATGCCCTCGTCATCATCAGTCTCTGTGAGCTTTTTAACCAAAATGCTCCATGAACTTTTCATCACAATGCTCTTTGACCCTTGTCATCACAATGCTCTATGCCTTTCTCAGCACAATGCTCCATGACCCTTGTCATCACAATGCTCCATGCGCTTGTCAGCACAATGCTCCATGACACATGTCATCACAATGCTCCATGACCCCTGTCATCACAGTGCTCCATGACTCCAGTCATCACAATGTTTCATAACGTTTGTCATCACAGTGGTCCATGCCCGTGTCATCACAAGTCTCTGTGACCTTTGTAACAAAAATGCTCCATGAACTTTTCATCACATTTGTCTTTGACCCTTGTCATCACAATGCTCCATGTCTTTCTCAGAACAATTCTCCATGACCATTGTCTTCACGATATGCAACGCGCATTTCATCACAACGGTCCACAACCTTGTCATTGCAATGCTACATAAACCTTGTAATCACAATGCTCCATGCACTTCTCGTCAAAATGCCCTCTCACCAGATATATCACAGTGTTCAGTCAATAGTCATCACAATGCTCCCTCACCCCTGTAATCACAATGATCCATGACCCTGTCATCACACTGCTACATTCCCTTATCATCACAATGTTCCATGAACGCGGACATCACAATGTTCCATAACCCCTGTCATCAAAATGCTCCATGACCCTTTTCGTCCCAAAGCTCGAAGACCCCTGACATCACAATGTTCTAAAACCCCTGCCATCAAAATGTTCCATTACACTTTTCATCAAATTGCTGCATGACCCGGTCATCAAAATGCTCCCTGCCCTTCTCATCACAATGCAACATGCCCTTGTCATCAAAATGCTCCATGACTTGTCATCACAAAGCTCCATGAACCTTGGCATCAAAATGCTCCATGTCATTATCATCACGATTCTCCATGAAACCACTCATTACATTATTCAATGCCCTTGTCATCAGAAGGCTCCATGACACTTGTCATCATAATGCTCGATGCCCTTCTCATCACAATGCTCCATGCCCTTGTCGTTACAATCCTGCATGACCCATGTATCATAGTTTTCCGTGCCCTTGTCCTCACAATGCTTCATGCCCACTCTCATCACAATAATCCATGAAACATTTCAGACCAATATTCCATGCCCTTCTCATCAAAATGCTCCATAACACCTGTCATAACATTGCACCATGACCCCTGCCATCACAAAGTTCCACGGCCTAGTCATCACAATGTTCCATGACACTTGTCATCACAATGCTCAAGACCAATGAAATCACAATGCTCCATGCCCTTGTCATCACAGAGCTCCATGACGCATGTCATCAGAATGTTCCATGGCCTTCTCATCACAATGCTCCATGCCCTTTTAATCACAATGCTCCATGACCTTTGTCATCACAATTCTCAATACACTTGTAATCACAATGCTCCATGCGCTTGTCAGCAAAATGCTCCATGACACGTCATCACAATGCACCATGTGCTTGTCATCACAATGCTCCTTAAAATATGTCATCACAATGCTCCATGCACTTCTCATCAAAATGCTCTCTCACCACTGATATCACAATGCTACATCACTATTTGTCACAATACTCCCTCACCCCTGTCATCACAATGTTCCATGACTCCTGTCAACACAATGCTACATGTACTTATCACAACAATGTTCGATGACCCCGGACATCACGATGTTCCATAATACCAGTCATCAAAATGTTCCATGACACTTTTCATCAAATTGCTCCATGACACTGTCATCAGAATGCTCCCTGCCTTTCTCATCACAATGCACAACGCCCTTGCCATTCAAATGCTCCATGAACTTGTCATCACAAAGATCCATGACCCTTGGCATCACATTGCTCCATGCCCTTGTCTTCACAAAGCTCCTTGACACATGTCATCATATTGCTCCATGGCCTTCTCATCACAATGCTCCATGCCCTTGCAATCACAATGCTCCATTACCCCTGTCATAACAATTCTCCATGACCCCTGCCATCACAGTGTTCCATGGCCTTGTCATCATAAAGCTCCATGACCTTTCTCATCACAATGCTCCAAGAACCCTTTAATCAAAATGCTCTATGCCACTTTTCATCTCAGTGATCCATGTACCCTGTCATAACAATGCACCATGCCCATCATCATAATGCTTCTTGCTATTGTCATCACAGTGAAATCAAAATGTTCCATGACCTCTGTCATAACAATGTTCCAAACCCTTGTGATCACAATATTCCAAAACACTTGTCATCACTATGCCCCATGACGCTCGTCATCACAATTATCAATAGCCTTCTCATCACAATGCTCCATGACCTTTGTCATCACAATGCTCAATACACTTGTCATCAAATGCTCCCGGACACTTGTTGTCTGTATGCTACTTGACCCTTGTCATGACAAGGCTCCATGCCTTTTTCATCACAACCATCCATGCCCTTGTCATCACAATCCTCCAAGACCCATGTAATCACAATGCTCCATGCCCTTGTCATCACAAAGCTCAGTGACGCATGCCATCAGAATGCTCCTTGGTTTCTCCTCACAATGCTCAATGCCTTGTCATCACAATGTTCCAAGAGCCCTGTAATCACAATGCTCCATGCCCCTTTTCATCAGTAGGCTCCATGAGACTTGTCATCACAAGTCTCCATGCTCTGTCATCACAATGATCCAGGATCTTGTCATCACAATGCTTCTCGACCTTGTCATGAAAATTTTCAATGGCCCTTGTCCTCATAGTGATCAAAGCCCTAATCATCACAAAGCTCTATTATATTTGTCATCACAATTCTCCATTACATTTGGCATCATAATGCTCCATGCCATTGCCATCACAATGGACCATGACATATGTCATCACAATGCTCCCTGACACCTGTCTTCACAATACTCCATGGCCTTCTCATCACAATGCTCCATGCCCTTGTCATCACAATGCACCATGCCTACTGTCATCACAATAATCTATGAAACTTCTCAGACCAATGCTCAAAGTTCCTGTCATCACAATGCTACGTGCCCTTGTCATCACAATGATCCATGACCCCTGTCATCACAATGCTCCGTGACTCCAGTCATCACAGTGTTTCATAAAGTTTGTCATCCCAATGGTCCATGCCCGCATCATCACAAGGCTCTGTGACTTTTTAACCACAATGCTTCATGAACATTTCATCACAATTCTCTGTGACCCTTGTCATCACAATGCTCCATGTCTTTGTCAGAACATTGCACAATGACAATTGTCATCACAATGTGCCATGCACATTTCATTACAACGGGCCACAAGCTTCTCATTGTAATGCTCCATAAACCTTGTAATCACAATGCTCCATGCATTTCTCATCAAAATGCTCTCTCACCAGAGATATCAAAATGTTCCATCACTAGTCATCACAATACTCCCTCACCTCTGTAATCACAATGTTCCATGACACTGTCATTACAATGCTACATACCCTTATCATCACAATGTTCCATGACCGCTGACATCACAATATTCCATAACCCCTGTCATCAAAATGCTCCATGACCCATTTCAACCCAAAGCTCCAAGACCCCTGACATCACAATGTTCTATAACCCCTGCCATCAAAATGTTCCATTACACATTTCATCAAATTGCTGCATGACCCTGTCAACAAAATGCTCCCTGCCCTTCTCATCACAATGTTCCACACCCTTGTCATCAAAATGCTCCATGACTTGTCATCACAAAGCTCCATGACCCTTGGCATCACAATGCTCCATGTCATTGTCATCACAATGCTCCATGAACACTCTCATCATATTGCTCCATTCCCTTGTCATCAAAAAGCTCCATGACACTTGTCATCACAATGCTCGATGCCCTTCTCCTCACAATGCTCCATGCCCTTGTCATTACAATCCTGCATGACCCATGTATCAAAGTGTTCCGTGCCCTTGTCATCACAATGCTCCATGTCCACTCTCATCACAATAATCCATGAAACTTTTCAGACCAATGTTCCATGCCCTTCTCATCAAAAAGCTCCATAACACCTGTCATAATAATGCACCATGACCCTTTCCATCACGATGTTCCAAGGCCTAGTCATCACAAGATTCCATGACACTTGTCGTCACATTGCTCAAGACCACTGAAATCGCAATGCTCCATGCCCTTGTCATCACAAAGCTCCATGATGCATGTCATCAGAATGCTCCATGGCCTTCGCATCACAATGCTCCATGTCTTTCTCATCACAATGCTCCAAGACCCTTGTATTCACAATGCTCCATGCCCATTTTCATCTCAATGTTCCATCAAAACTGTCATCACAATGCACCATGCCCAACATCATAATGCTTCAGGCTATTGTCATCACAATGAAATCAATATTCTCCATGACCTCTGTCATCATAATGCTCCAAACCCTTGTGATCACAATGTTCCATAACATTTATCATCACAACAGCCCATGACGCTCATCATCAAAATTATCCATGGTCTTCTCATCACAGTGCTCCATGATCTTTGTCATCACAATGCTCAATACATTTGTCATCACGATGCTCCCTGACACTTGACGTCAGTATGCTCCTTGAACCCTGTCATGACAAGGCTCCATGACTTTTTCATCACAATAATCCATGCACTTTTCATCACAATGCTCCAAAATACCTGTAATCACAAATGCTCCATGCCCTTGTCATCACAAAACTCCATGACGCATGTCATCAGAATGCTCCATGGATTTCTCATCACAATGCTCCATGCCCTAGTCATCACAATGATCCATGCCCTAGTGATCACAATGCTCCAAGACCCCTGTAATCACAATGCTCCATGCCCCTTTGCATCAGAATGCTCCATGAGACTTGTCATCACAAGTCTCCATGGTCTTCTCATCACAATGCTCGAGGACCTTCTCATAACTATGCTCCATTCCCTTGTCATCACAATGCTCCATGACCCCTGTCATCACAATAATCCATGAACATTTTCAGCCCAATGCTCCACGACCTACTCATCTCAATGCTCCATGACCACTGTCATCACAACACACCATGACCCCAGAAAACACAATGATCCGGGACTCTTGTCATCACAATACTCCATTCCCTAGTCATCACAATGCTCCATGACCCCTGTCATCACAACACTCCATGAACATGTTCAGCCCAGTGCTCCATGACCCTTGTCATCACAATGATCCATGCCCTTGTCATCCCAATGCTCCATGACTCCTGTATTCACAATGCTCCGTGACGCTTGTCATCACAGTGCTCCATGACTCATGTCATCACAATGCTCCCTGCCTTTTTCAGCAAAATGCTACATGACCTTGTCATTACAATGATCTGTGCGCTTGTCATCACAATACTCCATTTCCATTGTCATCACAATCCTCCATGAACATTGGGATCACATTGCTTCATGCCCTTGTCATCACAATGCTCCATGCTCCTTGAAATCAAAATGATCCATGACCTCTGTCATCACAGTGCTCCAAACACTTGTGATCACAATGTTCCATAACACTTGTCATCACAACGCTCATTGATGCCTGTCATCACAATATTCCATGCCCTTTTCATCACAATGCTCCATGAGCTTTGTCATCACAATTCTCAATATACATGTTATCACAATGCTCCCTGACACTTGTCATCAGAATGCTCCTTGAACCCTGTCATGAAAAGGCTCCATGCCTTTTTCATCACAATGCCCCATGCCATTATCATCACAATGCTCCATGCCAGTGTCATCAAAATACTCCACAAGCTTGTCATCAGAATGCTCCGTGACCCTTGTCATCAAAATTCTCTATGCACTTGTCAGCACAATGCTCCCTGACACTTGTCATCACAATGCTCCAAGCCATTGTCATCACAATGCTCCATTACCTTTGTCATCAGAATCCTCCATGACAATTGGCATCAAAATGCTCCATGCCATTGTCATCAAAATGGGCCATTACATATATCATCACAATGCTCCCTGACACCTGTCTTCACAATACTGCATGACCTGGTCCTCACAATGCTCCATGCCCTTGTCATCACAATTTGCCATTCCAAATGTCATCACAATAATCCATGAAACTTATTAGACCAATGTTCCATGCCCTTCTTATCACAACGCTCCATGCCATTGTCATCACAATGCTCCATGATCCCTGTCATCACAATGCTCCATGACTCCAGTCATCACAATTCTTCATGACCTTTGTCCTCAAAATGGTCCATGCCCTCGTCATCAACAGTCTCTGTGACCTTTTTAACCACAATGCTCCATGAACTTTTCATCACAATGCTCTTTGACCCTTGTCATCACAATGCTCTATGCCTTTCTCCGCACAATGCTCCATGACACATGTAATCACAATTCTCCATGACCCATGTCATCACAATGCTCCGTGACTACAGTCATCACAATTCTTCATAACGTTTGTCATCAAAATGGTCCATGCCCGCATCATCACAAGGCTCTGTGACCTTTGTAACCACAATGCTCCATGAAATTTTCATTACAATTCTCTGTGACACTTGTCATCACAATGCTCCTTGTCTTTGTCAGAACAATGCTCCATGACCATTGTCATCACAATGTGCCACACGCATTTCATCACAACGGTCCACAACCTTGTCATTGCAATGATCCATAAACATTGTAATCACAATGCTCCATGCACTTCTCATTAAAATGCACTCTTACCAGAGATATCACAGTGTTACATCACTAGTCATCACAATACTCCCTCACCCATGTAATCAAAATGTTCCATGACCCTGTCATCACACTGCTTCATCGCCTTATCATCACAATGTTCCTTGACCCCTGACATCACAATGTTCCATACCCCTGTCATCAAAATGCTCCATGACCCTTTTCATCCCAAAGCTCCAAGACCCCTGACATCACAATGTTCTATGACCCCTGCCATCAAAATGTTCCGGTACACCTTTCATCAAATTGCTGCATGACCCGGCCATAAAAATGCTCCCTGCCCTTCTCATCACAATGCACCATGCCCTTGTCATCAAAATGCTCCATGACTTGTCATCACAAATCTCCATGACCCTTGGCATCACAATGCTCCATGTCATTGTCATTACAATGCTACATGAATCCTCTTATCACATTGCTCCATGCCCTTGTCATCACAATTCTCCATGACACTTGTCATCACAATGCTCGAAGCCATTCCCATCACAATGCTCCATGCCCTTTTCATTACAATCCTGCATGACCCATGTATCATAGTGTTCCGTACCCTTGTCATCACAATGCTCCATGCCCACTCTCATCACAATAATCCATGAAACATTTCAGACCAATGTTCCATGACCTTCTCATAACAATGCTCCATTACCTCTGTCATAACAATGCACCATGACCACTGCCATCACAATATTCCACGGCCTATTCATCACAATGTTCCATGACACTTGTCATCACAGTGCTCAAAACCCCTGTAATCACAATGCTCCATGCACTTGTCATCACAAAGCTCCATGACGCATGTCATCAGAATGTTCCATGGCCTTCTCATCACAATGTTCCATGTCTTTCTCATCACAATGCTCCAAGACCCCTGTAAACACAATGCTCAATGCCCCTTTTCATCTCAATCCTCCATGAACCCTGTCATCACAATGCACCATGCCCATCATCATAATGCTTCAGGCTATAGTCATCACAATGAAATCAATATTCTCCATGACCTCTGTCATCAAAATGCTCCAAACCCTTGTGATCACAATGTTCCATAACACTTATCATCACAACACCCCATGACGCTCATCATCACAATTATCCATGGTCTACTCATCACAATGCTCCATGATCTTTGTCATCACAATGCTCAATACACTTGTCATCACAATGCTCCCTGACACTTGTCATCAGTATGCTCCTTGAACCCTGTAATGACAAGTCTCCATGCCTTTTTCATCATAATGATCCATGACATTTTCATCACAATGCTCCAAGATCCATGTAATCACAATGCTCCATGACCTTGACATCAAAAAGCTCCATGACGCATGTCATCAGAATGCATCATGGCCTTCTTATCACAATGCTCCATGCTCTTGTCATCACAGTGCTCCAAGACCCCTGTAATCACAATGCTCCATGCCCTTTTTCATCAGAATGCTCCATGAGACTTATCATCACAAGTCTCCATGACCTTCTCTTCACAATGTTCCTGGACCTTTTCATCACCATGCTCCATTCCCTTTTCATCACAATGTTCCATGACCCCTATCATCACAATAATCCATGAACATATTCAGCCCAGTGCTCCCCGACATTCTCATCACAATGCTCCATGGCCAATATCATCACAACGCTCCTTGAACACGGTCATCACAACACTCCATGACACCTGACAACACAATGATCCGGGACTCTTGTCATCACAATTCTCCATTCCCTAGTCATCACAATGCTCCTTGACCCCTCTTATCACAACACTCCATGAATATTTTCAGCCCAGTGCTGCATGACACTTGTCATCACAATGATCCATGCACTTGTCATCCCAATGCTCCATGACCCCTGTATTCACAATGCTCCATGACGCTTGTCATCACAGTGCTCCATGACACATGTCATCACAATGCTCCATGCCTTTGTCAGCAAAATGCTACATGACCTTGTCATTACAATGCTCTATGCGCTTGTCACCACAATACTCCATTACCATTGTCATCACTATCCTCCATGAACCTTGGGATCACATTGCTTCATGCCCTTGTCATAACAATGCTCCATGCTCCTTGAAATCAAATTGATCCCTGACCTCTGTCATCACAATGCTCCAAACCCTTGTGATCAAAATGTTCCATAACACTTGTCATCACAACGCTCCATGATGCCTGTCATCACAATAATCCATGCCCTTGTCATCACAAAGCTCCATGACATTTGCCATCACAATGCTCGATGCCCTTATCATCACAATGCTCCATGCCCTTGTCATTAGAATCCTGAATGACCCATGTATCACAGTGTTCCGAGCCCTTGTCATCACAATGCTCCATGCCTACTCTCATCACAATAATCCATGAAACATTTCAGACCAAAGTTCCATAACTTTCTCATCACAATGCTCCATTACCCCTGTCATAACAATGCACCATGACCCCTGCCATCACAATGTTACACTGCCTTGTCATCACAAGGTTCCATGACACTTCTCATCACAATGCTCAAGACCCCTGAAATCATAATGCTCAATGCCCTTGTCATCACAGAGCTCCATGACGCATGTCATCAGATTGTTCCATGGACTTCTCATCACAATGCTCCATGCCCTTGTCATCACAATGCTCCAAGACCCTTGTAATCACAATGCTCCATGCCCCGTTTCATCTCAATGCTCCATGAACCCTGTCATCACAATGCACCATGCCCATCATCATAATGCTTCAATCTATTGTCAACAGAGTGAAATCAATACTCTGCATGACGCCTGTCATCATAATGTTCCAAACACTTGTGATCACAATGTTGCATAACACTTATCATCACAACACCCCATGACGCTCATCATCACAATTATCCATGGTCTTCTTATCAAAATGCTCCATGATGTTTTTCATCACAATGCTCAATACACTTGTCATAACAATGCTCCCTGACACTTGTCATCAGTATGCTCCTTGAACCCTGTCATGACAAGGCTCCATGCCTTTTTCATCACAATGATCCATGACCTTTTCATCACAATGCTCCAAGATCCCTGTAATAACAATGCTCCAAGCACATGTCATCACAAATCTCCATGACGCATGTCATCAGAATGTCCCATGGCCTTCTCATCACAATGCTCCATGCCCTAGTCATCACAATGCTCCAAGACCCCTTAATCACAATGCTCCATGCCCCTTTTCATCTCAATGCTCCATGAACCCTGTCATCACAAGTCTCCATGGCCTTCTCATCACAAAGTTCCAGGACCTTGTCATCACCATGCTCTATTCCCTTGTCATCACAATGCTCCATGATCCTGTCATCACAATAATCCATGAACATTTTCAGCCCAATGATCCACGACCTTCTCATCACAATGCTACATGACAAATATCATCAAAATTCTCCATGACCACTGTCATCACAACACTCCATGACACCTGAAAACAAAATGATCCGGGACTCTTGTCATAAGAATGCTCCATTCCCTAGTCATCACAATGCTCCATGACCCCTGTCATCACAATATTCCATGAACATTTTCAGCCCAGTGCTCCATGATACTTGTCATCACAATGATCCATGCCATTCTCATCCCAATGCTCCATGACCCCTGTATTCACAATGCTCCGTGACGCTTGTCATCACAGTGCTCCATGACACATGTCATCACAATGCTCCATGCCTTTGTCAGCAAAATGCTACATGACCATGTCATTACAATGCTCTATGCGCTTGTCACCACAATACTCCATTTCCATTGTCATCACAATCCTCCATGAACCTTGGGATCACATTGCTTCATGCCCTTGTCATCACAATGCTCCATGCTCCTTGAAATCAAAATGATCCATGACATCTGTCATCACAATGATCCAAACCCTTGTGATCACAATGTTCCATAACACTTGTCATCACAACGCTCCATGATACCTGTCATCACAATACTCCATGCCCTTTTCATCACAATGCTCCATGACCTTTGTCATCACAATTCTCAATACACTTGTCATCACAATGGTCCCTGACACTTGTCATCAGAATGCTCGTTGAACCCTGTCACGAAATTGCTCCATGCCTTTTCCATCACAATGCCCCATGCAGTTTCATCACAATGCTCCATGCCATTGTCATCAAAATACTCCACAAGCTTGTCATCAGAATGCTCCATGACCCTTGCCATCACAATAATCCATGCACCTGTCAGCACAAGGCTCATTTACCCTTGTCATCGTAATGCTCCAAGCCATTGTCATCACAATGCTCCATTACATTTGTCATCAGAATCCTCC